>NW_019174375.1:1688480-1828480 GCF_002260705.1 Seriola dumerili | reverse complement strand
GAGTCTGGGTTTCTCACTTTGGTTCCCTCTTGCTCTGTGTTACACAATATCTAGTTGTTTACTAGATATTGCAGGTGCATTGGAAGATCCTTTGGGACCATGGCTTGTTTCTGCGCAGTGAAGTAAATGAAAATGGAACAGCAAGCACTTTTTCATTATTATCATTATTAGAACATGTAATATCTGTATTTAGCAGTCACAATAGTCATTTTAATGGAATCCGACATGACCAATAAGGCACTTTTTATGTCGCAGAATAGCAAAACAACATATATGAAACATATTTATCTCATCCTACTGACAAAGCTGCAATAACTGCTGCCTCGAGGTGTGGACCCTGCAGATAATATACTTAAATCTACCCTCATGCTTTTATGAATATTATTTCCTAACATTTTCCAAAGAAAAAAAAAAAAAACGATTATTTGCAAATAGCTTGTGAAACACATGATAAGCAAAGTGCTTGTGAAACATACAATTTTGTCAAAAGCTAAGAAAATAATAGGAATCAGCCCATAAGAGGTTTAGTTGTTTTTCAAATTGCTCTCCTATGTTTTGTCAGGTCACACGTAAGGTGAGAGGAGCGTCCTGTAACACGCTACAGCACTAATGGCTGTTTGTGTAGAACAGGAATATGTGTTTAAAAACCCCACAAAACAAAAATATTTGCTGAATGCAAGACTGTCATTGTTGAATTTGAATGCCATCTTTAACTGACCTGTTTCATCATTTCATCATTTGTTCTCTCTCTCTCTCGCCTGTAGCTCTCTCTCTTCTTCTTCTTTTTTTTTTTTTTTTGTTTTTGCCTGCAGCAGTTGCTATAGCAACACGGTATCTGTATCTTCTGACCTGACAGAGAAAGTCTTTCAGTCGAGCTGTCTGCTCTGCATCCATAAATCAGAGTGATCCAAACAAAAGGCCTTGAGAGGATGGTCTACTTATGGCTTACTCTCCCACTCAAAGTAAACACTACAGGAACGCTCGAGAACACTACTATCACTATCGTAAGGCAGCGTCGTAGAAATTGCAGAGAGAGAGAGAGAGAGAGAGAGAGAAAAAAAAAGTTTTGACGGTTTCCACTTCCACTAACTAACTTTATCATATTGGCACCTTTTTAGTTGATTGGTTTAGATTTGTGACACATTTACGGTACAGCATATTTTCAGCCGTCTTGTCAACTTTGTTCTCAGCATCAGCGGACAGCTGTTTTCAGAAAGAGCCACAGTTAGCAACCTTACCAGTACTGAACAGCAGATGGAAAACATTAGCAACTAGCAGATGAAACGATGCTAAAAAGCCGGAAGTATTTATAAAAGGAGGAGCAAAAGAGAGAGTGAATATAACACTTAACATCACAGAAGCATAGCCTCAAATGAATAATAATGTATTTCCGTGTTAACCAGATATGTGAATAAGCTTGCCACACCAAGTTTTCAAAGGAGCTATTTGTAAGTTTTGCTATTGCTACATAGCTAATGTTAGCATTAACAGGTGTTTACTTAGCAATCTAGAAGTAGCATTGCAAGTTCAGCATCAAACTTCAGAGCAATGCCAATGTTAAGTTCTATCACTTGTTTTCCTTAACTGAAGTTAGCATGCTAACCAGCTAGTCCCAACCTGTCCGGGCAATCCTGTCACACTGTAGTATCTAAGTAAACAGCTATTAATGCTAACGTTAGCTAAGTAACACTAGCACAACTTACAAATAGCTCCTTGAAGGTAACGTGGGTTGAATGTTTGAGTGTCTTACTGTGGAGTTCCTCTGCCTCCAGTGGAGATAAAAAACCATGCAGCTTAAATAAAACTGTGGCTACATTTGACAACTTATTGAATGAAGTTTGGTTGAATATAAACAAAACATATAACTTTAAAAAAAAAAAAGAAAAAGAAACATAAATTACATGGGGTTTTGTTTGTTGCTTTTGCAATTTGCAGAACAGAATGAATGAATTTATTTCAATTAAGCTCTTCTTCCTAATTGCTCTCTCTATATCCATCTATCCTCCTTTACTATGAAATGCCTCAGTTTCATATTCTTTATCCTCCTCTCTCTCTCTCTCTCTCTCTCAGTCTAATGATTCTGCTCCTTCTTATGTGAAGCCTCACTTCATCATTGTATTAAGACAGAAATATACAGTCCAGGAAAATGGCAGCTTCACAGATCCAGTGTTAACCACACAATTTTTTCACACCCTTTTTACCATCACACTCGCCCAAATGATCATCCACATGCTTCTCACACACACTTCACGTTCACAAAAATATAGAGAAACACGACTAAACTAAATGGATTCAAGCCATATGTTAGAACCCAAAGTAGAATAATCTTTGAGTAGTTTATTTTAAGCAAGCGCCTGAAAAAAACTTACATCTCAACCAGCTTTTCTTTCATACAGTAAAATTAAAAGTTTAAGATAATGATTTTTTCAATTTTTAATTTCACTCCATCCCTTGATCACAGTCTCAACTACCCACATGCTCACATTACGACCGTTCATTCAGGAGGAGGCGGGCGGGTGCAGTCCATTAGACATCTGCAAATGCGCACACATGCAGTAATTCACTGATATTCAGTCTTTTGTGTTTGGCTGAAGAAAGTACAGTCCTCACTTCCATTTGACAGTAACCTCCCTCACATTATGTCGCGCTCGCCGCACATCATTTAAAGCAAAGTGACACAAAATGAGACAGAGAGGTCCAACCACGCGAGACCACTTTTGACTGACTTACTTTTGTTTGGAGTTGAAATTTTCACTCTCAAAATTAATTGACAGATTCTTTTTGGTGCCGCTCAAGGACACGTTTTACATTGGTGATGTTTTTTTTTTTTTCTTTTTCTTTTGGGAGCCTTGAAGTTAAACAGCTCTGATGTGTATTCATAAAGCTGAATGTTCATGAAAGCCAGAGAAAAAAAATATGTACAAGCAGAGAACAAAATTTAAATGTCAGATGAAGGCACTTAATGCAAAGTTTTACCATTTGGATTGAAATGGGATTCAGTATCATTTAGAGTTGGAGTAATTGGTTCAATCTGTTTATCGTCTGCGCTGTTCAACAGGGGGGCAAATAAAGTAATAAATAGTCAGTAACAACCTCTGAGTCACCGTGGTAACGCCTACAAGGAGCTGTCAATCATCATCAGGGTCACATCACTGAGAACACATCTTCCTCTCTGGCCCTTAGGCTAAAACCTACACACACACACACACACACACACACACACACACACACACACACACACACACACACACACACACACACACACACACACACACACACACACACTTTACTGAGGGCTTCTTATTTACCTTTTGCATTCTTTACCAACTTGCTCCCTTTTTTATATTATTATATTATCATCAGTTTGTGATGTTCACTATGTTGCTGGAGTTATTTAGTGAACTGCTGCGATTTAACTTTTCGATGTAGGCTACCCACTTTTCCCTCAACGTGCCTTTTCTACTTCTACTTTAGTTTGTGCTTCCCGACGATGTCTTCCCAGAATAGCTTTGAAAAAAAAAAAAATCCCTAAAACAGGTGCAAGCTTGTTGCATTCAGCTGCAGGTGAAAAGTGTAGGTGGTAGGTGTGACGGCTCCAGTTATAGCAGTAGAGCGGTAAAAGTGAGAAAGTTTTTTATTAAAATTTTTTTTTTTTTTAAACTTTAAAAAGAGCATGAGTGGGGTCTGTTAAAGAGTCTGTGAAATAGCATAATGTGGATGCATTGCATTCTGGTCTACGGAGAATTTGATCTGTCTGCCTCTTCTAGAGAAGATTTCATCCTGTACGACTGTTGAAAGGAATTAAGCATCTTTTTTACTCAACTCTGATTTAGGAACCATTATCTACCATTCAGTCTTTATACATGATTAACCACAGTTCTTCTACTGAACTCTATTCCAGCTTGGGGATCTGTCTGCAGAGGGCAGGGCATACGATGACAGACATTAATAAAGAGGCTAAATTTGGAGCTAAAATGCTCTTATTCTCTTTGGTTTCAAGTTCAAACTCAATCATTTAAAAAATAAAAATAAAAGAAGCTTATCGCATGTTAAATCAGGAAGACTATCTCTATTCCGCTTCCATTCACAGTTCACCAAAGACTCTCACATCTCTCACTTACACATGGCAATAAGACTTTTCATCACCGAGCAGGTTTTCAGCTTCGTCATAAAACAACTTCAGAAACAAAACTCAAAGGTGTCAAGATACCTTTAAGCTTCAAGTTTATGCTCCTTTATCAAAGGCCTTTGTGGGGAAATTCAAATTTTGCTCTCATTTATTCAGCTTCCAGGACGAAGAAAGATCTGTCAAAGAGATTCATTTTATTTACACGATATTTTATATCCATTATTCACCATGTAAATTGCAGCTTCCTAACTACTCTGTAATTCAGCGTCAGTGCACATCACAAAATTTTTTTTACATCACAGAGAAGTCAAATGAACTAATTTAACTTTTAAACTGTGAAAACTGAAATTACAAGATAATAACATTTGTTTGAATAAACCAACCTTTCATACGTTTTCATTGAGTTTCGCTGACGTATCATGGTAACAAAACATCCCTGATAATGACTTCCACATTTAACTGTGTTTCATCCAGTCATTAGATTATGATTTGCATCCTTAAAAGTTATCAATAAGCCTGATTCAATGACAACTGCAGAAATGTAAGGATGAAATCCAGACAGTGGGTCTTTGGATGAAGAAGTGCAAGGTCAGTCGGTGAATCACTACATCTCTGGGGCTTTTTGGAAACCAAGAGGATGGCGAGAGACAGAGCGGAGGGTGACTCGTTGACAGGCTTGGCAAGGATGAATGAGTAAGAGAGGAGGAGGCAGGGAAAGAGTAAACTGTTCCCAAAAGCAATAAAATGAAGAGGGAGTCAGGAGTGAGGGGGATGAGAGAGATGGAGAGGGGCAGGACATATCAAAAGAGAGTTTGGGTAGTTGTGGTAAGTGATAAGGAGAGTTTTAGTAAACAGTGCCTGAAGGGTACGGAGAACTGACAAAGACATAAAAGAAAGAGGAGGAGAGAGTGGAAAGAGAGCTGGATGGAGACAGACAGAGGGCGACCCATGATTCAGCAGGGCAGGGCACATGTCGTGTACTTAAGTCACATACAGTCGAGTCTGTCATTCCTCCTCTCTCATTCTGTCCATCCTCCCTGCGTTTCATTACCTAGAATAAAGCTGAAATGTCAGATAAATAACCAATTCCACTTCTCTAAACTTGGACATTTTAAGGTAAGCTGATTCATCTTGCATGACAGGCAGCTCATGTGGAGAGTGGAGGGTCTAAAGAGTTTTTTTTTTCTCCCCTCTATAAATTCCCATTTGAAAGTTGTATTTGCTCCTCAGTGTCCCCCTAAACTTGGAAAAGATTTTGTGTCCTGACGAGATCTGGACTGAGCACGACTTAAGGTCTTAAATCAACACATTTCTTTGATTGACATGGCAAACTCTGTGTTAATTGCTCCTAGCAACTGGTATTGCAGTCAGTGTGCCAACTAAAAAAGGCATAGACAGGGTGGATACATCGGTGACTGCTGATTAGTTCAGGGAGAGCTTAACTCCCACTTCCAAACAGAAAATTAAGTAAGTTTGAGTAAATAATGAAGTAAAACTAAATGGCAGTTCAGTCTGATTAAATGGGTTCAGAGAAACATGGGAACCTCCTGGATAGTAATATAAAAATGAACGCTGCCATCAGCGCTGCAGCTCCTTGATCACAAGTGTCTTATCAGAATTCTCCTTGGATTTGTGGTTGACCTCTTGCTTTAAATTTTTATGTGCTCAGACTTGGATTTTTTTAATACTTTTTGTCAAGGATCCAGGGATCTTCCTCACACAACAGCTCATTTTTTTATCCTGAGGGTTTCATGTGGCAAGTCACCCTATATATATATATATATATATATATATATTATATATATATATAATATATATGTTTCTGCAAGAAAATGGACTTTTAGTTCCTGCAGCCCTGGAGGCCTGAACCGACTCCTCTTCCCTCTGCGGCGTATTATCTTATAATGCCATCATAATAAAATGTACATGTTGACATTGTGTGTTCTTCCTTGATCTCGATCCTTGAACTTTTATCAGCGTAAAAGAATAAAACCAACTCAACAACCCTGAAAGTCAAATCACTCCTTTCATTGGTCGACGAATCCGCGAAGATGGCGCATGAAAGAGGGGCAAAGAAAGGTAATCTGGGGACAGCTGGAGTTTATTTATACCACCAGCCATTAAGGACCAGTGCTCCTCTTCGTGCAGTTTAATATGGCCATGTGACCCGAGCAGTGATCCTTGATCAGTTCTCTTGTTCTTGGAGGTTTAATGACCAAAGGCCCTGGACTAGAGCCACATCTGGGTGGAGCAAAAAGTAAAGCAGCGTATCCTAATGCACCCAGACACTGGGACACCAAAGGGGTGGAAAGATATGTAGTGTGAGGAGTTGAGAAAGAGAGAATGAGGCCGGGAAACGACGGGAGGCTATATGACAGAAGTTAGGAAAGAGGAAGGAAAGGGCTGTGAAGTAGAACAAACCATGACGAGTACAGACGGGTGATCACCAACTCTGAAGCTACTTTTCTCTTACTTCTGCCAAGGAGGTTATTTTCACCCGTGTCACCCGTGTTACGCAAAAGGTACTGAACTGATTTGCACCAAACTTGATGGAGGGATGGGACACAGGTCCGGGACGAACCCATTCAACCTCAACCGATCCGGATCACTTACTATGAATCTGAAGTTTTAGTTTTTAGTTCAGTGTTTTAGTTGGGCTATGTTATGATACTTCACATATTGTATTTATGGTTGTTTTTTTTTTGCTTTTGCAGGTTTAATGTCTGACAAAAGCCAGTGAGTGAGTTTTTTTTGCCTAGTCTCGTCATTATGTCTCTGTTTTACATCTGTATTAAAAATAAAAGCTGTCACCCAGAAACTGCTCACTAGTATACTGCACCAATTCTAAATAGAAAATAAATAAGACACATAAAACCACAAGTGACAGCTAGATTGCAAGTGTGTGGAGCATGTATAATTTATTGTATAACTTAATGTATAATAACCATTATTTACTTATACATGTTTAATGTTCCTTTATTCAGATGCAATTGGGTTTAGCCTTAATGATTCTGAGAACATAATTCAAGACTTCTCAGGCCAATATAGATATTTCTCTGTTACATAATATGAGGAACATTACGTAATAATTCATGCTGTTGGTGAATCATTACGCTTAGAGAGAAAATACGGATCAATAGGCTGCGAGAAGCAATAAAATATAGTTTGCGTATGTAATGGAAAGAAAGAGGGGAGGAGAGGGAGACTAAATAAATCATTGGACACTGTATGCTGGTACTTACTGAAACTCCCATCGCTTGCTTTGTCCTCCCAATGACACTATCCTCAGATGTAAACTGTTCAAGCTTTAGAAAAGGAGCATTAAAAAGCCATTTGGACAGGGCAATTTAAAGTCATTTTTCTCTACTACCTCATCCAACTGATCCACCACAGAGGTCTGCCGGCCATTAGCACATTTTCCACCTGCATTCACGGCAAGTTGTCATAATCATTTAACTCACAGGGGCTGCTATTAGGAGGGCTGGGATTAGATGAGACAGTTGCTAAAATGGCTACAGTTATGTGCTTCTACTTATATATATATATATATATATATATACACACACACACACACACACACGCACACACACACATATGTCTATCTGAATCGAACGTCAGACACAGAGTCGCAGTGAAGAAACATCAACAGAAACAAAAAACACACACACATATTGAACGACGCAAGCATCGACCAGATGTTCACAGCAGCGAATGTTTCAAGAGAAGAACTCGTGTGTTTCTCAGGGCAACGAGAATGATCCGCAATAACATCGACATTTCAGTACTATTCATTTAAGACTTTTAGTGGATACAGATTGCGATGATGCGACCATATTGTTTTATTATTTTATGAAATTCTGTCGCTCAGATTAATGATTCATAAACAAAGTGATTGGTTTGGAGTTTAGTTTAATGTAATGCATCAAAGTGAAACAGTTTGTTGCCCTGAATTAATTATTGATATTGAATAAAATGGTGCTATGCTAATAATTTGAATTATAATAACTTGAAAGTTAAGCGCTAAAGTTAAACGGAAGGTCATGTGATTACACTTAAATATTTATGTATACTCAATAAACAAAACGTCTGGGTGTGCAGGGTAAAACTGGAGTCAGACTCACCGTCCTCTTCAAGTAGTCTGACTTAAGGTATGCTGATGTTACACTCACTCTGCCAATTCAAGCGCGTGCTTCCTGTTTTCTGTGTCATCCCCAGCTGACTACAGACTACAGATTTACTTATTACCTACACTGGATTGTGACACTGCAACATTTTTGGGGGCTGAATGTGGGACAGTTTTGGTAATGGTACCTTTAAATGGAACATTTTTTTTTTTTTTTTTTTTTTTTTTTTTTTAAATCTGACCCCAAAGGCTGAAGGAAACGTCATTACTTAATAACAAACAAATGGACAAAAAAAAAAGAAAAAAAGTTCAAGTAGAAAAAAAAAACAAAAACAAACTTTGAGCAGCAGAAAGGAATGAATATTGTAGACGAAACACGAAGAACAGTCAGAGGGATGGAGGGGAAGAAAGCAGTGTGCCACTGTGAGACAGGGCGGGAGAATTGCCTCGCCCCGTCTGCCAACCTTACCCAGTTATTAATGACCTGTGACTGGAGGGTGGGTGCAAGCAGCGAGCACACCAGCCCACCACTGCTCCGGGATAATCTGCATCCCCGCTGCCATATTCTTTGCTAAGCACCAGCTGACAAGACCCATACTTCACTATAAATTGGGCCTTCCAGATCCATTAGGGTCTGTGTGTGGGCACGGCCAAAAGTCTTGATCAGAACAGAGCTCAACGGAGAACGGGAGAATGAATAAGAAAGAAAAAAACAACAACAGTGGGAGGAAATAAATGACAAAGTTATTGTTTTTAATATTCGGCCCCAAAAACATTTGTGTAAATATCTTTAGAAAGCCGAGCCACACGGGGGTGCATGCCGGATGAATTACCGCAATCAATGTGAATTTCTGTTCTCTTCTCTGCCTCTCTTTTCTCTCCTCGTTTTTGATTGCTTGCTACTCCTGTCCGTAGCAATAGACGTGCGGAAGGTAAAATTGGTCTCGGCAATCAGTATCCATTAAGCTCCATTGCGATAGTCGATTTTACGTTTGCCACTGAGTTCATGCGCGGGGGGATGAATATAATTTTAGATGACAATGTAGCTTAATGTGTTTTTAAAAAGAGATGAGTGCAGAATTGATTCTGTTGTTGAAGGCAGAGGGAAATACGACGGAAAGAATCGGCTATCACTGACGCTGCTAATGCCAGACAGAAAGCACAATGTATGTGATTCACTTTGATCAGCCTATAGCCTCAAGCACAAATCCGATACTTTCAGGGTTGTAATTCTTTTAGGAATCTACATTCAATCCATGCAGGCCGACTCTTTGACAGAGAAACGCTGAGGGCTTCACGTGTGGGCACACACATGCGCTCGCCGGTGTGTGTGTGTGTGTGTGTGTTTAATCTAGTCTTCACCTTGACCAGCTGCAGCTCACAGGAACAGCAGCCACGACAACGCCGCCCAGTGATACTGTCTGTGATTCTTGAAGGCAGTCAGACAAGAGAGCGCTCTAATGCTCGGTGTCAGTGCGGTAAGCCGGCTTGGAGACTGAGCATTGGTCAAGATGCAAGCGAGCCAGGAGCGGCCCAGCTGGCCAATGAGACGCACCTGCAGCTAATTAACCACTGCCTGTGTGTGTGTGTGTGTGTGTGTGTGTGTGTGTTTCAGTAGAAGCTGACAGGAGGAGAGGTATCAGTAGCAAACTGCCAACGCCCTGCTGTGCACCTGGAACCTGGAAAGACTGGGTGTAAATGACGCTGCCGCGTTCAGCCCCTGAAAGAGGAACCTTTAATTAGCATGTGGACAGGTGAACCGTTCCAAAAATGACCAGCACTGGTAATAGCGGCCTCTCAGCAAGTTACGAGCGGCCCGATAATTGTAGGCACAAAGATAACACACCTCTCTTCACGTCTGAACCTTTTCAAAGTATAGTCAACACGTTGGCAACTGTCCTACATGACCTTGTCTGCCTGCAGGGGAGTCAGTTTGTCATGCAGGAAGCAACACCATCAGCCAGTGAATGAAACTCTTGGCAAGCTCAGGCTGAGGACAGAGCTTTCCTGAGAATCTACTGCCACCACGTACCAATATTTTACCCATAATGCCTGCACCATACTTTCCCTCGCTATGCAACGAAAGCGCAAAGAATGATCCTTTACCCGCTATCAGCATGAGTGGACTTACCAGAGTGATGAAACTTGTCTGGGGGGAAAAAAGACAACTTGAGAGTTTGTGAGGCCGCCCATGCTTCAGTATTGGTGACTTATTTTCGCCATTTAGAACCACAAACTTCAGGTCACTGCAGACAAGGCAATCTGCCTCTGCAGTCGACAAAGAAAATGCTGAGAACCCCGCAAGGACGCTTCAATGCCAGATTCTCTCATCTTCACTCTTTGCTGTGTGCACTATATTATATTTCATTTCCCTTCTATCTTTTAATGATTGTCTACCTTTTCTCTCGGCGGTGTACGCACGGTATGTGTCTGCTGTCGCTCTCAGCAGCACCTCTATATTTCTAATCACGGCCCCTTTTTCACGGCAGACATTTTCACTTGTTTTAGCAGGAAAAGCACAGGTCAAACTTTCAACAGAGACGATGATAACATTTAGCTTTTAACTGAAACTGACAAATAAATGTAGTGGAGTAGAAAGTAGAAACCATTTCCCCCTGAAATTTGGGACTGGAAGTAAAAATGGAAATACTCAAGTGAAGTCCAAGTAGCTCAAAAGTTAAGTACAGTAGTTAGAGTAAATGTACTTAATTATTTAACTCCTTTGGCAATTAAGGAGTAAAATATTGTAATGCTTCATTTTTGGTGTTATGCCGATTTTGTCATTTTCATAAGCTAATTACAGGAGACTTACACCATTAGATTTGTTGATAAACATCAGAAAATTTCCCGCTTTGAATATTTTAAACATCAGGTTTCATTCTTAAAAGGAAATTCATCAACTCTAACGAATGTCACTGTAGCATTAATTGATAAATTATCCTAATGTTAAGTAATCAACAGCTCCGGCTCCGACTGCCTGATTTTTCGTACATGAAAGTGCAGGGTACATTTGCTCTGTGTCTTTATTTATATTTTCACTTGCAATCTAAATGTAATTACAGCCTGATTATGTTACTAATTGTAACCCAGTATAGAGTGGCACATACAAGCACAAACAAACACACAAGCTGGAGTGAGAGAAAGGGGATGGTGAACACTGTTAATGTGTGAGATGAATTCTTTTCATGTGGTTTCAAAGAGACCTGCTGTCAAAGAGAGACTTCTTTTGTTGTTTTAATGGGTAGTCTAGATGTGAATGTTGCCATTTCCTTCACCCTGGACACACACCAATTAAACTCAAACGAGTCTGTGCCTCTGCAGCGAGACCTTCATACAAAGCAAGCATTATCATTCCTATTATTATAAAATATAAAATAGTAAATCTAGATCCAGGATTCAAAGGCTGCGTTTAATGTGTTCCCGGTGATTGACAGGCGATGAAGAAACTCACATCATAAGAGAGATCACTCAGACCCGCCGTGGCTTTGGTACCGTGAGACCGTCGAGCACGCAGACTTGACAGTTCTTTATCCATATCCTGGTAGGTTGGATTTGCTTTGCCACAATTAGTCAGTGTAAGGAGGAGTGTAAGGAGTGTAAGAACTTCTGAGTGTTAAACCAGCTGCTTTTTGTCCTCGTCTTTCGGATGGTGTGAATTCAACAAGATGTCTCCTGAGACGCTGCCCCCCCCCCCCTTTCCCGGCGCTGTGTGGGAACGTCAGGATGGAGACACATACAGATACATACACATACAAGAAAAAAAACAACACACCCCTTGCACGCGCACACACACACACACACACACACACATACAAAAGACCTGTGCAGAACTGTGAGAAAACTAAACCAAGGGCATTGAGGAGGAGCGCTCTGAAGCTGCTAACCGCGCAGCTTTCTAACTACTGCTTCTACAGTGACTGACGTAGTTAATCAAGTCCTAAACTTAAAGGCCTACTGTGTAACATTTTAAAATGTCTGACTTTGCGACTCCTAGTGGTGAAAAAAGAGACCCATATTATTCTGCCATCAGAAAAAATTGAAAGATGCCGTATTACACAATTGGTGGACACAATATCCGAAATATCAGTTACAATGAATGTTGAACAAAAACTCATTAAAAGCATCCAAAATATTCACAACAGATAAAAAAAAATATCACGCAATGCAACAACTAAACTATAAGTCTTTGTGGCTGGGATTACCAAAGCTGCTCAGAGTCTTATGAGCCAAGTCCAAGTCCCCGTCTAAAGTCATGTGACGGTCAAGAGCCTCCAGTGGAACCTCTTAGGAGGGAGGTCGGGGACGACTGACGGATCAGCGATGTGTTGTGGGCGCAAACAGTTTATCACTCAAGTCAAGTCTTTAGGGAATCAGGTCTAAAGTGCAACAAGTATCAGAGCAGGCAGCCACAGGTCTGCAGCTCCTTGGGCTTCAGCTTGTACCAGTGTTCATGTTCATGTCCGCTCATTTTGAGGTCATGTTTTTTATTGACTACATATCTGCACTTTGCTCATTTAGTTTGCAGTTGGTTCTCTCACTCCCACATCATTTATTTAGGCCTGTGTTCTCATTACGTTGCTATAACTCCACGAGCAGATTTGTGATACTTAACTGATTTTCAAATTATCTAAAAGGTTAGCGTCGGGGGAGCACCACCCCCGGAGCTTCTGGGTGTAGCTGTCTAAGTAATCAACTAAATAATATTTTGTTGTGAGCATCAATGAGATGCTGCATGCAGTTTTTTGCACAGTTGTGAGTAAACAACACCGATCACACGCTCAGCAGAGCATTATTGTAACCAAGGTGGCTCTCGTTGCCCCTTCGACTCAACAGTTGCCCACATGATAAAAGAATGACGCTGAAAGCAATCGCACATTTCATGCTTCTCTTATATCTTACGGATTGAAACATGCAATACTACATGAAATACAGGGTTGTATTCTCGGGGAAATTGGACTTGCATGATTACTGCAATGTTATCATCCGCGGTGCGCACAAACCTGCCGAGCATGAAATCAAATCTCATAAAGATAGTGTGAATTAAATTTGTCTTCAGATTTAAATCTCTTAAATCTCTCTCTGTGGCTCTATGGGGTGTGATATGATGCATGTGCCGCAGATGAGAATGTGCTGATTCTCACTCTGCCTTCCAGCGCTGTAAAACTGTCCGTCTCAGCTCCCCGGCCCTTTGATTCAGAGGGGTTGAATATGTTTTTCCAATGTGACCGAGACAATGATTGCAGAGGGGCTATGTAGATGATGAGAGTAGTAAAGAGAGAGATCGAGGTGGGGCAGAGGAGCGAGGGAACACTATTCAAAGAGAATACATTTAGAGTCTCGTCTACGTCAGCTCCTGAATGCTGTATTGTCTTGCGCAAGTCCCTCAGAATGGATAGTGCCAATCAGCAACCTCCCAGTTTGAACAACAAAAGACGTCTCGACAACAAAAGCAGTTTGAACTCAGTTTCTTTTGAAATGAAAAAAAGATTTGACGTACTGTATGTAAGGCTAACAACAACAGCAACAAAAAAAAAAAAGAAAAGCCTTTGTTGCATCTCTGACAGATTCAGGGGAAACCCATACAAATCTTTGATCTCAAACGCATCCCGTCGAGCGAGGTTAGGTGACAAACTCGGCGTTCAGCCTTGTCAGCGATTTTGAGAGCTAAATGCACATCAGTGAGTCATGTGGAGGCCCCCGCTAAGATCCTCTGCTCCGGCTGGAAGTTAGTTTGACTTATGAGAGTTTAAGAGCTGGCCTCCGAGCTACATCACAGGCTTTTAACCCCCCCCCCCCGTCTGAGCTGCTCACTCGCTGATGTTTTAACTGTCAGGCTTCATCAGTAAAACAATAAAAACATCTTTAGGGGGCTTATAAAATTCATCGAGTGGACAACCTCTCCTTTTTCCTTTAGTGAGCTGTTCGTCGTCCTGCATCCGTGTTGAACTTTCCGTCGTCTTTGCCTTGAAGTCTTGAAGCTGTGCCGTACTTCTAATACTACATTCAAGACCAAAAGTGGTGAGGGTGTTGCTCATTTGAAATTGAAGTCTTTGGTACACTTGTTTACAGCTGCTTGGGACAGAAAAATCAATAAAACCCTTTGCATCTCTCTTTTTAAAGCTGATACTGGGGGTTACGCCGTCTCCTGATCCATAAATGATTAGTCTAAATTAGTCTCAAATAAACTTTTATAAATGACTGACCCCTTACCATTCGCTTCCACCCTCCTTTTCACCTCTTTTCTTTAAGGTTGTTAAAATCATCTTTCTCCACACTGACTGACGGTATTCACATTCTGTATCAACTTGTTCCAGCTGTGTATCGAGGCCAGACGATGTTTGTGCTGAATAAAATATTCAAACCCCAACACTTTCCCGCTACTATCGAATGGAAATATTCTAGATGCCTTGTGCAGTTTGTTCACATTTTCCTTATTCCTGATTCAGCCTGACATATTCGGTATCTTTGGAAACTCCAACAGAATCCAAAATCAAACTCTTCGGCTTTGAGCGATGTCTGGCTGCACAGCATTCACTTGTTTGGACCTTTTTCAACGTCTACATTGTTTAACTCCTCAAATCCAGTGTTAGAATTTGCTGCTTTTTTATAGAATTTGCTATTTTAATTTTAATTTTATATAATTGTAAATTTGGGAAATCTGAAAGCCTTTGCTCTCAGAACTTGATCCATTCATTGAAAGATATCGATTGATGTGATTTGTAGTGAAGGTTTCTCCCTCTCTTTGTTTCGTAAAGCCTGATGTAACTGTGTCTGGATATCTTGCATTTGTTTTTCATCTTGGAGCCTATTATTCAACATTGCCTTGCAGTTTATGAAGCCAGTAATTTATCTAAAGCAGGTTCTGAATTTACTAAACTATAGGATCTAGTATTTCTTGTTCTGTTTCTTTCTCTCTCTCTGCCTTGCTTTGCACCTCACTGCCGTTGTGTTTGTATAACCACTGGAGTCATGACACTGCCTCCGTCCTCTGAGACCCTGAGACAGTGTGATAGCCCGGCTCGGAAGATGCGTCCACTTTCACCCAGCCTCTCTCTCCTCCTCGCTCGTGCACTTCCTTCCCTTCTGTCGAGACTGCGGCATGCCAGAGGTCCTTGGCAGCGTTCGCCTGCCCTGCTGGTGAACCTTTTTTAGCTAGCACAATTCGAGCCTCGGTCCATCTGAGGCCCGTGCCACTTAGTGTTAGGAGATGAGTTGGACAGAGAACTGTAGACTGGGGAGAAGGGATGAGGTCTGACGCTTGGACGAGATGCGTGTTGAGGGAAGGATGGCACGGAGGAGGTTAGCGAGAGACAGATGGGGGCGAGAGGGGGGCCGTCTGGGGGGGAATTTGGAACAGGGAGCAGGGGTGTCAACATTGAGGCAAGCTCGAGCAGGAGACACAAAGGTAACCCGGGAAATTAGGATTTGATGAGCTGTGAGCAAAGGGGTCAAGGAAAGTGATGCAATGACAAGATTATCTGCGGGGTGAGGAAAGAAGAAGTGGCACAGTCTGCCACTCTTCTTTTCCAACTTTGCACTTACCAACTTTGTGAAGCAGGAAGTAGTTGAATAAAATGGGGGGGGGTTGGGGGGGAGGAAGGAAAAAAAAAGGTGGTGTTACTGAAAAAAGAAATCCATAGGTTATATGACATTGTGTTTTGTAATAGAGAACAGTGAACAGGGACTTGTCAGAAATAAAGGAGGTAGCTGAGAGCGGGATTGAAGCCAGGAAGACGAATGACCTGAAAGTAGGCCAATCGATTCTTACTATTAGAAAATGAATTGAGGATAGAGATTTGGAAGAGAGGTGGAGAAAGTTGCAAAGAATAGATGAGTGAGATTAGAAATGAATGAGGGAAAGTGGTGTGAGCTAAAGCTGATACAAAGAGAAAGGTGTTGGGGATGTGTCGGGTTCAGCTGGGATGCCAAACAGGGAAAACACATTACTTTCTATTTTTCTTTTCTTTTTTTTTTTGTCCTCGTCCCCCATTGCTCAGTAATGGCTTGGTAACTCCCAGACAATTTATATGGAAATTCACCTGAAAGAGTCCCGTCAATTAACAGACTAATAATCAGTAAGTGACTTAGGCAAGAAAACCTATTTGGGGTTATGGTTAAGATTTGGTTCTTGGTTTGCTGGAGAACAACTTTGTTTCTTGATACTGAAAGTCAATTCTCTTCACCCCTGGAGTTATGTGGAGTGTTGTCGAGGCCGTGAGAATCTACAAACAGACGCCCGATCTTGTTGTTATGAGACACAGAGAACGTCAGGGCATGCAGCTATTTTCTGTAGTTTCCAAACAGACAAAGATACACAAACAACCTTCCCACCTCCTAACCTCAACTCTGAAATGTTGCTGTTGGAAACTGTTGAGAACTGCACCTGAACACATATTATGCACAGTACAGCAATACTTTATTTGACAGGTTCAGTAGTTTCCTAGAATTTTTCCTGACTTTAGAAAAGTTTTGTGGAATTTAAAATCACTTGTTAACCTTCCCGAGGATTGTTTAGTTTAAATCCAAGTTAATATTTATTCATTACTTCTTTATAATTAGAAATTTATTTGTGTATTTATTGTATGCTCGCCTGTAAATATATACATATATATATCCCATATATAACCTCATTACGGGGAACCTTTACTTTAAAGTAAGGGATACAAAGTTATTATTCCTTAACTTTGTGATGTCACAACTATACAGGCACCGCCCTCAGCTACGCTTTCAGGATGGCCCACCTGAACCCACCATCCAACCTTGCAGGATTTAGTGTTTTACCTGATATCTGCTATATTTTTATTCAATCACTCAGAAAACAGTCAGCCAATCAGAGGAGAGGCTCAGAGCCTCCTCTCTTCTGATTGGCTCACAGACCTGTTGTTACTAGAGCTCCAGAGAGAAGCCTGAGAGAGGAGATGTAAAACTACACTGAGATGGTTTTTTGGTTCTTAAAACCACAAATATATCTTCTCATGGATCAACTCTTCAAATAAATCACAGAAGAAGAATAAAAAATGGGACCTTTAATGTGTGCAGTGTGTGCACTTGTATTGACAAGGACTCTGATTGGGATCTGCACATGAATGTGATTGGAACACATTTTAGATGCAGTCTTGTGACTTTTATTTTTCTAATTTTTTTTAATAACAATGTCAAATATAAAATGTGGCCCAGGGAGCCCCGGACCCCTTGAGGCCCTAGAGCAGTGTCCAAGGATTCAAACAATGAGACTGAGAACATATTTTCTAACGCTTCTTCACTATGATCAACAGATACAGTAGCAAACACAATCTACAACTGTTTCCATCTGACATTTGACAAATTGTTTCAGCGATGAGGACGGTAACGGTTCTTAGCTACCAATACGTTCAGGTCAGTGGGTTTGGTGTACAAACAAAGCGATAGGTGTCACTTGAATGAACACCAATGTTGTTCTAACAAGGACAATTACCTTAATACTTGCTTGGAATTAAAAACCTCATTAGGGAGACTTAATTAATTATCTGGAAAGTAAAGGATATTAAGAAAGAGCAAGTGATAACAGTGTTGTTGCGTTTGCCACATTTAATCTACACGTCTCATTTATGGCACATTCTCCAATGCAATCAAGTAGAGAATTTCATATTCATGACGAGAAATTTTAATTTCGTAATTCTCAGAGAGGGATTTTCTGACACTGGATAAATACAAAGTAAAAATCCCAGAGGCACATCACCGTCCTTTTATGGTAAATGGAGCTATTACAGCGAGTCACGGATAAGCTAATGCACTGCCTCTGTGTTGGTGCCCCAGCGACAAGGTTGCATTTTTTGGAATGAGGTGAGAGGAACGAGGAAATGAATATGGCACAGATAGCGAGTGGTGAGGACAGAAGTTATGGCAATTTGTGTTCCTCCCTCAGCTGTATGACACTGAGAGAGACCATGGGATGGGAGAGGTGACGTTAGTCGGAGGAGGAGAGGATATTTTTAGAGAGCAGTGAATGGAGAGGAAAATTAAAAAGTAATATGAGGATTAACAATGAGTTTATGTAAAGACAGAGCAGCTGAATATAACAGAAGAACAGTTAAGGTTCTAAAGCAATAAAATGCTGTAACTTAAAACAAAACTTGCCAGGAGATTGTTATACAGTTTGATTGTTATATATATATATATATTCAGACACAGAATATTTCACTTTCTTGCATCGTTATTAATGTTTTCATCAGTATAAAGCAAAGATATTCAATCCTGTCTTGGAATTTGCAAAGGAATAGTTGTTCTAATGCTTTGCAATGGTCTTGTTTCGCTGTGTGTATCAGTGCAGCAGTGGGTTTTCATCTTTTAGACCCACAGCCCTGCTGGTTTTCTAATCAGGGACTGATGCTCACCTGTGATGTCAGGTGAATGCAATTATTGTAACTACAATCATCCAGTTGGTAAGAGCAACCACCAGCAGCACTGTGGCGTCTGAGGACCTGCATTAAAACCCAACTGATACAAAATCCGCACCGTCCGCTGTGCACTGAGGAAGTCTAGCTTTGGGCCACTCGTAGAATTTAACGTCCAATATCTTGTAGTTAGAAGAGAAACCACCTTGTGTCTGCGTTGCTGCAGCGACTGACAGCATTTCTGAGGAATATCTGCATATTTTAGGGGGGGAAATGCAATAAGACAAAATTCTAGTTTTGGATTTCACACAGCAGATTTCTATTTATACTGCATGGCTGAGTGCGCCTGTAACAGTCACAGAGGTAATATTATCATACTCTAGTCCGTCTATAATGCTTCCATGGCAGAGCTGAGGAAGTGGTGGCGAGAACACGTGGTAATTGTTGGTGTCAGTTTGTGAACATCTGATTTTCACTATTACACATCAGTAATCTGAAGAGTAAATGTCCCTCCAGTGGAAACATGACCCCCTTGTTTACCTTTACACATCTGATGCACAATCTTATTATACATTTGATGCTGTTGATACTCTGAATACACCAGAGTACAAAGAGAAATGTGGGAACTCACTTGGGTCAGACAGGATGGAGTCTGTCTTTGGCAGAAACTGGTCGCAGCGGATTCCCTGGTAACCTTCTCGACACCTGGTGGGAGGGAAAAAAAAAGGAAAATCAACAATCAGTCAGTGAGTCGGGTCGAACTTATGCCACTACAACTGATGCTGCGCATAAACCGGCCCCTCGTTGCCTTGAGACAAATGCAGGTAAGGCTCAGTCCTCCTGGAAGCACGCTGAGTTGACAAAAAGTGCAAAGTGAGGCGCCCTGGCAGGAAGAAATTATTAGTGAGGAGATATTTAGGGACTGAAACTAGCACTTTTCTTGATAGAGACCTCCACCAAAATCACAAAACGGTGCCGCAGCAGAAAAGGAGCATCCAATCCCCATTTAACGGACACACCTATTACCTTCCTCTGTGTGTGCTTACATGGGGTTTCAGGTTCCTTGCTTGGTCACAGGAAGTCCTCAAAGAAAGTAAGGACTGTAGACCCAGTCCGTGTTTTCTGGATGGCCCTCAAACTTTCAAGAAATGTAAACTGTTAAATTTGATTGGCACATTAGCGAGAGCGCCACGTCAGGCAATGATCATTAAGCAGCTAATGAATTCTGAAATGTGCTCGGGCTGCTCTTCAGAAGTGTCCTAGGAAAAAGCTATGCATTGCAAAGATGTGTTTTTTAATTAGCTTCAGAGCCATAAATATACCCTTATCAACATATGGAAGTGCAACTGTATCCTACAGTGCACGGAGCTAAAATGGAGGCTAAAATGCCAGTATGCAGTGCAAAGCCTAATTGGCTGCCTCAGTTGGTTTGGTTATCTATCTCTGCCTCTGGCCATTTGTACCTCACCTGCTGTTCTGTTTTTCTCCCTGACACCTCTTGAGGAAAAATGCAAGTTTTATACATGCAAATAAAATACAAACTTCACCTACAGAAGCAACATGTGCTGGCTCTTCAAATCTGACCCCGCTATATCAACTCAATCTATCATCCGGTCACCTTCTCAACTATTCTGTTCCAATGAGTCTCAATTTTCTCTTCTATCTCACCTGCATCCCAATGTCTCCCTTGTTTACCCCTGTGGCTTTGTTTCATGGACATTCCTGGAATTAATCTGTATCTACTCTGACAAGCTGACGGCGGAGCAAATATACATATCCCAGTGGCCCCTGCTTTTGGAAAACCCCCAACTGAGAGAATATCTATGTCCACCCAGACAAAAACACCGAGGCTCTGCATAGAGATCGAGTTTGCAAAAGAATGCAGCGTGACATATCAAAGAGTTTGCCCTGTGCGGAATGATAATGGCTGCACTCCTGTTTGTCTTTCATCTACAGTGAGTGATTTTCAATTATTAAATGAGCTGCAGTGGGCGGGGATAGATGCACTCCACTGCGCGGGCCAGTGGCATGCATAAAGAGCATCTTCGCTGTTGCGAGGGAAAAAGGTGGTAAATATGGTGAGACATATGGTGAGAAGACGGTGCGTGACATTGATGCTGATTCTAAATAACAAAAAAAAATACGACCACAAAAATGCTAGTACGGCGTTGAAGTGAATCTCCAGGGGCCGTACAACAGAAACTCCTTTAAGTCTTAAGTTAGGAAGTTTAAGAATCCTATCTGATCTTACTTTGTCCTACTTTATCTCAGGTTAGGAAACCGACATTGCTTTTCTCGTCTCATCTCGCTGAGGCATTTTTGTAACCCATTAGATTTCTCATTGTCAGTTGCACCCTATGCCCTTTGTTGCCGGGTCGGCCTCTCCACAGCTGGTCGTAGCTGCTCAGCTGACTGCAGGATCATGTGTCAGCAACCAAGTGACTAACAAATTATAAACCTTTCCATTCAGGTGAATCTGGCCCACTGCCACAGCTCGGTGCTCACCGCTACACTGAAGAACCGTCTTCTATCACCTGTGCTCTTCCCGCAACGACGAGCGGTAAACCAACATTCGCTCATCATCACTTTAGTTTGATTGCAGTTTGACGACAAACTGGACCTTAAATCCGCCTGTATTCATCGTATTCATGAGAGAACAAGTCACATTTCTGCCAAGAATGGTAAACACTGGCTGCCGTAGTAACTCAAGGATATATTTTCTGTAAAGCAAACAACAACTCATTATATGTATGAGGGCTTCTCCTCATCATATTCATCACGCCACATCACTTTGATGACAGATGGTTCAGGATATCAACCATGCTGTCAAGGAGGACACAACAATCTCATCGACTCAAGGTGTCAGCCTGGGCCGCCTCTCCTCCCGAGTTTGTTGTTCTCGGCTTCTACAGTGGCAACGCGTGATGCCAAATATGTGATGTGTGGGAGCGGGAGAACAAAACAAACACAAAAAAAAAGACACAGTTATCTCATTTTAAAGCCACAGTTTAAAGCAAATGATGTTCAGACTTCGGCTTCCTCGTCCAGATGCTTTCAGCTCAGGATGAAAGTCTGAGACGTTGCTTAAAACACAGTCCAGACTTTTCTCCGTGCTAAATATGTGGCCATTTAACATCTCCCCATGCCACTGTGACCTAAACAGGCTAAACTTTGACAGGAGGCAACCTTTGTCACACCAAGTGGAGGTGAGGAAGATAATTAAAAGACTAGAGGATTAACATGGTGACAGTGAGTGCTCATTAAGAGGGGCTGTGGAAGTGAGAAGAAGCATACAGCAGCTATTAAACTGAACAGAGTGCGGGTAAAAAACAGCAACTCAGGGGCGAAAGGGAAGACAATGGAACACACAATTGTGTAGACATAGCCTTAGCCTCTTTGTTATGTGGCCATGAGCTGCACAAACACCACTGTAATATCCTTCTTCATCATGTCCTGCAGTGTGCAGTGTATCAAGTTATTGTTTCCCACAAACTTTGCTTTCCTCGTGCCCGTGCTGCTCCCAGCAGAGACCAAGACACTTCAGAATGAGGCTTCATAGAGCCGAATAAAAGACAGTTGGGGGGGTGCTAAAGAGTTGCATGCCTTCTAATTAGCACTGCAGTCATTAATTAAAAGAACACAGGATGAGACTGCATGTGCATAAATGCATGTGAGTGTGTGTGTGTGTGAATCTATCACAAATATACAAACCTGCCCAGAGCAGGGGATACACACATATATATATATATATATATAAACATGCTGCCCGCTGGATGATAAATTTCTGCAAAGGGAAGTGTGAAAAACTCAAGCGCTGGTGCACACAAACATATGCATAACAGAATGTATAGGGAAAGAGCACATCCCATTCAAGTGGTTCAAAAGTTCTGCATGTATATGTGGAAAAACATGTGGCTTTTTTCCCTGTGATGTAAACAGAATATTTCCAGCTGAAGTTCATGAAAAATCCAGCACTGGTTCTTTGAAGAGATCACACTGAAGCTGGAGCAGAAATGCACCATCAACTTCTCAATGACAAGTTACTTGATAATTTAGTTTGATTCCGCTTTACCCAGTCTCCGTTGACTTCTTCATCTCTCGTCAAAAACACAGCCCCCCCCCATTCACCACCTCAACCACGGACGCCTGACCATCTCCACTTTAACCATCCAATCAGAGGTTTCCCTCTCATGAAGCTGCTCCCATCCCCTCTGCTCGATTCCTCATCACCACCAGCAGCATCTAGGCTCTGGGGGAGGTCTCCTGTAATTGGGAGCACCTTACTCCTACGGACGGCTTCCCCTGGGGATCCACTTCCTGCAGAGGTTTAGGCACCAAAGTTTATTCCTTCTGTTCACAATAAATTCCATTTTACTTCAAATTTCATCCTCTTTTGTGATTGAATATATATGTATATTTACATGCAGTAGAACATGAATAACCTAACTCATTCCAGCTCAGGCTGCACGTTTTGTGGTATTTTTCAGGACACTTAAACAGTAGATTCACACTTTGAAGCTGCTCAGTGACTCTGCAGCTGCTCCAGTTGGTGCCTGAGGAGTTTATCCTGCAGGTGCAGGATTTTCACTGTCTTTAGGCTGCAAATTAGACATGTTGCAATCTCCAACTTTAAAAACACAGTTTGAACATCTGATTAAAACTTCTACACGTAATACGTCCTCACTACATTTGTGTTAGACTGATCTAGAGAATATCTCAGTCTGAAAAGGACCAAGACCTCATTAGAAGGAACGTCAAGTAGAAATCATCAAGTGGACTCTGTCCACATATTGAATGTCATAACAGACATTTGCTCTGCATGTTCTACTGTACATCCCAATCTGACCCCCGTATAATTCACAGAATTTGATGCGATCCAGAGAGACTGGAAACTGGCAAATGAAGATATATTTCTGAAATGTTCTTCTCTGCAACGCGATTGTTATACTGCTCTTCCTGGGTTTGTACAAGACAGAAAACATTTATCATGTCCACTGATTCCCCCCTCAGATACTAAAGATGTGATACAAATAAAATAATGAGGCGATTTGCAGTGTCAAACATCAAAAGAATTATTAGAGATCTACGCGACTGCTTCTCTCTCCTTGGCAGGGTGGCCATTTAGACCAATTTAATACAGTGCAGCCACGGCAGTGTGAGGCTCAACGGTCTATTAAAAGAAAATATGCCACAGTGCGTTGGTCAGACTGTGACAGGTTGGCTCAATGATCTTCACATTTTCTCAGCATGGAGTTCGTTCTTCGAGCAAAATGGCTGATACACTTCCAATAAACTGGCCAACAAATAACAGGAAATGGCTGAGGGGAAGTGTTGTTTCTGTCATGGTGGGGGGGGGGGGGGCCTGACCTGACAACAGTCTGAGGATTTCTTACGGTAAAAATCACCAAGACAACTGCATCACTTTTAAATTAAAATGGTTCATGTATCCCAGTCTCAATTTGGTACATATTAAAAGCTTCAACAAATGTTCGGATAACGCTTGTTTATAGTCAACCTGCCATCAATCACTGTTCTACACATTAGTTTCTGTAAGTATGGACCTATCTTTTTTTTTTTTTAATAATTTCAAATGATGCCATATAACTTACTCAACATGTGCAAACTCTATTAATTCAGATTTTGTAAACATGCAACGTGACGACTGAGATAAAATAAATAAAACCAACCTCAACAACCATTGTTTTTATTTTATTTTTTCTATCCTCTGATCCGACCCATAGGAGCGCCTCCTGAAACAGCACGCCTACAGCGGCAGACGTGCTGGAACCTTGGTTGTCATGGTTACAATAATAACAACTTTGTCGAAAATGTTCACGGGTAACAGAAACAACATAAACTGCTACTTTCACGTGGGAGTCGAACACCGCTCTCTCTCTTTATACTACGTCACCGCACTTTCCCTCTGCTCCTGTTGTAATTACTACGGCCGCTAGATGTCGCTTAACGAGAAAATAGCTGTGGGTCATAATAACCGGCTGCACAGACGACCTCTGGGCTTGTGTTTTTTCCAGTGCTGATCCTTTTAGAGCCAAGCGGTCATGGCTCTACAGGGAGAGGCTCACAGCGGCCTTATAACACTGGGAATAAACATTCACAGTAAGACACTGAGCAAACCAATTAACCAACTAGACGCAGTTCATTTATCACAAGGTTTTATTGATTCAACTAAGGCGCTCTCATTGCTTCATTTAAAGAGTTGCAACGCAAATTCTTCACCAAGTTTTGGATGTACTAATGACAAAACCACGGTGCCCCACGTGCGACGGATGAGGATGGGTGGAACAGATATTCTTTCATTGTGTTATTTGTAATTAGGTTTTAAGCCAAGATTGTGAAGATTTACCAGCTGTTACTGTTACTGTGGATACTCAATAAAGCCATATCGTTTGATGTATCAAATCCTAATGTAATCCCATACGTCTGCTCGGCTCTAATAGCAACTTGCCGCCCGGAGGTTTGTTTAATCATACCTGCAGACAACCAAATACAATTGACAGCCCAGACTTCAAAGGAGGCCCGAGATGATTACTTTTCTACTTTAATGACATTACATATCGCTCACCCGTATGTGTTTCCATTCATTCCTCCCTTTCTTGATGGGACAGAAAATTGAAATGAAAATCTAGCCTCGCTGTGTATCGAGGGAAGTCTTGTCTCTCATTTCTCCCAGACGGGGTGATTGAAATGCATCTGGGGCGCCGAGTCTCAGCCTTACAGAGACCGGCAGGGTGGGAAGCTGTGTGCATTGCACGTGTTGTTGTGTGCATGTATATGTATCTGCATATGTGTTTTGTATGTTTGTGTTTCACATAAAAGCTTCTCTTGGAAGTACTCATGAACGTGCATGTGTGCTCTTGTACGTAAGAGTGATAAGGACCCCTGTCCAATAGGATTCGTAGCCAAACATAATTATGGCAGATATTACAATGAACTGTTGATCAGCATAAGTTGCATTGACATGACGTCTATGCAGGTAGAAGCTTATTTCATTAGGGTCTGTAGCGTAATGCTGGTCTGACAGTATGGAGTATGAAAAAGTGATTGCATTTGGAGGCCACAGTAAACCAATCTTGTTGAAACTGTTGAAACACTGCTGCTGGTGAATTCTATGCCTTTGTTAAGATAGCTGAAAGCCGAGAGATGACAGTAAACGAGTGGAGATGTCTTGCAACAAAGGTCCCCTGCCAGGCATGAACCGCGGGATGCTGCATTCGTGGTTGGAGCATTAACCCCCGGGTCAGGGTAGTGTGCCCCGACAATACAAGTTTATTGGCGCAGTGGATGGAAGTGATAAAACCCGGCAGATTACTCCTGCTTGTTGCATGTAACCAGTCAATTTAGATGTCTTATCCGAAGTGAGTATTCGCTGGATTTAAGCAATAGCTAAAATCCACCTTGGGGAAACAAGCCACGGCACACCAGCTCTCCAGACGTCTCCTGGCCCTGATGCTTTTATCACGTATCTTGTGACCTCAATTCCCCTTTTCTTCTTTCCTCTTTTCCTCCATCCCACCCCCACCACCCCCTCCCATATAGACTCTTCTTCACTAAACCAAAGGGAAAATAGGAAATTAAACAACCATTTGTGGAGGCCAGAGGAAGATGTTTGGCGTCCCAATGCAACACCATTAAAAGTCTCTCTATATGTGAGCCTCTATTTCTCAATGCATTGATCATTATTATTATTATTATTATTATTATTATTATTATTATTATTATTATTATTATTTTACTATATCTTTTTTTGAAAGTCTGCTTCATTTTGAGATTGAACTCCAATTTACTAATCTTTAAAAGAAAGATTACACATTACATACTAATAGCTATTACATACAAGCATATAAAGCAAATACATGACACAAAAACTTTAAAAAGGTAATTTTATACAAAGTTTTTAATTCATTAGGTCACTTTGAAGCCAGCAGCCTCTCAGTCTAACAAACAGGAAGAACATACTGTATTTGCTGCTTGCTTTGTGGTCTAATTGTGGTCTAATCCAATTCCAGTTTAATTTTTTTTGCAAATGGCCTCTATGGATTTATAATCACTAAAGTAGCTTTTTGAGTAAGCCTGAAATTTTCAAGAGGAAGAAGAAGAACATGTTCCTTTAGTCAGCAATTTAAAAGTTAGTCAAACTGGATCTTAGGCAACTGTGAAGCTCCCTGGGCTTCTGCTCTGTTTAAGTGTACACATGACCCATTTGGAATAAAAATGTGAGGGGGAAAACTTCAACCAAAGTTTACATCACAACCTGAGTCAAGTCAGGTTAAAAGGCTCGGAATCCAAATCCCAAACAGGCCGATGATGAGTTTTGAAAATCAAATCACAACAAGTCACGTCTGAGCAAGTCAGTGAGAAATCCAAACATTTAAAACACGTCGGCGTGAATGTGTCTCCGAGTACCCAGTGGTCTCTAACACGTCCTGCTCTTTTCTCTCTGGATGTTTCCAGTTGTCAAGTGCGACTGACTGCTGAGCTTCTCTCCTTTCTAAATAAAACATGCCTCCTACTGAATGTTGCAGCACATGCCATGGTGTTTGAATGTGTGCCCCCTTCCTCCATCTCACCTTGAGCCCTGTGTGAAAGCTCACCACCATCTCTCAGCCCTTTCAGCAGAGGCAGGAAGTTACTCAATAATTCACAGCTCCACCTGGCCGCTGGTCCCAAAATTAAAACAAACAAAAAAAATAATACACCACTCCCTCTGGTGCATCTTATATTCTATTCTTTTCTAACTACCCACCTTTTACCTCAGCTTCCTATTGCTTCCTTACCTCTTGTTTACATATTTCCTACTGTATGTAAAACCAAAGGTAGAACTGGGACAGAAGAAAAGCATTTGTGGAGGCCAGACGAAGATGTTTTGCACCACATACTGAATGTTAACAGAACTGTCTTTCACCCAAATTCTACATCTGACAGCCGAGAAAGAAAGAGAAACTGGATTTGTCCAAGAAATCCCTCTTGGGAATAGAGCTAGTGCTACATTAGCTCATCCTGTATCTTTCAAGCAGTCGGTAGCAGCAGACAGAAGAAATGAGAGACAACAACAAAGAGAAGACTCGTGTCCTCGCCAGAAAGTGACAGAATTAATCGTTTGTACAAAACAACCCATGGGCTGTATCTTTTCCTAGCATGCAATTCTTTTGTGGTTTTGCGAATATTACCTGACAACAGAAAGTGTTGTCACAGTTGTTGAAAGAATGTATGTTAATGTTCACAGGCAAAGGTGCGCTGAAAGTTGTGTGAAGTTTAAAAAGCACCAGGCTTCAAGATCTCCTATCAATTCACTGTTGGTTTCTTTGAAGGTGATCGTTCCATGACCTTACAGGGACACTTCATCTAAAACCTACTGTATGTTTTGAGTATCAGGCATCATGAAGCTTTTGAAAAGTTTGCAGCTTGCTCCGTCACCAAGGACAAAAGACGGGATCAGCTTGGATTTACAAAAGATAAGCTGGATTGAAGACATTGCAGTGCAGCTACGGAGTCTGTATGTGAAGCCGATGTGCACGGTTGCGTCAAAGCGGCGCGACGAGGCTGTCCCACTTCCAAGGCTGCCTTCTCCAACTGGTGGATCCTTCGTGGCCCGACCTATCCCAAGATTCATTGCACTGGCAGTAATGAAAATAATATGGCAGGAAGCAACAGGAACAGAGAGCCCGAGCATTATGCTTTTAAATGTAAGTATTGATTTCCAGCTCAGTTCAACAGCTAATGGTACAACTGTTAAAAAAGCAAAGGCCTTAAAACCTCAAGTTTAAAAAAAAGAAAAGAAAAAAAGTTATGTGTTGTCAAGGTTGCTAGGTGACAGGAGCGGCGGTGAGGGCGGGCACAGCTGGTGACGCAAAGCAACAAGTTTACAAAGCTGGTTGGGATTGTTGAAACCGAAGACAATATTAGGAAAGTAAAAGGAAGACTCTTTTCATCCTCAGTAGCACACATCTATCTCCTACGCAAACCTTAAACTCGGGGCGAAAACAAGACGAAACTTATCTGGATGTAACCACCTCGAACACTTTTCAAGCCTAGAAGGGATGAATATTTAAGACTCAAGTGATTTTGAGTGTTTCTTTCACCTTAGCCATAATCTTTTCCTAACCAGCCGTGGCCATTGCCTAACCTGAAGAGACAACTGCGAACAACAGAAAAGATTTGAGATTTAATCGAAGGTCAGAAAAGAGAATGTGGATTCTCTTTCTGCTTGGTGAAGTCGTCACTGTGCACACTGCTCTTCTCTGCAGTTCAGGAGAAGTCACCTGTAAGTACCTCTTATACTGTAGAAGACTATCATGTCACACTCTATAAATACATTCCTCTGTCTTGATCTTGATAGCGAATGGAAATACCATTAACCGTAAGATAACACTTAATATCTAAACCCTTATCTCTTTTTCATTCTGCCCCCCTCTCTCCATCCCTCTCCCTGTCTTTGGCTTGCTCTCCTTTTGCATATTAACACTTTATTACTTATCTCTGTGCTTAATAATTCCCTCCCCCTAAGTCACTTTGATTAGATGCCTTGTTCGTTCTATCGACAGTGGGATTCAGGGAGTATCTCTTCATTGCATCTGAATGTTAAAGGGAGTACTGAGGTACTTCGATCGATTAAATTAGCCGTTATCTCTGCCGGTGACAAGCAGCCTCCACCCACTCAGCAACAGCACCCTTTACAGTACGCATAGATAAACATAAAGCTAACATCCAGGAAGGTTAATCGGGTGCTTCTTCATCGAAGTCTTTTCAAAGTTAAGTAATTTTC
The DNA here is from genome assembly GCF_002260705.1 of Seriola dumerili. Lineage (NCBI taxonomy): Eukaryota > Metazoa > Chordata > Actinopteri > Carangiformes > Carangidae > Seriola > Seriola dumerili. Next base: position 1,799,072 of record NW_019174375.1, on the reverse strand, counting down.
CTTAAGAACACTTCTGCACACTACTGCAATCTGAGAAATTATGGCTCCTTCTTCTGGACAGTTGTTATGACCAACACTAAACTTACACCTGTTCGAAATGACATTGAAATAATATTTCACTTTACAGTATAAACAGACGGAATGTGCTTCCAACTGCGTCCTGTTTAACATGACACAGCCCTGTGCACAAAGCCAATCCACGCATCCATTTTCTTCCGCTTATCCGAGGTCGGGTCGTGGTGGCGAGTCAACCTCTCGAGGCCTCCTACCAGTTGGATGTGCATGGATGACATCCAATGAAAGGCACCCAACAGGCGTCCTACCAAGACGCCTGAACCACCTCAACTGGCTCCTTTCGACGCGAAGGAGTGATCACATCAATCCCAGAATTGTAGTAATGAGCATTTCCACCTTCAGTTTTACTTGTTTAGTGCCGGAGATGCTGTGGTGCCCTTTGGCAGTCCAAACAAAAGGAACCATGGACTTGTTTAAATGAGGTACCACAGGGGTGGCAGCTTTATCACTTCCTAATTTCAGAAAATATACCAAAACATCCAAATGCCAGAGGAAGATTTATGCAGGAGAGTGCGGAGTCATGTTGAAGAACAATACTCTCATGAAAGCTTTGACCTTTGGACAAAATTAAGCAGCAGAAAAGTCCGTCAGAGTAATCAGATAATTAAACTCGCCCCTTTTTGGCTTCTGTTTTCATATGATTTTGCGTCCCTTCGGATATACTTTCTCACTGCGAAAGTGTCACTTGCATGCTGCTGATCCCGTTAGAGGGCACGGCTAAGAAGGCATTTGGCTGGATAATACTTCACAAAGGAATTTTAAGTTATAACCTTCTGGAAACTGGCAGCCACTTCATCTCCCAAACGTTGATGCTGGGATTTAAATTCTTATGCATGTAAAATGTAATTTCACCGCTCCAACAGTGTGCCATTGCCCATAGGAAACATTAGCAATGTGACTGGGAGCAGCGGCAAAGACAGTTGATATACGATTAGAAATAAATCCAGCGGAAAATCTGAAGCGTATGTGTATGAAGGTGGGTGATTCTGTTCGCTGAGCAAATAGAACTACACTGATAAGAGGTAATCTCATGTTGCCTTCATGGGGAGATTCTGTTATTTTATATATAAATAATAGGTCATTTCCATTTGTAGCTTGTGCTGTCATTAACTATCATCTCATTAACTTTAAACTCACATATTATACTTTTACTCTCAACCGATGGTAAAATTACGTGAATGTATTTCATTGTTTTGCACAAAGTATCTCTCTGCCCTTCAGTTCGCGAATAACACAAGAGTCATGAAAAGCAATAACAAGCCACAGGATCCATTTTGTCATTATTTCTGACCTGAAGCACTTAAGTGCACGACCAGCTGAATTCAAAAACCTACATGGAGCACTTGAAAGCAGGACCACACACACTGCAAGCCAATTATTATTTACAGTGAGAGAGAGAGAGAGAGAGAGAGAGAGAGAGAGGGAGTCCATGTGGAACACAGGGAAGTGTAAAGCAAATGCTGGCAAGACAAAACAGATGCTGTGATGTTTTTCCAAGCAAACAATGGTTTCCCATCAACAACAACAACAAAAAAAATGCATGAGTGAATCAGGAAATGTTTCTGAAATGCAACGTCAAACATGTTCCCAAATCCAGCAAAACTGCACTCTGGGAAAACGGAGCTCTGGGAAATCTTAGGTCATCTTAGCACTGGAACTATAATTTGTCTTCTGGAAAGTGTTCAGTGCTTGTTTATCTTCTAAAATCTATATATTTCTTTTACCTTTTCTGATGGTTTGTGTTATTTCTTAAAAAGCCTTTCCAGCCCAGAAAAGCACCATTAGGATTATTGTGATGCATATGATCAATCATAAAATAGTTATTCGTATGTTATCCATATAATGTGCCTATACTAAGCCCCATTACCTCCAGGTAATATGGAAGAATTTTAGTTCAATCAAAACACAACCTGAGGCTACAGGAAGGGATTATATTACATCCAATTTTCTGTGTGTTATTACCCCACAGTGACGATTAAGGACTTTGACGTACACACTTCCCTATGCCTGAGAGATATATGTAAAAAATCACGATAAAAACAATTATTATCTGAACAAAAGTCCATCCAGTTCCTGAGCCATCACATTTGACTCGTGATTATTTCGACTGCTGGCTTCGGTTCTACTCTACATGGAAACACAAGCAGACAAAATACTTCTCAGAGGGCTGAACGCTCTGTTTTCTTTAGCCAAACAACAACAACAAAAAAAAAAAGTTAGATGCAAATCAGCACAAAGCAAAAGCTGATAAGGGCTGATGCAAAGCAGGCACGCCAATTTCAAGACACTGGGATAATATCAAGAAGAAGAACAGTTATTCTGGCAGCTGGGGGTATCAGATAACAGATGATCACAAAAGGAAACTTGGCAGGTGTGCGTTCATTCACACCTAAAGTGATGACCTTTGGGGTTCTCTGATGTTGCCCTTCAAGTGAACCCCTCAAACAAAGCAAGATTGCTTTCATGGACACATAAGTCTTTGATAAAAAAAGTGTTTAAGAACATAAGCCGGAAGAGGAGATGAAAGGTATTTAACACAAAGGCTGTCCAAGTTCTGCCTGTAGAGTATGAACTGAAATCCATAGTTTACACAAAAGCTGTCATGTCAAGAAGCCAATGAAAGAAGTAAGTCAGTCCAAGTCTTGAGTGTGAGGTTGGCCTTGTGAAAACTCAAGTGTTAAATGAAGCAATCAACCTCTGTTCTCACAATGAATCAAAGGACAATGAGACGAAGACGGAGACGACAAGTTTGCTAAATGGTGCAACTCCATTTATCCTCATCAATTTTAATCTGGAACAACAATACATTAAACTTCACAAAAGCTTGCAGACAATAAAAGAGACAGCGAGTGGAAGAAAATAGCTGCAACAACAAAAGCAAAAGTGAACCTCCCAAAAATGTGTTGTCAACAGCATTCTTTAGAGAAAGGAGGGAAAAAAAGGGGGAAAGGAGCTTTGTTATGAGGACAAGAGAGAAGCGAGAGGAAATAATTACTACATTACAGGAAAAGCCGTTTACACAAGACTTCCGCTGTGCCTCAGGACCAGCAACACGTAGCGGCTTATGTGACCCAAAAAGACCTGAGAAACACACTCTGCCTACAGATACATCACTTCTGGGGAGAGGAGAGGAATTAGAGTGAGGCTGTAAACGCTGCTACCAAATCTGTTTGTTCAACCTTGGCCCAGATTCTGCAAAGAGTTGGGTTCTTTCTTTTTAGATGAACTTGACGGAGAGAAGTAGAGAGATATTGCACATGAGACAAACTAGTTTACAAGTGTAAACCAATCAGCCACAACAATAAAACAGCTAACTAAGCCTATCTCTGATTGGCTGATTGTTTCCTAAGTAACCAATTAGAAATATAGCAGATTATAGGTAAACACTCAGAGAAACCAAATCCTGCAGGTCTGAACAGTGGGTCTGGGTGGGCGGGACTGAGAGTAGTAACTGCTTTGTTGTGACATCACAAAGTCACAGGAAGTCCTGACGGCTGGTTTTAAGGATCAGTTTCTGAATACAGGCTGTGTGCATTTCTCTGTGGACTGAGGCTTTGATACTTTCACAGTATAAATATAGAACGTAGACCTGCTTTATTATCACAGAGGACCTTTATGGGACCTTTAAAGTAACATGTTCATTATTTACTCACCTCTTGTGCTGGACTGTCTGTCAATCAAAATAATCTATCTATATATACTATCTCATTCTGCATTAAGTTGATGGCTGGCGTTTTATTTTGACCTGATAAAAATAAAGCAGCAGTTTATGCCCTCTCTCATTATTTATTTCTAATGTCTTCTCTTGTTTTGTTAGTCGGCAAAATAAAAAAGTATTTTGTTTTATGCTTTTCCCACCTGGAGATGTAGATGTCCCAGTTTTCCACTGGGCACTAAAATGCAACATGCATGTTGTGCCTCAAACCTCCACACGCACAAATGTTTCACAGTCAACATGTGTCATGTAATTCATGCATGCATATTTGGCAGTGTGTAACTATCTGTAAGTAAATGCAAAAAATTATTATCACTATTTATTTGTCATACTCTTTGACATTTTGTCATAAATTTCATTTTTATTAGTTCATCATGAAACGGACATTTATCACTGGAAGTGTTTTTCTCCGTAAAGGTTGGACTGGTTTTCTCTCCGCCCTCAAACTGCAGCTCAGTGAATCATGTCAGTTTGACAAGGAGAGGAAGGAAAAGACTGAGAGAGAGAGAGAGAAAGAGAGAGAGAGAAGGAGAAGACTGAGCAGATATAGGGAGACAGTATGTGATATGAACTCACAAGAATGTGTCGCCTCCTATAATTGTATGCACGGGTGTGTGCGCATGTGCGGATGTGTGTGTGAGAGTATGAAAGCGAGAGAGAAGAGAGCAGAGGTGGCAGCTGTAGTATTAATTAGGCAGGTGAGATGAGTGGAACCGCAGCAACATTACATTGGCAATTAGAGTGCAGTCTATTTACCCAGCATGCCCCTGGCTCTGAGAGAGAGAGAGAGAGAGAGAGCGAGAGTCAGAGAACTGGTTGGGAGACTTGAGTGAGAAGGAGTGATGCGATATAAAAGGAAAGGAGATAGAGAAAAGCAGGTGGGAGAGAGGTTTAAAGGCAGAGTGGATGTTATAGTTGCGAGTCATGAAAAGGATTCGTCACTAATCCCCTCTGGTGATAGTCAGCTTCTATGATCTCCGCTGCTATGCCAGCCAATCACAGAACAATGCGATGTGTTGATAGAATGCAGCCGATGTGACACATTTCATAGACACTTCTTTCCTTTCGGTGCATTGAAGTCGTCTTACGGTTGGGTGATGGATGGCTTAAATTCTTATAGAAATGAGCAGATGCATTTGGATGCGTCGCAGTGATCCACTATTCTTTTTTTCCTCCTCTGGATTCCACAAACACACACACACAAACACACACACTATGAAAGACTCACATATACAGTAAGAGACTCAGAGCTCCCGCATACTCGAGATACAAGAAAGAAGAAATAAGAATAAGAATGCTCCAAAAAGTAGGGCAGCCCCCTTTAGCTGGTCCAACACAAACTGCATTATAAATGTGTGCCCAGCATATGGCATCAAAATTCAATGTATTGACACATTATTCAAACATTCCTCATCGCTTTACATTTGCATAAAATGTCTAGATTAACGTTCACATCTGCAACGTTTCGCCGTCCTGGATTTAGGTCTCATCACTTTGGGTTTTTAAAAGATTTTCATTGTTCTCTGTTCTCGTAGTTTAGTTTTCTTTGTGATTTGTGTTCAAAACTTTACCCAGGATTTTGAATCCAGCTGTCCTCACGAAACCCTGTCCTGCTTTTAGCCGATCAGTGTTCAGCCAGACGGCAAGAGGCAGGAATTCAAAGGTACGAGAACTATAATTCATGATAGAAATGTAGTTATATAAGTAAATACATGGCTATTATTTCAAATTCGGTGACATATGGTATTTCATTGGCAACCGATTATTATATAAACAGGATAATACCATTAGAAATATACGTTTCATCACACTAATGGAAGCTGTGAAGGCAAAACCACCAGGAAGACTTTATTTGGATAGTCCACCTACAGAGAGTTGCCACAAGCAGGGCTGGAAGGTGAGGCGCATGTCTGCTGAGGTTGGCTGTGGAGGTTTTGTGGGGCAGTCGCTCTACAAAGCCTTGAGTGCACACACGGGCATCACCGGGCCGAGGAGGAGACGAGCCATCGCAAACACACAAGGCGGCAGAGAAAAGCCTCGACATGGCTCTGGATCAGGAGAGGAGATCCGGGAACACAAGTCGGGCTCTGATCAACCTCGGCGGTTGAGATGCATCTTTATCATCGTTGGGATTCAACAATTCAACTGTTTTGCTGACTCTAACTCTAACCATTAAATGGTCAGCATTGTTTGCTGAACGCTTGTATAGACATTGCTGAACATCAGAGTTCATCAAAGGTTAGTGAAATGTTGCAAACACTCTAAACTCTCTTGAGGGCGACCAAATAAAGTGAAACCAAACCACCTGGTGCGTTTGACGAACGTAGGCCTTTCCAGGTGTTATCCCTTCCTTAGTATTTCATTTTGAACCTCGGAGGATTTTAAAGGGAGCAGAAACTCGGCCACGGAGGGTCCTCCAGTGGGGAAACTTTTGCCGGGCACGGAATGAGCTTTTTGTCAAGCATTCAGATGCATTTCAGTCACTGTGAAATGTGTTGCTGGGGTCTGAACGAGCTCTGGTCCCGGGGGGTATCGGCGGGTTTAGATGAACAGCGTTGCGTCTGTGTGCCATCGGTGTCCGTGCTGGTCAGGCAGTACAGTGAGCGGGATAGAGAGCTGGAGGGAGCTGGCCCGGGTGACTTTGGCTCTGTCACACCAAGGTCTCCACTCTAACTCCAATATAATGAGCCTGTCAGCACGGTGTGAGCCATAGGAGACAGGCTGGCCCCTATCAACCTAGTTTCACAGTCAAGGATGAGTAGCTCTCTGCGTGTGTGTGTGTGTGTGTGTGTGTGTGTGTGTGTGTGTTTACGTGTGGTGGAATTATTCTCTGTCATATTTTTTTTCTTCTTTGCATTCCCAGCAAACCTGTTGTCATCTTGGCTGGTGAAGGGTCCATAATCCAATTTAGAATTACTTTTAGGGATTGAAGGCCACAAACAAATTTTCTATATTAGCACAAAAAAGCTTCAATGCGTGTTGCTCCAAAAAGCTTCTCCAGGCGACTATTTTCATTCTTTTTATGCAGAATATGAGGGAAAAAGGATTTACAAAAGAGAACTTCCTGGTTATATCTACATAGGTTAGCAGCTACTGACAAGAATTTCCAGTAACAGGAAATTTCGTGTAAGGTTTCTATACTCATTTTACTCCCACTGGAATGCATTGCAATTCACGATTATCTATTTATGATTATCTATTCATGCTGACTGAAGTTTTTTCCCCAAATAAACACAAAAATCCTTTCTGCAAACCCAGTCATTTTGAGCTAATCACAAAAAAAAAAACTGAAAACAAAATCCTGCAGAGACTGTGGTAGCTGCTTGCAGATTACAGAGTTCAAAAAATCTAAAAAGAGGCAAACAACTCCAAACATTTGGTGTGTGTGTGTGTGTGTGTGTGTGTGTGTGTGTGTGCTTTGTTTGCCTGAACTCGTGCATGTGCGCAGGCGTATGTGTTTTGCCATAAAGCTTTCCTGATCCAGTGTTAACTGCTCTCATAAACAAGCACCTGCCAGATGTGAGCCTCTGCCCAGAGGACTACTAGCGCCTAGCTGTGAGTGGAATCCATAACCAGACACGTCCTCTGCTCGCTGCATCCTTTTGTCTCAGGCAGATAAGGCAAAGTCTAAAGCCAAATACAACTGACCCTCTGCTAAAGCTCAAGCTTTACTTTGCACAACAGAAATATTTCACAGACATAAAGACAGACAGATATACAGGCAGGCCAGTGGCTGCTGTAGGGCCTTCACGAGTAGGAATTTAAACAACAATGGCAGAACCTGCAAATGTTGTAAAGGCCAATATATACTCTCTCAAGCGCCGTTCGCAAAGTTTTAAAGTGGTGAAAAGCTCCTTTCAAACCGTTAGACTGTGTGTGTTGCCAAGACATATTTCTGAAAATCGAAAAAAATTCCACACCCTCTTCCTGCAGCAAATTACAGGTGTTCACGGAGGTAAAATGGACCAGAGCTTCGATCTCCTTCAGAAATCCTGCTCTCTACATTTCTCACATTCCTAATTCTGACTGCGTCAATGTTCATTGCAGAGCTGCGCGGACTGCATCTTTTGCTGGCAGTGATGGAGGTGGGCCGCACTTGAAGACGTAGGAGGAGTTGGACCAAAAAACTCTGGATCACCCTCTGAATAAGAGCCAGGACAAATCTGTGCCTAGAGACAGATTCTCCCTTTTCCTGATTTGAAGCTTCTGAATCTGACACATAACAGGATAATGTGGCTACCTGACCGAATGCACATGAGGACGAAGCGTAAGGACTTTCCATTTCCTCACTGTGCCTCATCAAATGTAGGGTAGATTTCATTTATCATTATCATTCATTTACAAAATGCATCACGGCCTGTCTGAACTAACACTGTGCTACATTTTCTTCAACATTGTTTGTATAATTTTATCTTCATTTAGCCTGTAACCCTCACTGAGTGCCTAACTTTGCTGTCGAATGAAAACCATGCAGCTCAAATTTGGTGCTTTTGAATTTTTCAGACAAACTGAACTAAATGTCTTTTCATGAGTTGAGAAAATTCTCTCTCTTCTGCCGTTAAATAAACCATTTAAAACCCCTTAGGATTATTTGGAAAATGCATTGTCGCAAAGCTAAAAACAGGACTTTTTTTTATCTAAGCTAATGAAAAGTTTGTGTTTTGGTGATACGTGGCTGTCCCAGGGCAGAGGCAAGATATATAATATTTAAATATGTACTGAGAGAGTCACAAACACAGATGTAGGTCAGAGCCTGAAAGCCACAACGTACAGTATGATGAGAAAATAATGTAATTTGAAACTGATGTGAAGTGTACAGAAAGAATCAGAGGAAACTCTCCCTGAATAATCTAGATATATTCTTCAGCTTGTTTTTAATCACATTATCTTTTTAGAACTCAGGCAGCATTCATCGCCTCACTCTCTCATCTCAGTTATTGCTGCTGTGCCATAGCAACATGTTCCCGGTAGCTACTAATAACCGCGCTCTAAACGCCGCGTGTCTGACTTACATTGAGCAGTAAAAACGACAACAGGGACACATTTAAAATTCCTAAATACTCCGTAGTTTCAGACAATTTTCTGGGAGCCGCTGCGGGAAACAGACGAGCGTCGCCTCGTCCTGCAGCGTGACTCTGTGTTTCACTGTGAGAAAGACGCCTGGTTTTCAAGTTATTTCAGTGACAGCGACGATGTGAAGGGAGGATGACACATCTGCCGCCCACATGTGAACACAATGTACACACATGACCACACACACGCGCATAGCTGTCACATGTACAGAATAGAACAATACACACACACACGCACATACACACACGCACTTTATCCAGCGTTGGATTGATGCCATAGATGGAGCTGTTGTCAAAGCCGCACGACAATGAAGGTGCATTAGTTGGTTAACTCAAGCTACTAAGAAGTGTACATGGTAGTGGTGCTACATGTTGTCACGACAACACATCCAGTTAAACACCACCCCTCGTATTGTAATGCAGCTTCCGTGAGCTGTTTATGAAACGTTCACATCTATTTATGACCCTTTGAAAAGCAAGTCACGGCTAATTTAGGGCAGAACGCCCCACACTCATTGGTTGTAAATGTGTTATTGTGGCATGCTTGGAGAGATATTGTAATATAATAGACTGGTTGGTGGAAGGGTGCCAGAGTTGCATGGCGGCTGGGTAAAGTATTCTGGCGGAGCAAATTAGCTTCTCTGTCACACAGCAGCCGGGCAGGTTGTGTTTGAAAAAGACCTGGTGTGTGTGTGTGTGTGTGTGTGTGTGTGTGTGTGTGTTTGCTGCCGTTATGAAACACACATACAAACATGGAGACACACACACACACACACACATACACACTCCAGTGCACTCTGAGTCTAGCAAGAGAGGGCGCATCCTTGACTCTTGGCAGTTGGTGTGTCTACATGTGTGTGCGTGTGCGAGCTGGACAAAGACACATGAATGAGAGGAAGATGGAACAAGACCAGCGTTCACCGGTCCAGCTTTTTCCTGAGTGATTGGCACTAAGGGGCATTCCCTTGTTGTGCCAATAGACCGGTCCTCATCAGCCTCCATCCAGGCCTCAGGACCTGTGTGACACAGTTTACACCATGTCAATAACCACACTCCCAGGCGGAGTATCTCTTCCCTCAGTGTCACAGTTTTGACTCAGCACCAAGAGGAAATAAATAAGGACCTAGTTTTTGGTTTCACATTGTCTTCAGGTTTAATTCTCCCTTTGGCAGGAGCGCTGCAGTCATTATTGTTTGTGGATGCCAGCACAGACTTGGGGGAGGATTTTTTTTGACGCTGAAATCAACTTCTGACCCAGTCTGCTTTGTAATTGGGCTGCTTATCAACCACCGACATCACGTCATGGTGCTCCCAAGCTCAAAATGATACTAACATTCATTCACTGTGCGAAAATAATTACTGTAATTGCAAAATGTGGTGGAAGGAATATGTGTCAGCAGTCATTCATTTTGAAGTATTAAGACAAATGTGACTGGAATTGGGGAGGATTTGAAGTGATGCGCCTGAGCTGTAAAGTTAAATAGAGTTCAAGACTGACGGAGTTCGTTCTGAGGCCACGGAGAACTTGTTACTCTGGTTGGATGTGCTGGAAAATCTCCCTCTTTTTTTTTTCCACATACACAATATAGACGGTATAATGAGAAAACGGGAGGATGTACAGTATTTTTCCTAAACCAAGAACATGTGACAAGTTTTAATCATATACCTAACTGTAAGTGATGATTAGCAGTATATAAGCACCATGCTGTCCCCAGAGTAATTAGGTGGCAGATACTTCATCTCTGGAACTGCCCTCCTACACTCATCAGGTTCATTTGTTGTAAATCCTGGATAAAACCATATGACAATTCTTATTATGGCTTTCACTACAGTTATTTACCATAATGCAGTTATCTATAATGAGTTATAATGGAAAACATTTTTTAATGTTCCTCATTAAATAGAAATGACTAATCCACCATTCTGCTGAGTTTCAACAGAAATATTGATGGATTTACTTTATGGCGCTATCGATATCAGCTGATCACACTTTCAAACTTAGCACTTCCTCAAGTTGTTTCACCATTTTCTGCCGAACCAGCAGACAGTGTTGTGGGTTAGTGAACTACATGTAATTAAAGTGGTAGTTTAACTACATTTTGCAGTAGCTTGCTGCTACTTAACTACTGGAACTACAATCAATTTGGGACCATTAAAGGAAAATAATGATTTATAATTTAAAGTTTTATTTTATCATTGCTTCTCTAAGTAACTGAACCCCCAGCCCTGCCTGCCGCCTTTTTTCTTTCTTCCTGACCACCGTCCAGGCAATGCATCGCCACCACACACTTGAAGTTTGTCTAGTACATGTGCAAAAAGCCAAGGGCGGCCATTGCTCAATGGTCACACAGCAACAATGTTACCATGGATGAACCATAGATGAAGAATCACCGTGGCCACACAAAACCAAAGCTGCTATCTCAGCACTTTCCCACGAACAGTGAGGTATGTTTGTTTTTTTTGGTTTATGTTACGACCTGTGAACAAGTAAGCACTGTTTCCTGTTTGTCACTTTTTTATTTATTTATTTAGTTATTATTTCATATCATATATACATTGTCAATTTGATTATTTTTTACAAAGTAGCTTGAACTTCTTTCTTGTAAGTAGCTTTAGTTAACCAAACTACATTTCTCTAAAGGGTAACTTCTTCCAGTGTGAGGTCAGTGGTAGCTTGAAACGCCGGAGTCAGACAGCAGCATCAGATTAACACAGCAAACAAGGCTGCCTACTAAAATATGATAAAATGTACTAAGAAAACATTTTTTTAAATTTGATACAGCAACGTAATTTTAACTGCAAAAACATTGGATTTTTTTTTTTTTTTCTTATTTTCAAACATCATTAGATGAATTAATTTCATCTGACTCATCAACTTTTAAGGGTTCGATTCATCCTACCTATATGATTTAAGCCCTGAAAGGTCTCACTTGAAATGACAGACATATATTTCGAGTGCCTTTAATAGAAAATTCCACAATTGTTTCCATGGAAACTAAAGTGAGCCCTCACCCTCTTCCTCTTTGTAAAGCCACAAACTGCAGGTGTCAATGACTGTGCTTGTGTTTGTGTGTGTGTGTGTGTGTGTGTACCACTTCATTATTTATCTCTCTCCATACTCAACATTTGATGGCCAGAGAAAATCAATAGCACATAAGTCTATTAAAGTTTCTATTGTTGACGCTGTCCAAAGGCTGCAGCTCTGGAAATTCTTCTGATTTTATTATGTGCTGGACGTGCGACGAGAAATATTGTGTGCTTGTGAGCTGTTGTTATTGCCGGGCTGAGGTTATTTCTGTCTTAGAGAGCTCTTCCCAATCTGTTCACAGAGCATAGATCACTTAAGCCCTCTTTAGAAATTGCTCTGCAAAAACCCTCAGATACATTCCCAATAGATCTTTCCCAGTGTCTTCGGTTTAATGAGAAAAAGCCACTGACGAAGCCAATCACTGTGTTTCAGCGGGCGGCACGACGTGATGCTGTAATTAGGAATTGCGGTTTCAAAATAAGGGAAGACAAAATAATGACACGAGAAATCAATCACCTAATCAATATATTTGTCTCCGTCTTTGTAAATCTTTTCATCTCTCTTTCTCTGCTCGTCTTTACCTTCCTCCCTGTCCGTCTCCGTTTGTGCGTCTTCCTCCTTTGAAATAACCTCCATGGCTAATGATCTGCCGTGACCTCAGCGATCTTTAATTGAATAATAAATGAGCAGATCTTATCCCGGGCTCATCTCCAGCAGACTGAACACACACACACACACACACACACACACACACACACACACACACACACACATATATTTCAAACTCCAAGGTCAAACAAGAAGAGCAAAATACTGACTTGCTGCCTGATAGTTCGATCTGCATGTATCATATGCAGTGTACTGTATACGACTTCAAATCTCCACCAGTCAATACTTTCTATATTGGCTATAAATCAACATGTGTAATGCGGGAGGGGCTTCTCGCATACATTGAGCTACAGACAATTATCATTGAACTCGTTCACACATTTAAGACCCAACATGTTTGAACTCATTCAGCCCATTCCCTGCAAACAATCTGTGATAAAGCCACTGTGCGCTACCCGGCTAGTTGGCAACTAGCTGTAGAAGAAAGGGGAACGTTTAGCAGCTAAAGAGCCAGATAATCTTCTTGAGAGCTGGTGGAGACCAAAACCAAAAGAGAAAGATTAGATAGATTACATTCATCAGGCGGACGAGGACACAACTAAACGTGTAAGTAGGCAAGTGCTAACATGTTAGCTGTAAAAACTCCATCAGGCGATAGCATCAGGACTGTAGTTCTTAGAGGTTTTTACAGTCCAGAAATGTTGTATACAATCTAATACGGACCCGTGGAAAACCTACTCAAACCTGATATTCAAAAAAGAAACAAGACCCGTTGTGAAAGAGACCCAAGGTCAATCAGACCTGCATAAATCCAACCATAATAGCCCCCGACTGAAAATGTGCTTGGCCCAGAAAGACCCTAAAAGAGCTAGAACGCCAACAGTGGCAGCAGTGCCATAGGTCACCAGCTAATGAGCACACAGCATGATCACGATGATAGCGAGTTGAATTAGATTTAGACCTGAGTGTAATTTATACCCGCCCCTACTGAGGAACTCTTACTAGGAAGTCGAATATGTGCTGTGGAGTTCTTCTTCCGCCCCCAGTGACCACCGACCAAACCGATAACAATTAGCTTCGTCTTATGCGTCAGCAACATGCATCTGACAAAGACTAAAATGTTTGTGCATGTCAAATAAGACATCGCTCATTTCCACAGTTTCAAAAATCACAGATTCTTCATTGTCAGGCGGTAATAAGTGAGTTTGATCCAGTTGGCAAAGACATGATAATATCATCAACTGCCAGAATCGGGCGCTCTGGATGTCAGGCAAGAATGGAGACGTTAGTCATTCCAAAATAATATCCTCCAACTTGAATGACTCGATGATACAGGAAAATGTGTTATTAAATCATGGGATTTATGTGTGAAAGAATAGCTTGCCACCCCATTGTGAAACAGTCTTCTGCAGTGTGCAGAGTGCAAATACAAAGGGTGATTGAGCAGGGCTATTTGGATGCATGGTAGTCCTTGGTGGGCGTGTTTGCAATGCAACTTGATTTACATAAATTCCTCACTAAGTAAGATGGAAGCTGCGCTATTAACTTGAGCAAGTAAAGAGAAGAAGAATTCCCACAAAAAAAGCAATCTTACTTAACATCAAGGTCAGAACAACACTGGGGATGGTGAGTAGGTTTTAGAATATGGAGAGACTTGTATGAGAGGCAGAGAGAGTGAGAGAGAGGAAGAGAGAGAGAGAGGCTGAGGCCAGATCAGCACTTGGATGCAGGGAGTTGTTGGGGGGGGGGGTTTATCAGGGTTGTTCAGAGCCCACATTACAGCCCCATAACCATGCTTCCATTCCCTGACCAACTTAATGGGCAGACTGGGGCTTTAGGCGCTCTGCCATCCTCCTGCTCTTCCTCACATGCATGATCACACATGCATGCACGGACACACAGCACAGTATGTACACATATAACTGCATTAAGCAACTGGGAACCAAAGATATCCCAGGCGTCCAAGCAAACAGAATGACAGAGAGATGAATGATAGAACGGAGGGATGAAGAGAGAAGAGAGATGAAGTGTGTGTGTGTGCGTGTGTGTACGTGTGTGTGTGTGTGTGTGCGTGTGGGATTTGGACGGTGAGGACGAGCTGCCAGCTGCTGGGAGGTTTGGCATGTGACAGATTGAGGCTGGCCATGGGGTGTAGTACTAAGTCCTCATACAAAAAACCAAAAAAGTACACACACACACACATACACACACACACACACACACACACACAAATCCATAACTGCCAAGCACTTCACTCGTTACACTTTGAGTGCTAACTGGCTTGCAGCGTGTGTGTAAATGTGTGTGTTGGTGTGTACTAGTGTTGGGGAGGCTTCTCTGAAAATGCAGCTAGCTATGCTACCAATTACTTTGCCCTATTAGTAATATCGGAGTTACAACTGAGAGAAAAGCAGTAAAGTGGCAGATTATGACAAATCTTCATAATAGAAAAATATCTTAAGCATTTGACTAAAAGGGTCCAAAATTTACTGCATTCAAATTCAGCAATCTTTTCCAACATGAGCCAAAATAACAGAAATACAAATTCATCTAATGAGCACAAATTAGAGGCATTAGGAGGACACAGGGCTTGTGCTCATTATTGATGTTTTAAAGCCATGTTTAAATGAATTATCATACAGCATCAAAAGCCACACGCCATTTCTGAACAGCACGGCGTTCAAGAGTGACGTTTTCAGAAAACCAATTTAGTGAGAAAACAACAATCAAACATGAACATCACGACAAGTTTTTCATTTTTGCCACCGAACGTTTTCTGTTAAGATGTTAAAGCTTCTCAGCCGTCAAACCCGGGCATGTTTATTTGTGATGTAATCACGCCACTAGGAAACCATGACTGTAACTCTGTGCACACTAAAAAAAAAAAAAAAAAAGTCTTTCAGGTTTCAACTGTCTTCACAGTCAAGTGACACTCGTGTCTCTTTCACAGACAAGAGCAAAAGCCTTGAAATGGAAGGTGATAAAATACGTGGAACATTTGTCAAGGAGAAAAATCCCAAGAACCTGAACGTCCATTTGAAAATTTCCACACAAGAATGCTAACCTAGCTTAACTCGACAAGGTGAGGGAGGGGGCCCAGAACAGGAAGTACAAAGGAGCACGAGACAACCAGGAAACAGTAATTGCAGCACTTCCTCCTTCTAACCCCAAACTAAAGGAATCCTGCTTTAAAAATGAATTCAAACTAAAACTGAAACTGAAAACACAAAGTAAAAACAAAATATAATAACCGTGGCTGCGAGTGGTCATCCTCTATCCAAAAGTAAGTTTTCTTGTGCATTCCTGCTGATTTTGCAATTTCACTGGTGAGTGGCGTTGGTATGTAAAGTGTAAACGGCGCCATCCCTCTTCAGCACTGTTCTGTTGAGCGCCCTCATCCTTTAGAAAAACCCCAGGCTCATTTTCGGTCCTCGCCCACTGCAAAGGTGACATCAGTCCTCGGCCTGCGCGCACAAACACCTGACACAGCACCAGAAGTCAGACATACTGTACATTTTCATTGAACTAGATCCAACCAATCATCCATCAAGGTTATATTTGATGGCAGCGAGTGGTAACCCCCCATGCGCACACACACACACACACACACACACACACACACACACACACACACACACACACACACACACACACAACAGTAATTTGTCCATTCAACCTCTCCTTGGTGTTTTCATCTCTAATGGCTTTTCAATTCACCCAATTCCACCATCAGGCAGTGGGCCTTGAAATAAATCACTTCCTTTATAATTCACAGTTTTTCTTTCTCACACATCAGCAATGTAGATTGGTCTGATTTATCGGTGCTTTTGCTTCATTCTTGCCTCCGCTCTGTCTGTTGTTTTGCTTTCTCAGTTTCTATGTGGCTATTTGGAACCGAAGTTGAGAAGCAAGGTCTTTGGGGAACTGCGTTTTCATTTTTTTTTTCTTCCATATTCTCATATTCTTTCCCTCTCTGTCTCTGCCTGTCTCTGTAGTGCAGTTAAACTCCCCAGCTACCTTCACAGGGTTGCCATAGTAACCACCTACCCAACTCCACTTTGTACGTGAAAGTGTGTTTGTACGTTGTTGATGTGATCGTGTGTGTGTGTGTGTGTGTGTGTGTGTGTGTGTGTGTGTGTGTGTGTGTGTGTGTGTGTGAGATGAGAGATGTGACATATTGGAAAAGTGTCTGGTGGTCGCTTGTCTTACTACCTTGAGATTTTTCCCTTATCAGGGGCAGTTCGTATTATACAAAAGTGCAAACACACACAGGTATGTGCACTTAACACACACACACACGCACACACACACACACACTCAAGAGGCTTCCTACAGTCTTAGGACTGTAGGAGTTCACTAAGTTCCCTTTGATTTTGCTATATATTAAAAGAGACACCACGAGGGAGCAGTGCCACAACAGTAAAGAGGGCTCTGTCCCTTATATGTAACTGAGCTGCTCAATTTGATGGAAGTTCATCTTTAGCTGTTTTTCTCAAAGCAAAACGTTCTATGTTTATGTAAATTAAGCATGTAGTAAGGCTAAATGGACATGTCTTTTTATGAATTCCATTACAACTGAGGCAGTTTAAGCAAAATAGTTTTTGATAATGCTACTTTAACAAATGGTCAAAGAAACGCTTTTGTCTAATAATGAATTAGTCTGACACTGGGAAATTCTTTCTACAGTTCAAAGTGACTTTGTACATGAAAGAGCAAATGTTTCTCATGAAATAGCTTTGATATTACAGAACATTGCATTCTTATGTATATCTAGATGGTTCTTGTTGCAGGGCAAAAGGAAAATCCACTTTCTGTCTGTGTCATTTCAAGAGGGAGAAAGACTGGGGGACACACATGAGACAATGTTCCCCTGGGATTCATTTCCACACAGGTGAGGTAGTCAAAGCTCCCGAGGCAAGATTTCCTCCCCTGCTATTTGAGGAGATAAATGCATTTCAGACACTAGAGCCAGAAAATGCAGTAAATCATAAACCATTAGATGTACAGTGTTGTATGTAGTTTTTCCCTGCAGTGTAATTTTAAATGTCACCGTATGATTGTTGCAAGCTGGAACCTCCTGACAGCTCACACCACTAAATACTGTCAGGCTATTCACTGGTACCAGTAACTGTCACTGAACAGAAATATTTGTACTGTATATGCTTCTATTTGAAATAATATAGTAAAATTGGAATGTTTGCAGGTGAAGTAATGACACACAGGCAGCGGGAGTCATGAATTATTCAAACACAGGTACACGATTTACGTTCAAAAGGCATTCACCTTGGCACTGCGAGACAGCCACACATCAGAGACGATGTGTGGCTGTTTAACATTTAGCAAAAAAAGCAGTGGTTATAAATGCACCCGCACTTAAGTCAGATACAGTAATCAGAGATACATGTCTAAGATGTAAAAAGGCACATGCTAAAAGGGAAATCCGCGAGAGAGATAATAGATATCATTTGTATGTAACTGTTTCTGTGACAAGAGAGGAGCAAATGTCGCCATAATTTGACATCTTAAAAGAAAAAAACATCCTCTTCTTGGTGTTTATCAGCTGCTTAAACATTTAATGTGGATTCTTTCCTGACAGAAAATCCTGGATTAAAAGTTCACAAACCATGCTTCCAAATATGGGTGTTACAATGCACTGGTATTGATGATAACTGATAGATTTGATATCCATACGGGTGGGGCATGGCTGAGGGTGGCGATTGATTCGTTGTGACATCACAAAGTTCAGGAAATCCCGACGGCTGGTTTTAAGGCTCAGTTTCTGAATACAGGCTGTGTGCATTTCTCTGTGGACTGAGGCTTTGATACTTTCACAGTATTAATATAGAACCTAGACCTGATCTATAATCACACTACACATGGACAGAGACCTTTATACTATATGGGACCTTTAAAAAATTGAAATATTGATAATGTGTTATTATTAATATTCACATTTTCTATAGATATTGTGATAATTTTGTTGTTGTATTCTTTTGGCCACGATTATCATGCAGTAAAAACATGATATCATCACAGCCCTACTTCCAACTAAATAAAAAGAAACAGATGGGGGTTTTTTTCTTCAGTAATTTTTTACCATTAATTGATCATCATTACAGATAATTGATAGAATTGATACATTTTTTAAACTAAGAAATATCTGAAAAAAAGTGAAAAATACTGATATCATGACACCTTGTTTGTCCCACCAGCAGTTTAAATCCAAACAGATTCAATTTATACTGATATAAAACAATGATATACAAAATAAGAATCATAATTTCTCATTTGAGAAGCAGACGAGGGAATGTTTTGCATTTTATCTTGATAAACACCTTACCTGACTGTAATTGCTGCCATTAATTTTCTGCTTTGTTCAGCTAACTGACTAATTGTTTCAGGTCCACGATAAATGACCAACCAAAATACATCGTTCCCTTCAAGGACTTTCTTTGAAGGGTTAAGCACACGTTAGCAGTGAGGAATAGTGCTCATAAAGCTCTACATTATATTCAGCAAGGAAATGTTCTGAGCGCTGACAGTTTGTTTTCCCAAAAGTACCATATTCCCTAAATCTTCCCATCTCCATTGATGAACTATGCTGATCCCTAAGCTAAATGCTTTTGGGCACTGTGGCTCAGAAAGGAGGCATACTATATTATTTATATGGACAAATGTTCAAGAAGTGCCTCTCCGG
The DNA here is from genome assembly GCF_002260705.1 of Seriola dumerili. Classification (NCBI taxonomy): domain Eukaryota; kingdom Metazoa; phylum Chordata; class Actinopteri; order Carangiformes; family Carangidae; genus Seriola; species Seriola dumerili. The sequence goes on along the minus strand of NW_019174375.1, from coordinate 1,779,876 downwards.
GTATTATGCTGAAATTGTGCTCTTTAGCTATCGGGCTCAGTGCTGAAAATCAAAGACAGAGTTTAAGGCCTTTGACTTGCAGTAGACACAGATGAAGCAAATGGCCTCCTTGTTTCAGCTCTTATTGTCGGGCTCCCAGTAGTGCTGGGGGCTTCATTTTTCATTTCTTTCTTGACAAATGTCTGATTCGTGCAAAGATAGATTGTGGTCCATATGTTGCCGTATCTCCTTGCAGAAAACAGATTAATAACAATAACTACCCCTGAGCAAGAGCTCCCATCCTGCACACTGAGCACAGGTATTTGAAATTTAATTATTTTGGCAACACAGACTCGAACATCTGGAAGGAGATTATTTCATTTCAACTGCTGTTTTTTTTCTTCGTATATGAACGTTTAAATACTGTATAGCTAGTAAAATTATGACAATTAAATTAATTAAAATGTATTTTTCAGTTTGGAAGTGATTCGTTCCAAGATTTCGCCCAACCCTTTACCCTCATGAAGGCACCGCAGAGAAGTAAGAGCCACCAACAATTAATAGGCTAATTAATTAGGCTTTTAATTGTTGTATCTTTAATTTATACGGTGTGATGAAGCAGATGGCACTAAAGTTTTAAAATAACTAAATAGTTTAAAGACACAAATATTACAGATGTTGCTTTTCTTATCATATAAAACAATTTAAAGGTCCCATATTTCACACATTTACGGTGTTTTATTTGAGGCTTCTCTCTGGAGCTCTAGTATCAACAGGTCAGTGAGCCAATCAGAGGAGTGCAGGCTCTGAGCCTCTCTTCTGATTGGCTGACTGTTTTCTGAGTGATCTAATAGAAATATTACAGATTTTAGTTAAACACTCAGAGAAACCAAATGCACTAAGGTTGGATGGTGGGTCCAGGTGGGCGGGGCATGGCTGAGGGTGGTGACTGATTTGTTGTGACATCACAAAGTTCCAGAAGTCCTGACGGCTGGTTTTAAGGCTCAGTTTCTGAATACAGGCTGTGTGCATTTCTCTGTGGACTGAGGCTTTGATACTTTCACAGTATTAATATAGAAGCTAGACCTGATCTATAATCACACTACACATGGACAGAGACCTTTATACAACATTTATTATATGTATTTATTATCTCTTTATTATGCTTTTTCTTTCCTCCTTACTTTGTTGTGTGACTATAGTAAATTTTATGTATATGTTTACAGATGAATGACAGCAAGTTTGAGCCTGAGTTGACTTGAAAGCCGCAAACCATTATTACACACCAAAACCACACAACATATACGGTGTAAGCATCATATCATAAGCCTCATCGTATCACGCAGCGACGCCTATATCACCTAAGCTAATCATCATCTGCTTTATCCCATTATCACATCTCACACGCATTCATACCACAAACATAAATCACACACGCATATGTCATTGGCTCAAACCCCATATCATCAACACAGAGGAGCATGTTTGCCAGTGGCTTCATCCCTTATCCTGTCACACAGATGAGAAACATTAAACGACTTCACTGCTCGGGTCCCCGGGAGGCCAAACATGCCCAGCCAATTGGATCAACCATGAGGTATCATGTGACTCCGGCAAAGATATCATGTTACAGAGATGCAGATCATGAAAATCCCTTTTCTGTGTGTGTGTGTGTGTGTAAATCCTCTCAGTAGAAAGGGATTATACCATACAACCATAGGGGTTATGCACAAGTGTGAGGTGGTTAGTTCCATGCAAATGGCTGCAAACTTTCTGCTCTTCACTTTACTTGCACTGCAACTCTGCCGGTGAGCTGCCACAAACATGAGGCAAGAAAAGACACCCATCTGTTTGTGTGCACAAACGTGTGCGTGCACACGTATGCTTGATAATCTCCCACAAACATGCAGGGTTCCATCTCCAGGGGATTCAGTGCATTCATACCTGATCTCGTGTTTACTTATCGGCTTCTGTCACATAATGTGATTCGACTATACTGTACTACACATGAGCTCCTGCTTCTCTTGCCTTCAGTTAGTGTGTCAATCCTGTATTACGTAACTATCTCGAATGTGCCAGCCCCAATTAACCAGGTCAAATTCCTTGTGCATCTGCTGTATCCTACTTGGCAAATTAAAGGGCTTCTGTTTCTCCCGCTCAGTCGCTGAAATCCAATACGTTTCTCTGCACCTAAACAGCAGTGTGCCAGCTGATGATGATGCTTTCATGCTGTGTTCATATTTTCTGGTTTGACTGGTGTGACCTACAAAACATGCCAAGTCTTTCAAAAAATTTGATTCATGATTTTCCTTAGGAAAAAAAAACAAACCTTGTGTTTTTAAGCTTATTAACAGCACAGGCTTCTTCTGAGGCCGGTCAATTTTTTATATTCTAGCTCTGTATTCACAACAGCTGCTCTTCCCTCATTACAACCATTCATTTTTCTTGACAATCAAGTCGTTTGGAAGCAGTTTTATACTTCATGACAAACAGGTTGTTTGTCAGTGGCTTCCATTAATGATCCATATGACTGTTCCAAAAAGATCTCATATGAAGACGTTGATGAAGAAAAATCACCTTTATGGTTAAAAGAAACAAGTGTTGACTGACGGGAGAAAACAGGATGAGAATCAAAGTGTTTGATGTCGAAGTTATACGCTGTGTACTCCCGACAACCAATCCCAACCTCTCATAGAGGTGAAACAGCGAGAGGACAGTCATTATTTGCATGATTGCAAGAGGTATGTCAGCAAAACGTAACACATGGCCTTTTAAACGTTTTCTGATGAGGACGGCCTCGGTAAACGAGATCACACTGCCAAACTAGTCATTGCTATTTGAGTTTCATTTTTAGTGAGCAATTGTGATGTTGGGGACAAAGCCCAACGCCATTAAGAGCCGGCTCTGTTTTGCTAACTTCAGCACCATGGACAGCGACACAGCCAGCCAGGCACATGTGGTGATTATAGCACCATCTGACACCATTTTGTTACATCAACAACCATGCCACACTGGTTTCTGGTGGTTTCTATATCAGTGTCATCGTAACACCCCTGCATATTAATTTGTGCCACAATGATTATGTGAATCATACATGATATGATATGATATGATATGATATGATATGATATGATATGATATATTAAGTATAATGAGTTTCAAGCAGAAGTAAAGATCTTGTGACTTCACAATGAATGAAGTTCATAGTCCGTTAAGGTGCAAATTAATACATATTAACTCAAGTCACTGATGTCAGGACCTCCAATCTCACACTAATCCAGCATATCAAAAGTCAGCAGTCATATCTGTCGATGTGTGTGATGCACACACATGTGATGTGGTCTTTTCTTTCGAAGATAAGCAGCTCATTTGCTGGTTTACATACTGTACACACTGTATACACCAGTGATTGCTGTGAATAAAGAGATTAGGTAATTGTTTGATTAATGTGTTTACATGGTTCCCACTAACCTGATTTCCCAAATGTTACATGATGTGTGTGGTAATCTGGTTAGTGTGCAGAAAGCTAGAAGGTAGCCTGCAGGAATCTGATTAGCATCACAAAATAAGAGAGGGGAAGTGGAGGGACTTTGTTGTGTTTAGTTTTATTACATGGATTAATCCTTTATATATATATATAGGCTATATTTCTTTCCAACTTCGTTTTATTTTCTACCACCATTCTGCTGTTAATGAATAGACCACTTTACATATAGTTCACTCTGTTTCCCAGTAATGTATAGAATAAAAATAATGAAATGAATCAGATTAATTACACTCTTATTCAGAACATTGACGTATGATCCAAGTCCGTTAATAAGGTCATATTTAACCTAATTTTCTGCTCATGGTGTTTACATGACAGTTCACATAATCCTTACATTAATGTGCCGCTAATCAAATTAAGAGTCTTCACTTAAACACACTGGATGTCAAACCAGTCAGGATGTACATTATTACCACCTGCCTACTTGCAGCTAAAAGGTCAGCACCACAAATATTAACCATGTAAGTGGAGCGACAATTAGCAACAATTAACCACAATTTCAAACTGATCAGTTGCCGGGGTTAAACGCGCTGGAGGAGCATTACGGTGAGAAAACAGGATCACAACCTCAGCTCAGCTCGTTCTTTGCTTTTGCTTTTTCCTCGAAACAGAGCCGGAGCATAGAGAGGACAAATGGGCTGCAATTACTATAGCTGATTGATAGTTTGTCTTACAGCGAGACACATGCACCATATCAAAGCATGGCAGCATAAGCAGCTGAAACAAGACATTTGACAGGAGAACAGCCTTACAAAAAGCATAAGGAAGCTATCTGAGCCGTCCTGTTTTTGTGGACATTACTATCTGGAACACAAGTAGTTAGAAGCAGCACGGCGCAAGAAACACTGGAAACTACAAGATGAATGCCGAGAACAGGAAGGAATTAATAATAGACATTATTTATTTTATTCTTATTCTGATTATTTGCATTTATTTATATTAATATTTTCTCATATGAAAAGAAGTGATGTTGTTTGTCCTGTCTCGAGTTAAACCAAGCAGCAACCTCTGGGGCTGAAAGATGAAGCCAACATGGTAGTTCCAAAAACTGCAGTTCATCCAATGGCCACTAGAGGCTGGCTCCAAAAGTGAGTCAATCCCCATTGACTCCCATGTTAAAATGTCCAACTTTACAGCAGAAACAAACATGTTTACAGCCTGGTACAAAGAACAGTTTTGGTTTCTATAGCTAATTTACTCCTTAACGACAACCGTACGATGGATGAATTTTTATATAATTTACCCTTTTAGATTTTATTAAGGTTTACCTCAATAAAAGGACCTTAGTTGCTCTCTTACCTTGGTTTGTGGTATTTTTAATACAATATGCTAGATCATAAACTTCCAAGGGGCAAATGTGTGTGGTCACTACCACAAATATTTGCCTTTAATTTCTTTTTTACAACAATCTACGAGTCCCTGGTTACAGGGAGTTATGTTGTAGATAAACCTGCAGTTTTCTGGTCAGTGCTGGGGAGCTGTGCATTTCTGCATCTACTTGGGAACCCATTACAGAAACCTGTTGTCGAGGACATGAATACATCACAGGATTCCCACACCGTGAACATGATCTTCACATTATACGCTTGAGAGCCACATTGACAACACAAGTGAATCTATAAAAACATATGAAACGTCTACAAATAAACACTACATGCAGAAACATGACAAGGTAGTCACAAGTCATACACGCCGACGTGCAGCGGAGCGCTCATAAGCTTCAAGCACCTTCCACCTAGAGCACACTAGGTGGAAGGTGCTTGAAGCTTATGATAAAACACAGTACTTAAGAGCACATGTTCTTGTACAGTATTTAATCTCAACATGTTGACTTTGGCTGCGAGCGTTTTCCAACACAGGAGAGAGGAATTAGCATATAGAGTCCATGAATCATTAATAAGGAGATTAATTGATGTTTCCATTCATTAATGAGGCAGGGACGATGAACAAGGCTTGACACGTCAGAGTGCCGTGGCATGAAAGTGGATTAGTCTTGTCTAAGAAGCCAGGACGCCATTATTCTGTGTACTAAGTCCCATTTAATACTGAGGGAGACACACAGGCTTAACAGTGTGCGTATGTGCGTTTGACTTTGTGGCATTGTGCGAGCGTGACTCTATGTGTGTGTCTGTAGCCGTGCGTGAGGTTCAGGCGTGGGGTCGGGGGTCTTTGGGTGGGCAAAGAGTTTCTCTCTCTGTGGTGCCAGCAGGGATTTTCAGAGATGTCAAAGTCACTGACCAGCAGAGGGCGCCACGTCAGACCAAACAGTTGGTAAAGGTTCATGAAATATGTGGATATGGTGAGAAAAAGATGACCTTAAAGGCCCCATATAGTATAAAGGTCTCTGTCCATGTGTTGTTTGATTATAGATCAGGTCTAGCTTCTATATTAATACTGTGAAAGTATCAAAGCCTCAGTCCACAGAGAAATGCACACAGCCTGTATTCAGAAACTGAGCCTTAAAGGAGCGGTCAGGACTTCTGTTGTCACATCACAACAAAGCAGTCACCGCCCACTGCCATGGCACAAGTTTTTCACTTGCATTAAAATATTCTAAAATCATGCAGATGCAACTTTGTCTAAATGAAGGAAAATCGAAGTCTGTTTGCACGCGGTCTCATCTTTCTATTGACTTTGTTCGTATCACGCTGCCTCCTGATATTAGCTTCACGTTCATTATTCACACACCTTTACACCTGTGTCATCATCTGTCCTCTATGTCAAGTTAACTGAGCATTTCAGTCACGTGGCTAAAGCTCTTCGTTTTTCTCAGCCTGAACAGCAGAATGAGGTTAAACGCTTAAATCACCAACAAAAGGTAAACACGCTTCTTAAACACTTTTCTGTTTGTCTGGACGAACTGGAAAAGGAAATGGCAGCAGTTCTCCTTTGAGGATAATTGTCATGCATGGCTTGTCGCCCTCTCCTCCACTGGACCACTGGTCTGCAGAGGGGACAGCAGACCCAGGTGCTTCCTGTAGTCCTGCTGTCTTCCAGTGTTTCAAGGTTTCCAGACTGCTGAGGTCATGCTTGTCACGTTTCCCTGGCTGACTTCTGCCTCTAACCTCTATCTGCCTCGTCTCTGCCTCTGTCTTCCTCAAAATCTTTGTTTCCCCTCTCTCGTCCTTCTTTCCTTTCAGACATGCCGGGCTGCATAATTCAAGACTGGCAGCAACCTCTGATCAGACAAAAGAAAAGGAGAAAAAAAAAAAAAAGAGAGATTTTTTTTTGAAGAGGTAATGAATATTTAAAGCGGGGGAAAGGGACCTTTCTTTAGCTGTGTGCCTTGAATTTATTTTTTCAATTTCTTACACAGTGAGGGTTATTATCATGGAAATAAGAGCAACAGTTTTTTCTTTCTTTCTTTTTTTTTTTTCAACAAATGCACTGTTAACACAATCTCTCTCTTCTCCCCATTTTTCCTGGACTTCATTAATATCATTGTGTCCCATCAGTGGAAAGTGTCAGTGCTCAGCTTGACTAACACTGAACTGAGGCTTTTGAAGACCGTGATCTACAGAGTGACGACAGAGGAAGCTCTCCCACGTTATATCAAAGGCTGAATTCATGTAAGAAAAGACACAATGAATCATGATACTGTTAAAAAATGTGCCTGAACATTTACTGACTGATCTTTTTCACTACAATGAATGTAATTGTTTTGTATTCACTGTGTTCATCGGGCAGTAGACGGATGAATTCTTTTCGTTTTTTTAGTCATTGTGGTATTTTCTGGTGATTAAAAGTTGCACACCGAACTCCAAAAACATCAGTGATTTTAAAACACTGGTTCTAATAATTGTTTACATTGTGAACACAGAAGTGGTGTAATTTGTATAATTTGTCATCTTATTGTCTACCTGCACTGATGGTTGTTGTATAGAGTAAATACAATTCTGGATGTTTATTCAAATCAGTGAAATTTAGTATCTCTGCTGTTGATATTTCTTTTTGCTGTTTATTTTATTCTCGATCTCTTCCTGATTAAATAAAGTACAAATAAAATAAAGTTGTGACCCCTGAAACCATGTGACCATGCATTTACAGAAATTCTTCAAGTTGCCTACATGTTATTTCTATATGCAGCTACTCTGCAGAGACACAAAGCATTTAATCCTCCTTCCTGTATATTGTCTTACATGCTCATGTTTTATATCTTTGCTAAGTCATGTTATCCCAAATGCATTAGCTCATTGATACCTAATCACGTTTAATGAATTATCCAGAGCATAACCTAACAAAGCTCTATATGTAAAACTGAAATAATAATCTGCTGCTCTAAGCTTTCTTTTCTGATTGGTTTTTATTGTCACCCAGCACCGACTTTAGTTAAAGCTGCTTCGCTATAGAAAATCTACAGCCACATCTTATCAGATGTCCCACAATTTTCCCAGCAACACCCTTGAGAGGCACTACAGCATCCCATCTAATTTTCTTTTTCAGAGGGCTGGAATGGAAGGTGGGCTGTCAGGGCAGGTGGTGGTCAGAACTCAAACGTCCCCGAAATGACATTTTGCAGACATCAGCTGCAGCTAGAGTCCTCATCAATTAACTGATGTAAATATTCAGCGCCGTCTCTTTACATAAATCCATGTCACCAGCTTCCCCCCGCAGAGCATCTTTACAACTCTTTTGAGCCTGCGACCAATTATGAAGCATTTCCACCCCGTACGTTTCCATGGCAGACGCGTATCTCACAGATAGCATCGAACTGTTTGCTCCCCGGCACAGAGATAGCATCAGCAACCCTCGTCCGTGGTGTGATGTCAATCTGAATAAAATTGATTTGTGATTGTTGCATTCATTACGCTTGGAAAATAAAAAAAAAAAAACCCACTGCATGTCTATCAGTGAGGTGGTGCAGTGTGTTCACGCAGAGGCAAAAAGCCTTTGGGAGGTTTGGACGAGAGGCAGCACAGTGGAGCTGAGCTAGACCAATCTCCTCCGCAGCAGGAGTCCTATTATATGGCCTTTCGCTTCTTTCTCTTTATGTGTGTGTGTGTCTATCTAACAGCTTTTACACAGTTGCATAAAAACTCAATCACAACCTATCCCCCCATTCTCTTTTGCATAAATCAGGCCAAGCTCACTTCACATAGCGAATTATAAGTGAGTGCATAACTTGCAAGGAGAGAGAGAGAGAGAGAGAGAGAGAGCGAGAGAGAGAGAAAATCAAAGCTAGTAAATGCAATCATATAGATGAGACTATTATGTCTGAGTCATGGTTTTGTCAGTGTTTATGTTTCCAAGTCTGCCTTAGACACAGATAAATCAAACCACTGGCCTGCAGCAATGGGTATAACAACATGTTTATTTCAGACAGCATATGAACTAAATTTAGGGATAATTCTATAGATCTGTTGGTTTGATTTTCAGACTAAATGCCCCCATCATTCAGTCTGACATCGCCTTCATGTTTGCCATTTTCTGTGGAGGGGGGGGATTTGAGTTTTGCCCCAGTCTGACACCGCTGATTGACAGGCAGCTTTGACATCATTATCGGTCTGAGGCTGTGAAGCGCAAGTTAAAGCTTCACTGATCAATATTTCTATATTAACAGAAAACATAAAACTAGCACTGTTGATGTGGTGTGAAAGGGTTTACACACAGAAACTGATCAACCAGCTCTGTCGACCTGCAGTTTTTGGGAGTTGGTACAGACACAAACCGGAGCTAAAAGGTGAGAGAACACAGTAGTGATGAAGGTGTACTGCTCACGTGAAGCGAAACATGACCCCAGTGAATGTTAATGTTGTGACATTTCATTGAGACGTCAATGCACTAACACGTTAGCCTTAACTATTTGGTGGTATACTGCCCCATAAAGTAAATGATCAGCTCTAAGGGGGGGGGGGGGGGCTGTTCCATCACTGTGTGAGCGTGGTGTATGGATGTAATGTATGCATATGTGAGTGAATGTGGCGAGTATTGTAAAGCACTTCGACTGGTCCATTTACCATTTATGCAATTTGACAGAAAACAGCAGTTTATATTTTGTTGCTGTCTGTATTTTCAAAATGTCTGCAGACAGAAAACAACCCTGTTGTGACGATGAACGTTGACATTGTCCACTGGGTTTTTAAAAGCTTGATTTCTCTGCAAGAAGTAGGAGAATAATTGCAACTCGTGAAGGAACAATTAGACAAATTCAAGGTTTTGAGAAATATGCAAATACTGCACATGGTTTTTACTGGATTCGCTTTTTATAATTTCAGGCTGAGGTGTCGTGAAAATAAAAAACAAGTCAGATTAGGAGACTTTCTCTTTGCCGAATCAGAGCTACATCCACAGAATCCACTGTTTCTCTGTATTGGGACACTGTAAACATGAAAACCACACGAGCAGCAGTCAACATAGCTGAGTTTTGCAACGAGAAACGTGACCTTGATCTTAAACCTGTCAAACACAGCCACCTCAGGGCTGCTCAAGCTGATCTGTCAGAGCTTGGCCCGAGCTCATTGGCCATGAAAGTCAATATGCATCAGATATGATGCATCACAATATATCTGTGCAGAGACGGGTCGGCCCTTCATGAGTGTGATGTGGCGGGGGCTGACGGACTGCGACGGTAATTAGCCTATATCCCATTAATTGGCTGCCCTGGTGTGTCGTACGTGCTCCCACCTCACCCACACACACACACACACACAACCGTTCTCTTCCTGGCGCCCTCCATATTTCTCCTCACCCCCCCCCGTGTGGTCGTGGCTCGTCCGTGAACCCTGACCCCCACCCTCCCATGAGTGCTCTCATCAGGTCAGTCAGCTGAGATTTGATTTATTGACTCCTCGGAAGCTATCAAACGCTTTTCTGTATCGGCCTCAAAGCCTGGGGTCAACTCAATTGGCCGGCTGGAGAGATTGGGCTTATCGGAGAGGCCAACGGTTACGACGGTGTCACATTGGGCGCCTCGCGTAGCGTTTGTAACCCTGCTGATGGTGGTTGTGTGTTGCTATGAGTCCATCTTCTATAGAGGGATTGGAGATAGAAAAAAAAAAAACAGCTCCTATAAATTGCCACGGGCGATCGCTGCAGTATGACCAACTTGACTGCGCTGCTGTGAACATGAAGAACATGCACACAAAATGCCAGTCGAATAAAACATTGCAGTGACAGGCAGATGTTGGCACAGATGAGCGTGTTGCACAAGTGCTTAGATTGATTTCTGAGGAATTTATCGGGGGCATTATTTTGCAAACAACCTTGGATGCTCTAAATGAAATTGTAAATCCATGGTAATCTGTGGGTCACGCATAGCAGTTGACATTTCAGGGCTATGTAGATCACCTTGAAATGGCTGGATTCTCATAACTGGGACGTAAGCCTGTGATTTTGTAAAAAGCCGCGCCGCCTACAGCTTTCAATCTCATAAAAATGGTGAGCACCAATCTCTCATTCCTGCTCTCCGGGCTTTCGCTTGCTCTCTGGGCTTTACTGCAGTCTGCGGCGCCCTGGAGTTTCTCTGATTTTAATGGCTGTCACAGTGAATCTGGAGGACCTGCCTGTTTCAAATAATAACCATGCTATTTATACAAGCTGGACTTTTGACCAAGTATAGCTTTGACCAAGAAGCCATTAGACTGTTTTAGATCTTTTAAAAACACTGTTAAAATGGGTTTAAATGTTTTAAACTCTGTAAAATCCTCTGCTTTGATTCATATTTTCTTTAACATGGTTTTCCCACATAAAAGGTGAAAAAAAAAGGAAACCTGAGGTTAGAAGCATTTCTACTCTTACTTCCTTATTGAGAAAATCTGGATCAGGCCTTGTGCCCCGCCCACCTCCACCTGCTGGCTCCAGGTGGACAGGTGAGAGAGCAGAGAGCATCAAGATGGTGAGAGGAGGAAACATGAGAGAGACTCAGCCACATGTTGGAGCCTCAGTCAGACCCAGACTCACATGAGGAGTCTGCTAGTCTCCGATTCTGGTCTCAACCAGAACTGTTAGCGTAGTTAGCATCTTTTATTTGATTATGTTGTTTGTTAGCTTGTAACTGGCAGTGGCTGACACAGTGTTAGCGTGTCGTGCTAATGCTAACTCGCGCTCGATGCTAGGAGTCGACTGCTCATTTTGCTCATATGTATGTAAAAAAAACACCATGTGGACATGTTAACAAGCCCCTCCCCCCTCCTCTGCATCTTCATGTGCAGTTCTTATTTTACATACATGCTTCTGTGTTGACATTCTTTCTCATAAGTCACAATGACAACCTGGTTAGACTGCTCCTTTCAAAGCCTTTGTCATGTACAGTCAGAGGGGAGCTGGTCTGAGCAGAACAACTGTTGGTAAACAGTCATTTAATCAATGAGTGTCTGGAAGTATCAGACGCCTGCCAGAGACATTTAACATTAAACAGACTGCGTTTAATAAAACCCAGACTTTATCCTGTCAGGGAATCTCATAGGAGTCGTATAAACGTATAAACTGCCTGGTATATTTTGGACTGAATATCCCTCACGATCTTTGTCCACTGCCAGCTTTCTCTTCGTCACTCCATTGTGTAATTTCTAATAAAGCAGATATACATGTATATATATATATATATAAAAAAACCTCCTTTCAGAGCCTGATCTTTCCACTCGAGCCGCAGCTGTGAAATAACATCTAGTGACCGGTGACGCACACCTCGGGCCTGCTCCCTCGTAGCAGTGCTTCAGCAGAGACGTGCAATGCTCAGATAAGATGCGGCAAAGAGGAAACATGCCCCACAAACCCCTCCATTTCTGAGGGAATTCATTTCAAGGTTTTGTGAAGAAATAATTTAACTTTATAAAAAAGTAAGATAGGCCCAAAAAAGAAGTTACTTCTCCAAGAAAAAAAAAAAAAAAAGACAAATCTTTGCCTAAGAAGCTAAATTCTGGAAAATTCTAAATGCTTTCTGTTTTCATTGCACAGCACTCTCCAAAAATATCTTTCGCAGGCAGAATAATGAGAATTTAAACGGCACAAGATAAGTATGCGCGCAGCGAGTGGGAAAAGGAGAACATCTGAAAGAGAATGGCAAATAAAAAAAATTATGACAACATTTGTCAGATTTGCTCGTAATGTGGAGATGAAACTAATATAGTGGGCTTTGGAGTGGGTTGAGCGAGACAGATACTGGTGACACAGGGAGCGCAAGATAGAGAGGAAATACTGCGCCGATAAGACGCAGTAAATGTCTTGCTCCCATTGTGACAATAAAGAATATTTGAATTAGAAAGCGAGGAGAGGAAGGAGGTGAGGAGAGCGCTGCTGCATACAGAGAATGACGCCAAGCTATTGTACCATAAACTATTTTTGTATCTCAGGAAGCTCTGAAGTCATAAATACTACAGAGAAAAAAAACATTGACACAAATCCAGGAATCATGCACACGTGACAAAAGGACACACATGCACAGATATGCAACCGGGGCTCTGTTTATATGACCAAACAAGAAGAGAGCGACAGTGAGCGAGAGACTATAATTGCGGACAAAGATAAAGTGTTTCATGAGCAGGGTGATAAAGTGCATATTAAATTAGCCTTAGCTCTATCGATCGCTGCACTGCAGCAGAAATGGATGCCTTGCATATCAGAGAGATTCAATTATACTCATATAATCAGCTTCAATTCCTAACGGAGCGTGAGTCGGACGGGAGGGAGGGAGGGAGGGAGGGAGGGAGGGAGGGAATCATTTGCATAGACTGTATAGAATATTGCTACTTATAGTGTGACAATGAAATAAATCTTGCGGCATGAAAATGAAAAATATTTATCAGTTTTAAAGAGAATTATGAAACAATAGAAGCGACACTGAGAGAATATTTACTTCTCCGCTTCTCTTCCTTCCTTCGTCTTTTCCTCTTCTCGCCCACTCCATACCTTCCTGCTGTGCACCCCCCTCCCTCCCCATACCCCCCTCTCTAAGCATATTTCCTCTCATTACTTATTCATTAGTCATATTTATTGAAGGGGCTCACTCTGAGGGGGGATCAATGTCTTATTTACACATTTAGACAGTCTATGGACTGAGCTGCGATTAACTGGCCTATAAAACCTTTAGTAATACCACCATGAATCTGCCATCAGGGACATTTGCCTCCTGATAATGTGAATCTCCATGAAAACAAACAAAGAAAAACGTCTCACTGGAACCAGAAAGATGGAGGCAGTTTGGACCCAATATATGCAGTGAGGGTGCATCATGTGAGGCGATTACTGTATCAGCTTCATCTTTTAAAGAACCGAGCTGCATCTAAACAGCTGGGCAGATGTGTCTGTGGGAGCATGTGCAGTTTGTCTGAGGTCACATGTTTTGTGTGACACACAGAAATGACATGATGTAAGAGCGTCGCAGAATCACAACATATTAACACTAACGGCTTATGACAGAGATTCAATCATCCGTCAGCCATTTTGTAGCAGCTGCAAGAGCAAACAGATAAATACAGGGCGTCTCAGGACGTGTGTGTTCTGAGCAACTGGACTTTAAGCGTCTTATCTTATTATCTTTTTCATTCTTATCTTTTTTTGAACAGAGATCCTAAAAGCAAAACAAATAATTGGATGATTGTAAATTATTTATAGATGCTTTATAGATCTGTTAAAAACTACAAAAGAAAAAAGACGTACAAAAGACGGCGGTGGCACCTAATGGACAAAACAGAAACCAGCCTCCACACTGCCTGGTGAAAACTCTTATATTATATATTATGGCTTAAATCTTTCCTAAATCTTAAATAGCACGACATTATGAGTGGGTTCCCTCACCATGAGCAGCTGCAGCCATTCTCATCCCAACAGCACGCACTGTCATACTTCCTGTCTTTTCCCTGCTGCCCTCTGAACTCTGAACGCCACCGCTGCCGCTCCAGGAAGGCAGAACTACGCCCCCTGCTGTACGAAATCAACATCTACAGCACGACTGCTACTGCTTTTCCCATTAGTATGGTGACAAATTCAGTTAGAAGTGAAGATTTAATGGATATTTGTGGGTTTCCAACATTTATGACACGCACCAGACACCAGCCGAAAGGTCGGCACAAAACTTGGCAAATAAAATGAGCCATCAACAGTGGTTTATAACCGATCTGTGACATGTTATCAACTGATTTAATGACCACCAACGCAGCCCTTAGTTATAACTTATAAACCTTTTATCAGCGGTTCCTTATTAGAAACAGGTACCAACAAAAAATGACCTTTAAACATCATAGGAAAACGCACGTCTCATCACACACCTGAGGATTATTCGAACTGCGGTATGGAGCCAGATGAAAGCATCATCCTCTTGCTAATATTAATTGTCAAGTCATTTGTGTTCGCATTCGCATCATATCCGTTGATGCTCACCTGCTTTCTGTCGTGGTTTGAAATCTGTTTGAATTTGAAATAATGGAAAGACAACTGTAAGCTACTGCTGATATCATGTCCATGTCCCCCCCCCCCCTTCTTTCCCGCCCTTTCTCTTGGCTCTGCAACAGAATTCAATTACTCTCATACTCCCATATAATCACTTTTCATCCCCAAGGCTTGACAGTTTCCCTGGTCTGACAGAGAAAGCCTAATTACTCTCTGACCTTGACTCTCACTCTTTCATTTTCTCTCTCTCTCTCTCTCCTGCTCTCTCTCTCTCTCTCTTTCTTGTTCCTCCTGCACAGTCAGTCTCTCTCTATCACTCACTGGTCCGCAAACACCTGTTCAAATGTGTGAACCCTGGACACACTGACAACATGTCCACATTTGCACCTTTTGCACGCGAGCCTGCTTCCATCAGTTGGACGTGCGCGAACACGGGGCACGCAGACATGACCTGGTTTCATTCACACCGGTGGAGTAAAGCTATCTCTGCCTGCCCGGCCTCGCCATATGGGCTTTTAACTTTAGGTCTTAATTTCCTTCAATTTCATACCACAGATATAGATGCTCTTATAGTAATTTAAGTCTTTCATGGTCTCCGGCTCTATAAGAGGCTCTTTTTTTTTTTTTTTTTTTTTTTTTAAAGAGACAGGGCACTCGACCTTGTTGCTGTATATCTCAGCTTCTCCGTCAGAACACGAGGAAGGATAATGTGTGGAAGTCGAGAAAGAATTCACACGGCGCTGTCACTGCAGTCATGCCTCCTGCTCCCCTTAATCTTCTTTCCCGTGTCAAATTTAATGTAGAGGAGAGAGCTCGCTGAATGGTTGATGAGTTGTAAGGAGGGAGATACCTTTCTCCTGATCTTCATTTACATCACAAGTGCAGACAGACACAATCTGCTTAAGATAATAAGTCACAAACAATTACATCATCTTTTGTGTCTTTGGTGAACGCGGCCGTTAGACTCTCACGGCGCTGCTGGAAAAAGTAAGTGATCTCTTGGCTTTAATAACTCAAACCTGCTTTGGCAGCAGGAACCTCACAGACCTTCAGAGCTGCTGCAGCTCAGCTGTTTTCTTAGTGTGTCTCAGGTTCCACAACATCTGTGTTGGGTTAAGGTGTGGGGGTCTTGACTGGGCCGCTCCAAAAAAGGTGGTTTTTCATTGTTTGAAGTCATTGTGTAGCAGGCATGCATCCAGGATTTCAGTTTTGGACGGGCCACAGTTATTTTGGCAGGGCCTTTTAATTACAGATGTTAATACTGTTTGCCTTCCTTTGACCGTTTCCAACTGGAAATCTCACTAAAACAGAAACGACCGATGTCATGCTGCGGAGGACGACCAGTGTGTCGACACTTTTTAAATCTTTTTCTAAAACAAGCGGCACCTGCAGGTATGTTGCTCAAATCGCGCAAAAAAGGAATTTATCCCATGCATCATGTTTATTTTTTGCTGTGGATTGTATAAAGTAACACGTCTACTCATTGTCACACTGACACACAAACTGTCACCATTCCAGAGGACGGGCCAAAACCTTTTTAAAATCTTACAATATCAGACTGACAGTCCCACATTCAGTTATAATGTCGACATAGAGAATCTACCCCCGTCTGCAGAATGCTGAAGAGTCCTTCCCTCCATGTGGAGAGTGAACGACAGACACAGACAGTCACACGTCAGGCTGACTGTAGTCAGTGCACAGGCCTGGTGTTAAAATAGATCTCCATCATGGCAACAACAGTTAACCACAGAACCGCTTTCTCTTTTGTGCTTTTATTTTGTAGGCAATATTGCAAAATAAAAAGAGAAACTTTCTTTATTTTATTCTGAAAAGTTCTGACAGGAAATCCCAATGGTTCTGTTGCTTGCTTGACAGACACAAGATATGTGGTATGAAAAAATAACACCAGTTTAGTAAATCAGTCAAACGTGTAATATGTGACTGTGGATCACAGCACCACATGTGAACAGTAACAAAGTAAATTCCAGTTGCATTTTTATCAATCAATTTCTTAAATTAGCCTTTGATTGTGTTCTGGCGAACATCTAATGGATTAGAAAGAAATTGGCCTGAGGCCAAACACTTGTGGACCCCTGCTGCAAACCTCTGCAGCTCCGTGCGGCCTGATTCACATCAGCTGATCTTTCCTGTCAATAACAAACTCAAAATGTTTGAGCGTTTTTTTCATGCAATGAGGTTTTTAGTTTTATTAAATTAACAAAAGTAATGCATTTATAATAACAACCAGAATAAGGAAGTATTTCATTATTATTCAGTTACTCAGATTGTTTGCGCTCGATGTTGTGCAGTTTAAAAGTTGAACACAGTGCTGAGGTAAAATATGTGTAAAATTTCTCGGACATCAGACGTCTCTTTATCTCACTGTCATTACTGGAAATAGCGTTTAATGACCCCAAAGGCTTCAGAGTGTCTCTCACTTGTGGCTAATTGTCTTCAAAGATGATCTGGATATAAAAAATGAAACCAAAGAGTCACTGTTTTCCTCATTAGGCACAAGTCACATTCTTACTGACATTTTTGTGCACAAGCGTGCAGACAGGCACAGGTGCAGAGAGGCGTGTTATTGTACGAGCGCAGAGACGGGACGCCATCACCAGCCAATGTGCTGTGAATATCACTGCACAGTCAACCAGCACAGAATATCTATAAATAATATATATGTCACTTGTGAGAACATTGTACTGTCTTACATTCACTCCCAGGAGACTTTTTCAACAAACACTCACTCTGCTGATGCTACAGCCGCATCATATGGCACGGCTTCAATTTATGCCTGTGATCTGACACCTGTAGCACACACCTGACGTGTCTGTAGACGGAGGAAATAGTCAAGACCTGATGGACGTCAGCCCTGGGAACAAGGAGGGAGGTGAAGCGTAACTTTGTTTGGCTTTATGCACAGATGTGCATGTGTAGAACGCCAAATTGGAACGGAACCACGTGCACATCTGCAACATCTGCAGGAAATAATTACATACCATAACTACAACATGCTGAAGTACAAACCAAAACCCTACCTTAACCCTCACACTGACTCTACCCAAACGTACCCTTTACTGAAATCTTAACACAAATATTCCATGTTTAAAAGGTGCGGATTTAACCTGGAAACCAAGTGTTAACGTGACCGATTCACCTCATGGAGATCCACTGTATGTCCCATAAAGGTGAGTCCCCATAATGCAACTGTATGAACAGATTTATGTATTTATACCACTGCAGACTGTCCTGCCTTTACGAGGGGCTGAGCAACAGCCGTTAACGACACATGGAGTCAGTGGTCGGCTTCCTGTTCGTAAAGTCAAAGTCTGGCGTGATGTAGCGAGAAGCACAGTGTGGACGATGCTGATGGCTTCATTCACTGTGCTGACTTTCGTTCCCTAATTCATCTCAGCTTCAGATTGAAATTCACGAAGACCATGTCAGGAGCATGTGCACCACCTCCTCCATGCAGAGCGGGCTCACAGATATTTGACTGTATCACCATCTCTGGAGAGGATGGATAAAGGCAAAAAAATAAAAAACAGCCTTCTGACTCAATCAGAGGAGAGTGACTCTCTGATGGGCCTGCATCAATATTTTCACAGGGGGCAGAGGAGTCAGTCGTGCCTCTGATCTCGCTTCAGGCGTTTTGCTTCGAGTCGTGTAAACTTGCTTTGCTGCATGCTTTGCATAAATTTGCAAACAGCTCCTCCAACTTAGCAAAGCTGTTACTAAGCACACTAATAATTGATGGTGATGGTGGTGCTGCAGCTGAAGTGACCTTTATGGACGAACCGCACTTCATCTCTGCACTAAATATCTGTAGATAACTGTCCCTGTTATGTCACAGTCCGGATGACACCAAAACTGTGAAACATCTGCACATACATATGCAGTGACTGAGAGAATACAACACAAATATCTTTACATCAATGTCCTGTTCTTTCCCCTGAGCGCTGAGCTTCGCCGAGGCCTTTATTCTTTCGTTAGCTTTCCTGGAGTGACCTGCTGCACCTTTTATTCCCTTAAATTCTCCCACACACACACACACACACACACACACACACACACACACACACACACACACACACACACACACACACACACACACACACACACACACCTGCAAGTCCATACTCACTGTCCTTGCTGCTCTCTACTGTAGTCTATACCCACATGACCTCAGTGTCAGACTCACCCCACTCCTGTGTCTGCACATATTTACCCACAAGAATATATATTTATGCTTCCAGGTGCTGATCTACTGCTGGACACAGTGACTTTGCATCTGTGTGACACTGTCATATTACTCCTGTGTTAAAGGCTTCTTCCGAACATGATGCCTTACCCAACCCGTTTGGTTTGACGATATTACTTTAACATATGAACTACACCAACGGGTGCAATTAAAGTCAATTCAAATAATGACATACACCAGAATTTACTTGTCCTTGTCTTTTAGTGTAAAATTCAGCACAGAAAAGATTTATGATGTGTCTGTAAACTCTTAATTTTTGTTTATTTTATTTTCATTTTTATCTATTGGGCAGAGACAATGCTGAAACCATAGAGAAAAAGCAGAAAAAAGATCCATTGCACAATGGCACTTAAATGTCTCTTCTATTTCTTTTTGCAGTACAGCACAATTAAAAACAGAAAGAGCTACTTCCAGCAGTTTAATTAAAACGTAAAGAAAACATTCCTCAGTGGATTCATTAAGGTGCAGTAAAGAAACCTCCGTCCTGCATATCATTTGGTTATGTTTCATTTAGCCTACTATCTACTAACTTCCACAGCTCAGATGTTGTGTAATTATATCTCAATCCTGTGCAAAGTGAAAAAAGCTTCATAATATGCTACTATCAACCATATATGCATATTTGGATGCATAATCATCTGTGGAAACAGCATCTTAAGTTGCAGAATAAACTGAAAGAGGGGTAAAAAGAGAATAATGAGCTAACAGTGTCGTCTCCTTCGTCTCCTCTCTCTCTAAATAACATCACATATGATCATTTTCTCCCGGCCTGAAGGGAATGTGAGATCACATGCTTTTAATTCTCTAAGAAGATTATTCATAGGGATACTCTATATGAACAGTCAGCCCATCAAAATGATTGTTATCCCTCCTGTCAGTTCTTTTTTACCAACAGATGTTTGATTATCACACTGGGAGACATTAGCAGCCACCCTTGCAAGCTCGCCAGATTTATAACACATATCAAAGCTAATTCCACTGACTTCCGCCCCGCGCCGCTCCATCTGCAATGCTGATCGATCTGCCCTTTGTATCTCCATAAGCCAGCCTACCGTACGCTAATAGAGGAGGTATAAAGTTACTTTGTGACCTTAATAAAACCTTCACTTTGTACTTTAGTCTGCTACCGCCTCCTGAATCAAGCGGCTCAGCGGCTTGTCCACATAAAAGCAAACATCCCATTCCGCTGTGGACACTCTAAATCTGTCCAACACACAGATCCACTCTTTCTATCCTTCCACCTTCCGCATCCAGTTTGCTCTGCGTGATGCTGTGACACAACACAAGCCGTCACAGGAAAAAAAAGGCTGTGGAAGAGTGTGGAAGTACACAGGTGGAAGGAGGAGGAAATTATTTGATGTGTAATAAAAATGAAGCGAGGTTGGGAGGTTACACTGGAACTGCAATAAAGGAATCAGTTTGAGAACTTTTCAAGTGCTTTGTTGAAAATGTTGCAAAAAAATCTCTCCCCTGCGAGGAAAAAAAGAAAAAGTATTCTGCGTTCGCAAAAAAAGGGTCGAAGCCAAAGGTCACTTTGTTTCTACAATAGAATTTCTCAGCATGACAAACTGCAGGGAACGCCGACGCGCACTTGAAAAACACCAACTGAACTGTTGCGAGGTCGTAATATTTAGCACGTTTTGTGGAAAAATTTTGCAATTAGCAAACGCCACCACTGGGCCCCTTCAAACAAAGAGGAAAAAAAAAAAGAGAGAGAGAGAAAAAAAAAGGCCACAATAATAAAACTCACTTCTTCAGAACTTCCCTCATTCCCAAAGCACAACAAAGCATTTAGGTTTTAATCACAGCTGACTTTTTGGAGGGGCTTTGTTCAGCCAGCAGCACAGCTCCGTTTGAGAGTGGTGAAGCGCATTCCAGACATACAGCAATGCACGATCAGGGCCGGGCACGTCAGCGCGGCTAATAAAGTCAGGAGCGTGGATCCCGTGTTTGTTCCCTGGAAAGCAGCTGGACGTTTGTTTGGCGACATGATAACGTTCTCTACAGCTGGATGAGAATGGTTTGCAGAAAACATTTTGTTTCTGCAAGGTTAACATGAGCATGTGTTTGTTTTGCTTCTTTTACAATTAACAAAGATGTCTCAATCGTGCCTGGGACTTCGACTGTAGACACATTAATTAATAATTAACAATAAATAATTAATGCGCGAAAAATGGCAGTTTTTTTTCCCTCATTAATGAGTCCAGCATAAAAAATATAAACACGTATATCACCATATTAACTTTAAATTATTTGACCCTTCGCCTCATGTTACGTCAGTATGGTGTCATGTCCATTTTATTGTCTCCCATGCTTCCATTAGAGAAGGCGGAGACAGACAGGGGGAGTCAGAGGTCTTTAGTTAATTCTTACTGTTAACAGGAAGTGCAAAAGGTCAGTTCTCAGCTGTGACATGGCACAGGCCGTGTGAGCAGGGCAGCTGCATCATTCAGTGCACTTCATTTGTGAAGTTTATCCTTTGGAACAAAACGTAGAAGTATAAAAATTCCATTGGCTTTTTATCTAGGAAACCAAGGTAACGCTAACATCCGGGTTGGTCGACAAAAGTACCTCATCCCTGCGTCACTCTATCGTTTTCTTCAGCGTCATTACAGTTGTAGAAGTAGGAGCTATCACAGGTAAGCACCTGACAAATGTTCCAGCATGAGGACACAACTCAAAGAGGGAAACTCACTGCACATGAAGAAAAAACCAAAAAACAACCCAAAGACTTCTGCAGACACAGAGAGACCCACAGAAAGGAGCCGAGACTCGGAGGAGGCTGCGTCCCAACTCCACACAACTATTCATTTCATCTGGAGTTTTCTGTTTGCGATGCATTCACACTGGGAAACTGTCAAAAGTAAGTAAGTCGAAGATGTCAGCATGCTGACTACGTTCGCTTGATTTTTTGAAAGCAGAGGTGATGGACGCTATTGTCCCATAATTCAATGTGGGGAGCCAAAATTAAAAACCAATTATGGATGACGGGTGACAAAAGAATAATAAATGAATGGGCTCAAATCAAAACATTTTGCTCGCACAGTGTTTAGCTTCGCGTGTTCGTGCAGGAATGGCATTATGGGTAAAGACCACCGCTGCAGAGATGAGAATAAAATACAGTAGATACAACACAAGGACGTGTTAGTTTTGTCCATTTGTGCTTATAGTTTGAGAACTGGCATGTTTGTGTACCTGTGTGCCTGTGTGTGTGTGTGTGTGTGTGTGTGTGTGTGTGTGTGTGTGTACTGTATCTTAGTGTAGTACTGTATGTGTGTGACAGGTTGAGCTCCGGTGACATGAGAAGTGCTAGACTTTGACACGGAAGCTTGTCGGCATCCATCAGCATCACTGCCATTATCTCCTCAACCCCCCCCCCGACCCCACCACCCCCACCTCCACCCTTGCACTTCATTTGTCCTCCTCTCTTCTCTCTGTGATACTGCTCCACCTCTCTCTCTCCCCCACTCTTCCACTCACATCAGAGGAGTGTACAGAAGTGCAGAGACACACACACACACACAAACACACACACACTTATCTCTAACTCCCTCACTCCTTCATTCCCTCCATCACTCACCCATGCGTTCTTCCTTTCTCTCAGTAACAAGCTGACAAACGGACGGGCAGACCTACAATACATCATGACATCCCATTGACAGATTCAACCCACGGCCAACATGACTGTAGCTGGAGGATGGAGAGAGTCCTATATGCTCAGTCTCAGCCTGAAGCAAAGCATTGTGGGGTTACAAACCCTGAAATAGCGTCTCCAGTCGTGGTGTGGCCCCGCAGTACTAAAACTAAAAAAAAAAAAAAGAAAGAAAGAAAAAGAAAAATAATGGCTCCATTATTGGCTATTTTTCTGCTGCACACGATTATCTTTTTTTATAGCCAGCAGTGTTTATGTACACGCATCAAAACAACGCCCACGCTCACACTCACACTCTCACCCAGATACATACACACACTCAAATACACATTCTCATAAACTATTGTAGGCAATAAGAAACACATTATATGCAGATTAGGGAGCAGTGATTAGAAATAATCTGGGATGTCTCTTTAATTTATTGATTAAATTGAAACAAATGATTTCAGTATTTTTCATTATTTTCAGCCACTAACATTAATTTATGAAACATTCAGGTTTCTCAGCTGATTCAGCTTTCATGACTCCAATGAAATAAAAACAAGTTATGACTAAGCGCCATGACTCATGTCTGATGTTTATTCATTCTCACAGATTCTATAAAAGCACTAATGAAATGTTACATGATTGTTTTGATCAAAGTATTGCTGCTATTAATATGTGTTGGAATTTAGGACATTTAATCCCGTTTTCCCTCTGCATCATAAACAGGCTGCAGGAATTCTACTCTTTGAATGGAGACATCACCCACATTGCAATCATTTTTTTTGTGCAGATGTTAATTCTCATTTGCAGCAGTTTGTCAACTGCAAAATCAAAACAGTTTAAATAGGTGCAGTTATGTTTTTCTTTATTTTTATTATAATGCTTTATGTCCAAAAGACAATAAAGGTTAGCATGCATGGCTTTTTTCTTGATACGAGGAACTCAGAGGCCAAAGTGAAGAAACTGCAAATCCTGCACCCAGTGGCAAAAGTAACTCTGGTCTGAATTTGAGAGTTCTGAAAGGTCTGACAGTGAAGAGTGAATTGTGGGAAGCTCATAGCTCTAAAACTGTTTTATAAGTGCACATCAAGTGTGGGTTAACTCCTCTAAACGTATTTTCAGACGTGGCACACACTTAGCTATACTACCCAGCAGCTGGGTGTGAATGCACACTTCAGCTCTCAAGACCTCAAGTGTGGGTACTCAGAGTTTACAGACTGACACAGCGTTCACGTTTTCCTTTTCACCTGCAGAGAATCTGCCTCGGCTGCTGAGTTAATAGTTAAAGGGTGTCACGTGACCATTTATACCATATGTAAAACACTTGATAGAGAGACCGACAGCCTGTAGTTTCATTTAGTATGAGCTCGAAAGTCCTGGAGCTTTGTGATGATACGTCGCCATCGTCAACAGCAAAGGGAGGTTTTCTGATGATGGCGTGTTTTCAGTCACAACCACATCAACAACATTTTTTTTTTTACATATAAAAAACTATATAAAAGTCACATGAAACGGATTCGTTACAATAAACCACTGATGGAACAGCAGCATTTCTACTGGCGACTTCTGTCTTTCCAGGTAAAATGTAATAGTCACTAATTGGAAAAAAAGGCAGATTGAAAGGACAATTACAGGGCCTCTCGTTGAAGATGTCAAAATGGCCATTGGCTTAAGTGTCAGCGTAACGGTGACCTTGACTGGATTTTGAAATGGGAAAGTGTTAATTATTCATGAACACTTAAGGGTGGAGAAGGAGCACGACGGAGCTGCTTTATTGGAGACATTAAGTGTGAATCCCGTCCTCATGACTTGTTTGGCAAGCAGCCGTGCGTGGGGTTCCTCGCTATAGTCTGCATGCGCTCCGTGTTTATTCACACGTGTGTGTCATCAAGCCTCGCTCTTCAGAGAACACAATGGCGGAGGACTGCTCCCTGTTAGCCGGAATGCGGGAGACAGACGTATCTGAGCTCGGGGCGCTGCTGCCGTTTCAGAGTGAAGTGCACTACAGTAAAAAACATACATCAGCAGGCTGGTGCAGCTCCCAGGTAGCACTGGGACTCCAGACCTGCTTAATATTGCAGACACAGCTCGTCTTTAGTTATTCTCTCTTTTCTATTGTACCTCTCTGTCTCTTTCAATCTCTGTCGCTCTTTCTCCGTTTCCTCCCTTTCTTCTTTCCTCAGCAATCCTTTATGTAAATATATTTTACTCTCCATCTTCCTTCTTTTTTTTTACTGTCACATTCATTTTCTCTCCCTCTGTTCCTGCATGCTGAAATTCACCTCTGTGCCAGAGTTCAGTCAGTGGGGAAAGATTCCCCAAGGTAGGCATGGGAAATTATACTGTCTTTGTGGCCAGCTTAAAAGTTTCTCTCATTTTTTTTCTAAAAAAGGAAAAAAAAAAAAATCAATCCTACTTCTCGAAGCTCTCTAACGTATTTATTCAGAGCTCTCCATCCTGGTGGAGGATGCAATGCAAACTCAGTCAGAGTTTTGGAGGGAAAAGGAGGGTTCATTTGCATACATTTGCATCCTATTAACACATCAAACCTGCTGACTTGAAAGGGATGCCTTGATTAGGAACATCACCAAATTACTGCATGTCCACTTCCTCGCTCCTCTTCTCCCCGTGTCCTCTCTCTATCTCCTCAGCTTACTTCACCTCTGCTTCACCGCTGAGTATTGTTACTGTACACATCCTGTGTGTGTGTGTGTGTGTGTGTATACATCATTATAGAGAATATTACTGGAATATTCTTCAACCTTTGATGTGCCACACACTCCCTATAAACCCATCTGTCCACTGCCTCTTGCTTTTGTCTTTCACCACGAGGTCATGGTCAGGTCTCCTCCTTTGTTGCCTCAGGGCATCACTGAGGCAGACCTGTCAAAGATTTTCAATTTGTATGTGTGTGTGTGTGTGTGTGTTGTTTCTTCACATACACACACACACACACACACACAAACACATCTACAAATTGCTTTTACACATGACCACATGTACTGCATCATGGTATGTTATGCATCTCCTAAAGAAGAGCTGACCGTGTGGGTGTTGGAATAGAAAAATGTCCTCCCATGTCTCCACTCACTGATTTACATCACTTACAGTTACGTAATGAAATACACCCTGAGCTGTCACTCACTTCAAAAGGCACAGCAGGAAGTGAAATTATCTTTACTACCCCGACTCTCACTGTGTTTCGATTCCATGACAACGCTCCTGATTTCCCAGATACTACAGTGTAGTCCACTACACCGCACTCTGTGGTACCGTACGGCCACGTCCTCACTGTTATAAAACATAAAGGGCTGTCAGTGATTTACTGCACGCTGAGCATCACGCTATCTCCTTGTGCACGTCTTCTAAGTCACAAGCAACGTTTCCCGCTATCTATAAGGTGTCCTTCTAAATATTTTGATTGTATAATTAAATTAGTTCTTTTCCTTTAAAACCCCACTGACCTACCAGGGGGTCCAAACTCATGTTGAGCAGTATTGTGTAAGATTATGCAAATCCACAGAGCTTTATTTTTAATTGAGGTGGAGATTGTTACGTGCATAAAATGATGGACAGGCTACTATTTCTATTTGATGCAATGGGGCATGGGCCTGAAGAAGAGGTGCTGCTCAGGTGTTGGGCGTATTCTAACCTCTTGTATCGTAAACGCAATGATGGCTGAAGCTTTATTCCTTGATGGCCACTGCTGCTGTTGTGCAAAACATATTTCACCGCCAAATATTAGTGCCATCTCTTCAGGGAAATCACGAAAATGATAATATAATTAAATACTTCGACTTCTTACTGTATTATTTCTGTCTGCTTGAGGATATTCTCTATCAAATGTCTTTAAAATCCTGCAGTTGGCACCGTCAGGGTCCAATTGCCACAGGCTGTGAGGGTTATTCGCAGGAAAACGTCACTCTGATTAATGATCCCAATTTGTCTAAGTATAACTTTTCAGAACCTTGTTAAATGTGACAATTATTTAAAGCTTTCGTGGATTACCACCAGCAGTGCACCTCCAAAATGTTCAGTTTCCTGTCACTTTCTGTCAAAATCATCGCAACACTACAACAACTGACAACACACATACACAGTATATGTGTATGTTTGCGACACAGCCTTAATTGGAGAGTCTTTGCTGTTTACCAAACTGAGTGGGCTAATGCAATTGCACAATTAAACCTGCTAAATCTTGCTAATTAAAACTGACAATTTGTCAATACAAATCGATGGGAAGTTGAGAAGTTGGTGGAGAGGTTAGGTAACGGCATCGAGAGGACAGCTTGAGAAAATTCACAATTCCAGGAAATTGCTCACTAATCTAAACACTAAACACTAGTTCACTTCCGCATTGAAGGCCAAATTTGCGATTGGTGCACAATGACAAGTCCACCAACCTAAACGACCATATAGGTCATTTGTCCCTACCCTCTGATATTCCCGTGTCTCCATGGCAGCAGGAGATACGCCACAAAGTGTTGTGTGACAATGCTATGGTAAATTTGAGCTAAGTTTAGGCACAAAAACAACTTGGCTATTTGCACGTCGACAAAATTTTTTGTTAGAGTCTGCTGCTGTCTGCCGTCTGCTGCTGGGCAGGTAGCGAACAGTGGGTCTAACAAAAGGTGCAGCGAGACTGAACCAAATGTGCTGTAACCAAAACCGAAACAACAGGCTAAAATAGACTGAATGAAGACGATTCGTTGTTAATTCAAACATGTTTATGACGTTGTGAAGCTTTAAAGTAAGAAAAACAAGCCGCTGTTCCATTTGTTTTCTTTTCTGTTCAAGCACAAGATCATGAAAAATCAAGAATGATTAAAATAACAGAAAAAATAATGGCTGATTCCTCTGCACTAATTTGACTTCCCTTTATATAACACCCCGACTGAGGTGCCAAAAGATCATTAAGCCTTCATTGTGTGCTAATTAAATCAGCACACAGTGACTTACTGTCGTTTGGCTCCCATCACTCACACTCAGCTCCTCTCAGTCACCATGTCACCGCGAAAACGCACCCTCATCGCCTGTTTCCTGGTTTATATTTGTCTTGCTCCCTCCTTGGCTTCCGCCCAGCTTCTGTTTTCCATACCCATGCTGAGTGCTCCTCTTTGCATCTTGGAGGATTCACTCACCGAAAGCGGCGCCTTCTAGCCATAATATGCAGTCTCTTATCTGTTTAATTTTCTCCCACCATGAAAGCATGCCACGGCATCAGCCTTGTTTATTACTGTCAGAGAGACACCAGTCGAACTCCCACTGGTGTGCCATTATTATCGCACAGATGGCGATGAGGGCTGAGAGAGATAGATGGAGCAACAGAGAGGGAGAAAAAGAAAACAAAAAGAGGGAGGGCAGGGTAAAGAGGAAGAAAAGAAAACAGGAAGAGAGTGAGAGTATGAGTGAATGAGAAAAAAAAGGTACTTTCCATTTTAACGTTTTTCTGAAGGTATCTCTTATCTTGTAACGATAATACACCTTTGCACTGCTCTATTTACAGACACACACATGCACAAATGCAAATGTGAACTGCAGCATTCTATATAGTGAACATGTGACACACCTTCATCCCAGAGGCTTTCTCCTGTCGAGGTAAATTCCTGCTGTCAGAAACAATATCGCACAGAATGCAATGACCCCTCCATACATTCCTTCACTCCTCCTCACTGCAGGAGTGGTGGTGGTGGTGGTGGTGGTGGTGGAGGGTGGGGGTGTCTCTTGGGGTGACAGACATGTGTGCTGTTGTGTGAGCGATTGCATATCTTCTTCCAAAATGCCCAGAGGAAAGATTTCAGGACCTTGGAGAGCGACACTCTCTCTCACTCAGGGAAAACTACTCATTTTTATTTCTTAGTTTGGTCACCGCCAAACATTATGGCTTCCTGATTCATGGGCTTTGCATATGCAGTACATTCACAAGCCGGCAAGCACTGATTTGGCAATTTGCATATTGGAAGAAATTTGGCATTGTAGGTTAAGATTAAAGCTCGGTGAAGGTATAAAGGTATAAAAATGCTGAGTAGGCCCAGTTGATTCTGACTTTGTGTCAAGATGACAAAAGGAAAAGATCCAAGTGACAGTTTGTTGGGGTTGGGGTTCATATATTATATATATTGCATATATATATATATATTGCATATCTTTATTCATATGTTTTTAATCTCCTTGTTTACCGGCGGCTTAGAGGTGTGTTATTGCTGCCATGTTTTCAATTTCATGCATGCTTCTTGTTAATTGGCTTGCCGGTGGGTGTATGTGTGTACGAGTGGGGAAGGTGATGTTATGTATTCCACTGAGCAGCCACTCTTGGCACCTATGAGGCTCAAGCAATTGCGTAGTGCAGGGTATACTGAGGTATACCCGCTTATTTTTTCATGCAGCAGTGTGTATACCACTTCTAGATTCCCTCTGTTGAGCATCATTCATGTGCTGCAATCCAATTAGTTTTGTTTTTTTACTTATTTACTTTACACTGTACAGTAGGGTGGGTCATGCGTCCAATTCACCATCCTGGGAAGGAAAATATCGCCTGTTGCCTACCTGCCTTGCTGGTGTATCACTCACCACAGATCTTATGAGGTAAATTTGACTTTCAGGTAGCATTTTGTTCGACAGATAATGCCTGAATTTTCATTTTGGGGAGAACCGTTTCTCGAAATGCTCTGGGTTCAAAAAGTAGGCTACACTTTTATTTTGCAAATCGGCTGTGTCATCCTGAATGTTTGTTCAGAACATTGTCTCTGACTGAAACACCATGTTTGCTTCGTGTTGAAGGTGTCTTATATTTATGCATTAGGCCTGTGCAGGCCCCGGTTATATCTGCAAACTGCTCTGTGACAAATCATGGTGACACACTCTGACTCACATTGTCTGTTGAAAACCAGCTGTTCCAAGACACAGTTTACAAAAGAAATTACTAGCCGACAGACTACTTGCAAGGTAAGAGAAAAGTTGTCTGATTCTCATCACGTGGACGGACTCAGGAATAAGGAATATCATCTGAAGTCAAGCAGCAGAAGTTAAGTGACAATGTGTACTATTGGCCCATTTTTGGGTGAACTAAATATTCAAGAGTAGTGTCACATGTCACTTTATAACACGGGGCATCTATCCTTTGCTGGACAGGCCGATAAATTAAGGCACCACTACGCCGCTGGGCCCAAGTCAATCTGGTGGCGCTGGTCCGTGGCTGAACACTTTGGAGAAGCCTAAGGTCGACTGGGAAGAGAAAGGCTGGAGTCCAGAGAGACAGGAGGGAGGATGAGGAGGATTGTGAGCGAGGGAAGGAGGATTACACTCTGAGAAGAAGTGGTTTGTCTGCTGCCCCCCCCCGAGCTCCTTCTTTACTCTGTGCCAAAAAAAAATACTCAGCAACCACTGTTATCAAGTGATCAACCTTTTCACATACAGGACCGTTTACATCCTTCTAAAACCAGTGCAGAGTACTTACTGTGATGGGGTGGTTTAGTTCTTGAGATGTTTTTTTTTTTTTTTTTTTTTTTTAAATCTAATCTTTTATGTCTTGGAGTAAATTTGTTCATGAAAATAATTTCTTTGTAAGTCTTCCAGCTGAACTCAATTTACATTTCTGCTTGTCACAAAAATTAGCTGCAGGGCAGTGAAATGGGGAAACATCACAGCTAATGTTATGAGTTTTGTTTCAGTTATCTGTGTTCTTCTTGTGTTTAAGACATTATATCCGTCTTGCATAATGATCTCTTTCTATTCATTTTAGAGCAAGCTGTTATTGAGTTTTAAAGGCCTTTCAATTGAATAGGATGATGTAAAAGAAAAGGAAGGAGGATGGATGGCTAAGGACAAGAGAAGCATGTGATAGACATGAATGATGACAGTGACGTTAGAAGCCTTTGGTTGGAAGAAAGAGGAAGAGACTGAGCACCACGCTGCCCTTCAACCTAGCAATCAACAACCTGCACCGCTGTTTATCATTTCCATTCACAAATATCCTTGAGTTGTTTACTGCTAATCATTTCAACTCAACAGATCTGCGTGCAACTGGAAGGCGAAAGTTTTACCCACATTAGTGACATCAGGCCTCACAGCTGCCACGCTTCCTTCATAATTTACACTTTAAAAAAGTGTCAGCAGAAACCCTGCAGGAGGATTTTCACTGTTTCTTCCAGAAAAGGAGCCTCAGTTTGTGACACAGTCTGGGGCCGACATCGTAGCTTCTAACACACAAGCTGCGCCAAGGTTTCTTTTTTGGGTATGTGTCATATATCTGCCTCTGCCCCCCCCCCCCAGAGAGGGTCTGTGTCACCCCCCTGGTCTCATTGGCTCCAGCTTTGCAGGGATCTCTTCCAAACCGGCGCTACCTCCACCTGCCAGGTGAGATTGCCTTTCTATCGCTCTGAAACAGCCTGTCGACAGAGGGCAATGAGACGGGGTTTACACCTAGCACCTTGTTGATAACTAGACTGGGGGGGGGGGCTTTCCGCTTGGTCACTCCAACAGGAGGAAATAAATAATAAACCAAATTCATTGTACCTCAGAAGACATAAATAATAAGTAGGAAGAGGCAAAGCTGAAATCCCCCGGTTCTTCGACTCAAAAGAATGACGGAGGCAATTAGGAAATAGAGGAATTTGTTTTTGGGAGAGGCACCACGTCTTCTCCAAAAAGTATGAAAGTAAAGACAGAGATGTAGGCAAACAGGGAAGGGAAGATACTTAAATACACATTATTTGAACTGGTAATTACATTAAAACTATCATTAGAGTTTTTGTTCTCTTTGGGAAAATCCAGCTAAGCTGAAAAAGTAATTAATCAAATTCAGCATCGCATACTTTTATAACTGAATGACTTGGCCTCTTGCCATGTTCTGAAAATATTATCTTAGCACACTGACTAATTTACTGGTTAGCTGAGCACTAATGATTGAATGCCTGACTATGTTGCCCAAAGCAATGAGCATTGGTGTGTGTGTGTGCGTGTATGTGTGTGTGTGTGTGTATGTTTGTATGTATGAGAACGAGCAGTCCTTGTGACTCACATTGAATCCCTCCCCTCTCAGCATCCGTCCCCGCAGGTTCACAAACCGGCTGCACTAAACAGCGCTCTGGGGGACAATCCCTGCGCTTGTTTTACAACATGGTCGGGGGAATGGCACTTGATGTTTGAGTTATGAGGCTTCGGGAGAAAAATCATTGCGAAAAAGGATCAAGTTTCATCTAACAAATAAAAATGATTAATTCTGTGACAAATAATGCCACAAACTGGCTCAATTTATCCCCATTAAACGTCTGGATTGATCACGCTTTTACAACCTGATTTGTCTCAATTTGTTGTAAACATAAATTGAATCAGATTATACATTGATCCTGTGCCGGGGGTGAAATTCGTCATTCTTTTTGTTGCTGAAGATAAATTAACGTCTAGCAGCATGTCGAATGGAGCACACTGTAGCCTGTTTTTTTTTCTTTTATGGTAAAATTTTGGTAATATTTACTATATATTACTGATATATTACTCTAGTCTTTAGTCACTCTGTTGCCTCACTCAGAAAGTACATCTATTCATAAAATATTCATATCAAGTTTGATTCCAAAAAGACTGACTCATTAGTTTAGTTCCAGAGTCTAAAGTATTACCCCTTCCAAACTCTAAATGTTATTTTTTAAGTTAAGCACTAAACACACCTCATAGTTTTACTGCATGATCACGCCAGCTGTTATTCAGATTCAGAACGGATGGCATATTGTTTGATGGTCCATATCTTTCCTTTAGAAAGCTCATTGCCACACGATTAAGCAGCAGAGATCAACTCGGTGTGCATTTTTCCTCTGCTCTGTACCTCAGCTCGCACATTAACATGCACAGACAGTGTGTTCAAGGCCGTCCTGGCGTACATCGCAAACCTTCGCTCCTTAACAGCTCTGCTTGTCCACAGATTATGTCGTCATGGCAACGGAAGCGAGCTAGGGGAGGAGGGCGACGGCCCTCCCCCATCTCAGACTCCTCGTCCGCCTACACCTCGGTCTCTCCCGCGCTCTCTGTTTTCTGCCTCTCTCATCCTGCTTCTCCTTCTCTCTTTCAACTATCAACACTTTTCTGTAATAAAGTAGAAAGCGGTAAAAAACAGGCCTTTGTGCTTTTGTGGACTTTGGTTGAGTTTTGACTCGATTACACAGTGCATGCAAACTGAAGAGGAAGCATTAAAGTGGGCGACTCTCTCACTGCACTCACTTACGCAAACAGGTATTCTTCTGGCTTTTAGGTTTCTTAAATACACATGTGTATATTATTATATAATATATATACTTGTGGTAGGGGTAGGGGGTTGGAGAAACACAGTTAGCAAAGGTAGATTTATGTTGCGGCGACCTAATCGTTTCGCCTGTCCTCTCACTGTCAGCCCACAAAACAAAAACCAAACCACCCTCAGAGAGGTCCAAACTATTACTCTGGCATCTGCATAACTGCAGTCCCTTGCAGCTATGCAGATTTGTCTTTTAGTCATGTCGACAAGGGTGGTCTCTGCATAGATGTATGACTATGTGGGCCACCTGAAACTGCACTAACTTTTGCATCTGTTTCAGACTCTATCAGGGAGTTAATTCACCTCTAATAAACACAGTTCAAAGATCAGGTCAGGGTTAGGGAGGAGATCTGACTACCAGGCCTGCAGCATGTAGGAGGATTTATAGCAACAAAAACAGTCTGTGTGCATATGTGCACATCATCATGAAATATGTATTCGTGTGCACATGCTTCACTGCATCTCTTCTGTTACATTCTGTACATATATTCTAAATTCAGTGATTCTCACTTACATTGCTGAACTAAAACACACCCCTTATTATCATTCACACACCCACACACACACCCACACACACACACACTTTTGCATGCATACGGATGTATACTTGTAGCCCAGGGAAGGCAAAACAGACTCTTTGAAAAACAGGTCGGGTGGAAGTCCTGCGGTTAGATTTTGGAAGAAGTTGTTCTGGGACTTAATTAGTAAAGGGCCCCACATTTGAACAGGCTAAGTGCCCATGAGCTCTACTCTCAAATCTGGGACAACTAAGACACACACACATAAGATGGCGACACCCATGCATACACACTCATACGCGCGCGCACACATACATACACACACACACACACACACACACACACAGATTATGCATATGTACACATATATACACGTTGCACGGCTGCACAGCCACTGAGCTGCAGAAAATCTTTTCCATACAGTTTATCACAGAAGGACCAGCTCCTATAGATATCTGCCAGAACCAAACGCAGAATTAAAGGAGTTGTGTAAAGTGTGTACGCTTGAAACCCGGCTCGGACAGGTCTGTAGCTCGGTCTGGCAGCTGGAGTCACAGCAGTTACTGTGATTTTAAGGGCGATGCAGAGTCACAACAAAAAAAGCATTTAAATCTCCACAGAAACATTTCGGACCAATCCTTTTCAGATGTTGATATATGTTCATTAAGTTCCAAGCAATGATTCATTTACTAATGCATTCCTACACACACTTCTTCCAGATAGAAAAGATATAGTACAACACGGACAAACAGCATTTAGCTGACTGTGACTGTTCAAATGTACTGTACCAATTAACGGTCGAGGAGTGGATTATGCTGAGAAGTGGTTTGAGAACTTCCTATGGACACTGTGTTGTCGTCTTTGGCCATAAATCTAGGTCACCCTTGGAATCCATTAACTGTTGTAAATTCATGCAGCTTCTACCGTCCATTAAGGGGCAAACTGCACATTCTTTAGAGCCATCTTCCTTTTAAACCTGCAGGGTGTGGTGCGGGATGTGTTTGGTGCTACAGTCCTTTGAGTTAAAGGGATTATTCCTTCATTGACGGGGTTAGGGTCACAACCAAAAAAAAAAAAAAAGAAGGCAGAAGAAAAACATATTAAATATAGGAAGACAGAGAAGAGGGGGAGGAAGAGGAGGCATTTAAATAATCACTTACTTGCAGTGCTTGTGAGGCCCACTGAGCGTCTCGATGACAAAGCATTCGCCACCATTTAGGCAGTAGGCCAGGTCCTTCTCATGACAGGGTTTGAAATGCTCTGAGTGCAGCGGCGGGACAGTTGGAGATGCTGCAAGACAAACAAAGAAACTCTTGTTAGTCATAATTAACTCCTATATACACAGTGAGCTCCAAAAGTCTGAGACACAGAATAAAAAAATAAATTAAAAAAAGCAGAGGCTCTTTAGTCTCCACAACAAGTGTGCTGCTGCCTCATAACACACTGCATGTTTGTGGATGAAGCCGACGCACTATTGTTTGCTTAGACCCTGCAATGTCACCGGCGAAAGATGGATGGAGGACGGCTAATAATCTGTCCTGCTGTGATTAATACTCCCTGGTCACAGTTGCGCTGTTGGAGAGCTCGACTTCTCCTGGCGATTTATCACGACATGCATGGCCGATTGTGGACAGTGCACAGTCACGAGGGAATCCGCTCCATGTACCTTAATAGATGATCGTATAATTGGAATTAATAAACTGAGCATCAGTCGCTTAAGAGCAATAAAGGAAATGCAAAAAAGGAGGAGGGGATTAATCTGCAATTAATGGTGTTACAGGCATGTTTCTACCTGTTGAGGATAATTTATAAAACAAAAAAGGAAAATGAAATGGTTTCAGAGAGTGCATGGACAGTCATCCATCGATGGGACATGGGCTTTCAGACGCCAGGAGAGATCGGATCTGCACCACAGATGATGCTCTTATTAATATCAGAGCAGACTGCTGACTGTTTCCTTTGTGCTTACAAATGAAAAATGAGTGTGCTAAGGGCTCTCATTAGCCCGTCCACAGCCATGTTTTTGAAAGTAGCTGGATGAACAGTGATGAGCAAGAACTTTATGCTTCAGTGAAAATCCGTTTTACTCACAGGACACAGTTATTACCACTAGTATACTGATTACTGCATTAGGTCGCCCTTTAATGGCGTGTGGAAGATACATCGGAATGAACCGCAGATTTCTCAATCAGGAGCTAAAGAGAGAATAATGATGAGCAGTGTTTGGGGAGGGAGGGAGGGAGGGAGGGGATGGATGGGTGAGGCGAGGTGAGTTATTTCAGTATGGACCTCAGATCCCTTAATCAGCAGTATGAGGCATGTTTGTGGCAGGGTTAAGTTATGAGATGCTGGGTGCTGATTGGTTCTCTGGGGATCTTCAATAACCCTTGGTAATTGGCTGGAGAGGGGCTGGTTTCCATGTGAGAGGTTTAGTCAGGTCAAGAATTGAGTCAGCGCTAAGACGCGGTTTTAATAGACGAGGACGTCACCGGGGTCGGACACGATGACGAGAATGTTTCAAGCTCGTAAAGAGTTGTTTAAACACTTCGACTTCTGAGCCAGTCAACACTTCTAAAACGCAAATCCCTCCGTTTAAAACAGCTTTATTATATTTTCTGTGAATCTGTAAGAGCTTCAGTTTGAGGGTTCGGAGTTTCAAACAAAGGAAGTGATGTTTGCCGGACAGGGCAGGTCTAAAGAGGAGACGTGCTCGTTGCATTATAGGAAATGTAGGATTATGGAGCTTGAGCCAACTGGCACAAAAAGTCAGGCCTCGCTGCCTCCATTTTGACAATTCTGACGATTATGAGTTGCCCAGCGTCGCCGGCCTGCAACGCCAAATTACAAGTGACACTTGAAGTAGCATCGAGGTCTTTTTTTTTTTTTCATCTTCAATAATATTTATGCCTTGCAGCTGTTCCGAAGTTAACTTTCAGACTGATCATCAAGCAAAGGCAAGCTACAGACACTGCTTTTCAACAGGCAGGGTTAAAGGTCAACCGCATCGCGACGGTGATGGTCTGTTCCCATTAAGGTGATGCCGAGCATGATGGTGAATCCCTCACCTGCTCTATAACCATAAGACAATGTCAATCCTGCAGAAAGTTGATGGAGGAGCAGAATAAAGTCCAGTTTAATCTCTCTGCAGACAGACTCTCTCTCTCTCTCTCTCTCTCTGAATTAGCCTTGGGCTTATTCCAGACATGTCCTCCTCCAGTCTGCATTCATAATCTGTATAGTTGCCAGCATTGAATGAGACAAAAAAAATATGCCTTGTGCTCCTCGCAACAGGAAACTGACTCAGTGCTAATGAAAAAGCACTGGACAGCTTATACAAACACAAGCAGAAGTGATATTTCACAGCAATTTATATTTCACTTTAGTTCATTTCAAGGATCATACATTTCAAAAGCTGTCTACCCCCAAACTTGGATTTTGAATCGCCAGTGGGCATTTTTCAACATGGAGGGAGAACTGATTTTAAATCGGAGATGCTGAGATCTGATTTAACAGCCGACCATCCAGAGGGATTAGTGTCACATGGAGGGACTCAGCCGTGCACGACTTACATTCAACGCATAAGAAGTTTTTCAAGTGCCAGTGTCTCAGCGAGCGGGAGAGAGGAAGAGTCATGACGGAGAGCGGAGGATGTGACACAGCAACAACTGATGTTTTCAACAGGTCGTCCGACCTCAACAACCAAACAGGTTGTACGTTCCAACCCTCCGACACCACCCACGGGAGGCGCTCCTGAAATTACAGCAACTTATGATGGGAGGCCTTGGTTGTCACGGTTACAATAATAAACACACAGACTATACTGAAAGTGGTGTACCATACTTCCGTCGGTAGCATGGTACGGTCGACTACGTGTTTAGGTTTAGGGAAAAGATCTTCCTCAACATTAGACAATCTCCGTTGCCATGGTAACAACAATAACAACGTGAATAGCTTTGCTGGTCATCCGGTATCGACTATTTTCTGGCTTTAGTGTTGGAATATGACCAAACATCAATTCCATTTTATATGATTTGACCATGGATCCACAAAGTGCCACCTCAGCTTAACCTTTTTAAAGCTTTTCTTCTTTGCACTTCACGTGGATTCACAAGGACCATAATGAGATTAAACTCCACTTTGACGAGTGCATTTTCTTCCTTAGCGCAGCTGCCAACCAGAAAGATAAAGAGATAACTCATAAAAGAGTAAGAAGGAATATAACAATGCCACTTGAGCATGTCCTGGGATGGTTTCCCTTTAGCTTGTAGTGCCACACATTCTGCACACAGACACTCAAACAAAGGCCAGAACCACAAAGCACTGCTGTGTCATCCTTTGCACTTGCTCTGCAACACCACTAGACTAGATTTTTCTTTTTTATATACACAAAGGATTTCCCTCCAGACATGATTTCATGCTCAGACTGAGCTGCGCTGTTTTGTTAGTCCTGGCGATAAGTGACAGAGGCACCATTTGTCGTCCTCTCTCTTTGTTTTTTTTTTTGTTGACAGAGTTGTCACAATGCACTGTAGGTTGTTTAGCTTAACACTTGTCACCTGTCAGCTCAGACGCTGTACGCACTCAAAGAATTGTGTCATTTTCAACAGCGACTGCCAGAGTGGACTGAAAAAAAAAAAAAAAAAAAAAATGATTTTAGTCGGATGAAAATATGACTGCAAGTTTGAAAACACTGCGCGCAGAAGGCAGACGTCAATCACTGCAGAGGAAAACAGTCCAATTTACTCCGCCATGCTGTGAAGAGGGAAAGAGGGAGAGGCACCGCGAGGATCAATAAACCATCGGGCGCTGGATAACAGAACCCTCCACTTCAAACTCTTTCCCTTCTTCGTCTCTTACCTTCCTTTTCGTCTCCTCCTCTCTCCACTCCAGGAAAAGTCAGGAAAGAATAAGGAATTTGCTGATTTTCATCTTTGCATCAGGGCACCACTCGGTTGTAGTGGGGGAACAGGCAGCAGCCATTTATGTAGCACTTAAAAATTTAGTGATAAAAAAAAAAGAAAAAAAGAAAAAAGAAGAGAAGATCAATCAGAGCCGTTTCAGAACTTCTAACAGTGACACTGATATCCTTAGAAGACTCTCGAAGAGCTGAATATGCTAAAGAGATCAACACAGAGATAAATCCAATCACCAGTGAGACCAGGTGATGCAGTATTCATGGTTTAATTACTGTTCTTCCATTTTGTAAATCCAGATCAGCGGGGAAATAACACAGAATGAATTTCAGCTTTTACAAATTCAAATCTGGAGACCAGACAGTGCAACCCTGTCTCCTGCAAAAGACCTTCTCAAACTACTTTGTTTTACCAAGTATGTTTTGAAAGGGAAGCAGACACTGGAGACCGGGGGGGAGGGGGGGGCGTGTTGTTTGTTGGTTTCAAACAATGTGTTGTGGTTGGGAAATATTCCTTATCTCTCGTCCTACAGGAGCAACCTGATCACTTTTTCAATATTTAATCACGGCCACAATGTTTCCCTCGACCTTAAGCAAGTGCCTAAATAAAAACATTTAAAAAAGAAAAACTTCCTCCAAAATAAACAGCACAGCACAAAAGTATAAATATCAGTACTTATCATCAATATCCGTTGGCAGAACATCAGTGTCTTTCCACATTGTTAAATATGACGGTTACAGAAATGATTCATATGACCTGAGCTGATCCTTCACTGTTCTAGTTAAGACTTGGTTTAGACACAAAAACTACTGGGTAAAGGTCGGACTGACTGTCACCATGATTAAAAGAGGAAAAAAAATACTGAATGTCAGGAAACTGAAAATTTAAGTTTTTACTCCGTCCATTCATTCTGACTTTTCCATCGCTAAAAAAAGATCGCACTTCATTCGCCTGCGTTGTTGCGTAGAAGAGTAAGTCATTTCTCATTTCTTTTGTCTGACACACATTTTTATTGTTCTGGATTCCAGATATGACGGACACATATTATACATTTCTACAGTTTCTGCCTAATAGAAATACAGTGTACTGTGCAGAAAGTGTCGCCCACACATAGGGATGGGGAAGCGTTCAGAAACTCTCGGTATCAGTACTGTTACCAATTTAATCAAATCCAGTTTAACAGAAAGAAAACTACAGTACACGATACATGAGCCAATCACCTGCATCATTAGATCTTGGTCCGAGCACGCTGCATGGTTATTGGCTCACTGACGACGATGAGATTTACTCCTAGTATCAATCAATAAAAAGATCGAAGTTCGATAAACAGCCCTCCCCACACCACACCTCATCATGCATGATTTTAACATTCACTCCCGTCCATACGTGCACAGAACCACTCTTCTGCAAAACCACATGTAAGTAAGTTGTTGTTTGCCGTAATTATGAATTTCCCTGTGTCAGAGTTTGGAGATTGCTTATGCTAACCTACAGTCACAGGCTTCTCGGCAGCTGCAAATACGTCTTTCTTTTACCAGATAATGCTTGAACAGTCTGAACAGTGGGTTTTCAGGTATGCAAGGTTCACGTTCTCAAGCAATGCAAATATTTCCCTTCAAAAATGATCCAGGAGGGGGCCACTTCCAGAATGTTACTGCATGAATGAAAATGCAACCATTTGCATCTGATCCTCTGGGATATTTTCCCACAGATTTCCAGCTCCATTTCTCATTATTGTTTAATACATAAGGTATTTATCTGTTTTATATATTAAACAACGGTCTGTGGTTACATCTTTCTCTCTAAAACTAACCTGTTCTCTATGCGCTTTCACAGAGAATTTGAATAAATGAATGTTTAAATATGCTTAATGCAGGAAACACAGCAGTTGGTTGTGTTAAAATGTTAAGATTTTTGCAGTCGAGCCCAAACAGAACATTTCCAAATTGTTGCAAATGAAAACACAAAGCTTTTCTTTGCTGGTGTTGCAGTCTTTTCTAAATTAATTACCTTCAAAAGGCCAGTTCAGCAAAAACTGCTTATGCACTATCCAAGTCATATTTTATCAAGAGCTAACAATTACCAACAAAGCACTGATTAGGCAATAATGGGTGAAACATGTTGATGTGGTGAACGTGTTGCATTGATACTGGAGGCAGAAGTTATATTCCCTGTATGGCTGAATGCACTGGGGTAAACACAATTATTTCACAGTCACTACTTCTTCTGCGCTCGCTTCCTTCCCTCCTCTCTGTCCTCCCTTGCACATGCGTGTGCACCAGCACACAGATGTGTTTGAGGGGGTTAAAGCGTGACTTTCCCGTGGGCCAGACATGTAATGGCGCCCTTCGTGGATGACATTCCCCCAGAGTAGCAGACTTACAGGCAGCAAGCCAGCCAGCCAGCCCCAGCCAGCCAGCCTGGAAGCCATGCTAACTGATATCAAAGAGTCTCTGGCAGGCTAGTCCTGGCCTGCCTGATTATTGATTGGCCCTGAGAGCAGGAAGAAAGACCAGAGGCACAGGGACTGGAGAATAAAGGACACACGCAAACTAGGGAAAGCTAGGAGGAAGTGGTGTTCTCTGGTGTAGAGAGAAGGCTTACTGCTGTATCAGGTTGTAGGTTTTGAGATTTAAGTAGCAGTGAAGCTGTGCATCAGTTCACAAACACAGAAGAGAGACATTTAACTCACACCTGCTGGTGCTTGGAGGAAGAATTTGGAAACTTTGGATCGAACCAGGACAAGAAGTGTGTTGCAATTACACATGTGAACGTATACACAAAGTAGTCAGCTGGATAAGAGAAAGGTGTGTGGTATCATGCATTCAATATCTGGGAGGGATTCTGCTCAATACAGCTGACAGGGAAAATAGGTTGAGGTCAGGATTCTGTGCAGACCATTAAAGTTACACTCAATGAAACAATTTCCCTGTGGACCTCAGTTTGTGTGTAGGACTATTGTTACACTGAAACAGGAACTTTTCCTTCAAAGTTGAAAGTACAATATGAATCACGGTGTGCAAGATTTCCGTTCACTGGATCTACAGTAAAGCCCCTTTTCCACGCAAACATCTGGCTTTTGTCAGTAATGGAAAACGGTACAATCGTCATTCACACCCGGGTCAAATGACTCCGCAGCAGACGTGGGTCTTTGCTGACGCCAGCTCCGATCAGCATTGCTGTAAACACAAAACCCACGCTAATTTTCCCTCCTTTTCCGTGCCGTCTGTCAGATCACACACGCTGTAAACACACCTGTCACCTGCGCAGCACGCTGCTGCTGCACCAGAAACACCACAGCTACACCGCTGGCAGTGTAGAAGGAATCAATCGTCTCTTTTAGCTTAAAAAAAAAACTCGCTTACACACAATAATGTTGGTGTAAAAAGGTTATGAGGGCCTTAACACAAACACATCAACAGCTCCATAACAGAGGTCAATGTGTGTGAACAGGCGTGCCGATACCTTTGACCATACAACACAGCTAACACCCTGAATGAGATACAGATACTTTAGTAGCCTCGCAGTGGCTGGTGGAATTAATTCATTCTATAGGTGAAGAAAAACTTATTTTACTGTGTGCATCTGAGCTCCAGTGCATCATTAGTACCAGCCGTCCTCACCTGACAGTAAATGCAGTCAGAGAACGTTAGCCGGCAATTAACTGAGGCTGAATGGACTTAAAAGTTTCTCCCTGATTAATTGACTGGTCTGCGGTGCGGCTGCTGTCTCTCTCAGACTGGATTGGAACGGGGGCGAGACTGTCATGGACACTCGACGGAGTAAATTGAGGGAGACAAATGATTTATGTGAAATAATTGGAGGTGGCATGTCTTCCTGTGTCCTCATAAAAAAGTACATCTTTGATGGCGTGGTCATTTAATGGACTAGAACACGGAACCCACTGGCGCCGTTGCCAGAGGACTGTCAGATAAGTTCAGACAGATTTAAGTTGCCTCGTATAATTGCATTTTATAATACAGGCAACTTTGACTTTTTTCTGTGAATTCCTGCCAAATGAATATATGAACAACCAAGTGTGAAAAAAAAACAACAAAAAAACAAATAGAGAAATTGTGTTGCTGGTTCTAGCGGCGGCTGCAGTCTGTGCCTGTGGTGCGATAATTGAAATTGTGAACTTGATATTTAGATCAGGCTCATGCTCCAAATTTAAAGCAGATGAGATAATTTATTTATTTAAAGCCCAGGCTGTGACTTAATTGGCAGCGCACAGTGTAAAGCCATCTGATGGCGCACACTGAGGCCGTTCATGAACAAACCATCCGAAAGGTGTTAGAAACAAATAGAAACTCATGCATGAAGCCTCAGATGGTTCTGTTCCTCAAACAGATGTTGTTTTATCCGGGGAATCGTTCACATCCTCCTCCCCCCCGGAGATCATAAAAACATTACTCTTGACAATTTGCACCGCACAAGATAATAGACTCCATAGCGTGTCTACGGTGGCCCTGAGAGCTCAAGACACTGCAACAGAAAAACAGACGAAACACAAGCAAATTCAGAGAACATCTTCATCGATTTGACAACAAATGTGCTGCAGGTGCGCAAAGCACAACCAAAGTGTGCTTGTGCTTTTTACTTCAAACATCACAAAGCATTGAACTACAACTGCATCCCAGCGGGGTTCATCTTTTTGGCGTCCCCTGGAAACACTTCAGTCGTCGTATGCGCTGCTTGCGGCGAGTTTCCGTATTCGGTTGTGTTGTGACTCTTTGCAGCGTGTTTCTGATTTCGCTTGTGTTTTCTCAAGACGCAGTGCGTGGGCCACCGTAACGTCTCTAATAGAGTTCACAGCTCCTTCTCACAACCAACAGTGATATCTGAATGAAACATTTCAGCTCAGTCGTTTGTTGTAGATTTTCATTCAAATTGCTTCAGTAAACACATTGATTCAACAGTGGGTTCTGATTTCTCTTTACGAACTTACTGTTGACAGCCAGACGTGATTTATCAAACACCACTTTCTCAAGATTGAACTGGCATGAAATTTGATGCGCAGAAACATCTCACTTAGACAGACTGACCTGAATTTTACCTCTCGGGGACCACAGTGCTGTATAGGAGTAGCACCGCAGGGGAAAGAAATTTAAATTTGGAAACCTAATGTAGACAGAACCGCTCATGCCATCACTCTGCCAGAAAAACCCCATGGGGTCAGTGCTAAAGATTTATACTCCTGATGCTTCCCGGCTGCAGTCTCGGGATCCCTAATAAGAAATCATGTGTTTGGTCCAAAGAGTCAAAACCGCTTCTCTACTTTGCTTCCTGTTTCACTGGTTATGAAAGCGTATAGATTGATGAAAATGTGTTTTACGCACATGTAATAAAACGTAGAAATTTCACAGTGAACACCTGAGTTCCCCACTGACAAAGCAAACAGCTGTGGAGCAGTTCTCCTTTCTCTCCATGAGGGATGATGCTGTGTTTCCTCCACGAACAGAGATAGGAAAGCAAAACCAGAAGCG
The DNA here is from genome assembly GCF_002260705.1 of Seriola dumerili. Taxonomy (NCBI): domain Eukaryota; kingdom Metazoa; phylum Chordata; class Actinopteri; order Carangiformes; family Carangidae; genus Seriola; species Seriola dumerili. The sequence goes on along the minus strand of NW_019174375.1, from coordinate 1,735,925 downwards.
TCTTTTCCTTAGCATTTGAAGAATTCTACAAGCTTTTATCATGGCTGCCACTTAGATACTTCTGGGTCAGTTCACTCAGTTTTGTAGCCTCACTAATAAAAAAAAGGACTTTTTGGAGTTTACCCACGGCATGCTTAGCAAACAATCCCTCAGTAAAATAAAGGTCAAAAAACATATTCCTTCTCTGCTGGTCCATTTCTTTTCATCCAGTTCTTCTCTTTTTTTTTTGCTGAAGTGCTGCTCCAGAGTCTGTCTCCCCGTTAGCAGCTCTCCATTGCAGCGGCGGGGGTCACCTGCAACTTCCCTCTGTTCCTTCTCAACAGAACATGGACCTCACACATGCACAAATATCTGAATGCAACACGGCTACACCCCGACAGCTTCTGCATCTACAGCATACACCTGAAGGGTCTGTGAGTGTGTAAAGTCAGAGAATGGAGAAGCACACAACTGTGCACACAGCGCCACGCTACTGAAAGTGTCTATCATCTGAAGCTCACAGGATCATATGGTACGTTAGAAGCAAACGAGTCCCAGGCTTGTCCCTGCGCTCGGATATGACCCGTAGGAATGTACCAGCAGCAGGCGGAACGGTCATGGATAAAAGGTTCACCTTTTAACTTCCTCCTAACACCGATTTTTGTTGCTCTTTATACTACGTCACCTGACCTCCTCTAGTCGGAGACTAGAAGACGGATCAGAACGGTTAGCCTGGTTAGCATCTTTCATTTGTTTATGTTGTTTGTTAGCTTGTAACTGGAAGTGACTGACGGAGTATTAGTGGGTTGTGCTAATGCTAACTCTTTGCTCTCTGTACTGACAAGGTTTGACAGGATTGGTTGCTTAGATTACATGACGTATGAAGCCCTGGCTGTCATTGGTTCACTGGTACGTCTTGTATCATCAACATGTTAACGAGGCTAAAAACTTGGCATGAGTTTTGTAAAGAAGTCAGGTCATAATAAATCCAACATTGAACTGAAAAGACAAATCTAGTGTCAAAAACATTTGTCTTAAACTCCTGCTCTTTATTTCCCCTTTTCCCATTTCCTATTTCTCAAATTCATTTCCTTGTAACTCTCACTTAGAGAAGCCACAGCCACTTCTCGAGGCAGGGTTGTAGCTGCAACGTCAAACAGACACGAGGTGGGCATGGTGGTGGGAGGATATTATTGCACAGCATGATCCAATAAAGATAACAGCACACCTCTCCTCTCTCTCTCTCTCATCCCCACTCTTCTACAGCTGTCCAATAAATATCCACCAAATCACCTTCATTGATACCAAGGCTCTTTTGAGATAAGAGCACCAGTCTGTGATGTGCGGTCTTTAATCACTCTGAATGCCTCCTTTGCAGATTCTTTTGGCTGAATTTAATATGTTTTATGTGGCGGCCAAATGCTAAAATAGATGAAAAGCTAGAGCGTATACGAATTCAAGGAATTGTTCGGCAGCTGTAGGAAAAGAAGGGCCTTACCCTGGACATTTTATCACAAATTGTTCTGCCAGAAAGTGTTACAGAACGTGAATGAATGGACTTGCAGGGAGGCGGCCTGCATGGTCTGTTTTACAAAAAGATCTTTGTTCTTACGCTGTGCTGAGAGATGTGTCTCTCCCGTCCGACTCCATATTTGGATCAATGGGAGACAGACAGTGTGGACAAGCTGGTCAATAGAGCGGGGGATGGGTGGACGAGAAAAGAAAAGCAAAAAGGGCGATGGGGTTGGGGGGGTTAGGCAAAGAAGATGAGAAACAGGAGGTGGAATTTACGGGAATGATCCCATTGGATCCCTCAATCCAATGCTTGTGTGCGTTTTCTCACCCGAGTGTGTGTGTGTGTGTGTGTGTGTGTGTGTGTGTGTGCGTGCATGTGTGTATGCATGTGGGCATCTGTTTGTGTGTGTGTGTGTGTATCAATCTGTCTGTGTGGACTCAGGGGTGTTGCACAGAGGCAGCAGAGCTAAACCATGGCAGCCACTGCATTGCAGATAGTTGGCCCGGTGTGGCATGGCACAGATAGATGTGTGTGAACAGGCCGCCGTGCTCCGACTGTACGGCCAAACAAAAGCAAAATGGCAGCACGTCAAGATAGCTCCGCGGTCAACAACAGGCTAATCATGGAAATCTGATACTACCTGTTTTCTCCTGCTCTCTCTCCCTCCCCCCCCCTCACTCTCTCCTCACACGTACAGACACAAACACACACATAAACACACTCCGGTGGCTCGTTGTTTTAAACACACCTGCTCGATGCAGATAGGCCCACTACAACTGCTAATCTGTCCGTGTGTCAGTCAGCCCAGCCTGGCCCAGAAAGTAACCCCCCCCCCCACCTCTTCCTCAGATCGTATGCGCGGGACACCTCCACGGTTCGCCAAATAAATAGCGCTAAGTATCAGGCCTCGTCCCGTCCCCTGGCCATCTGGCTCTATAGTGGAGAAATTCATTACTCTCCAGGTGATAGCTCCAGCACACTTTCTCTGGATTGGCTTTGTGTCCCTGCAGGCTGCATTCTGACACTGGAGATTATAATCACAAACTGGCTGCTGGTGTGAATGTGAATGTTGCTGCTGCCATCGCTGCTGCTCATACTAATATTCACCTTTCTTGCTCTTATTATGACCACCGTTACCACGACTGCAACCGCAAGTTGCTATTCTACTACAACTACTACAGGACAGTGCTGATAGGATTACATCACATCCAAATCCAACATCTTTTTGAATCTCTTATCAAAGCACTTTTAAATAACCAAAGTTGATGACTTAATATTTAATATCTACGACGGAATGATTGACATCCAAAGTACAAAAACTCACCCAGCACACCGTCAAAATAAGCGCTGCGTTTGAGTTTTGTTTCTATGGCAACGATATCTTGACAACATATCACCACTGCCATTCAGTGTCCGGCCTACCTGCTCCCTAACTGAGCCGCTCTGTCTCCGTTGTGGTAGTTTCTGTCCGATACATCATAAAGTTCTACAGACAGACAGAAAACGGCGAAAACAAGCGTTTCCTCCATTTTCTTGGTTACCAAGGTGACAACTTCAAACTCCATGTGATTGGTTGCCTGAAGAGGAACCTTAGTGAGGACACCAGCGCCTTTCTGAAAAGTTCTGAGATTTTCAGCTGGAGGTGGTCGGAGCAGAAAAAGAAAAAGGCGGGGCACCGGCTGCACCTTTTCTGTCGTACATAAGTTCTCCTCGTTTTTTATGAGCTTCAAATTTTATATTTTGAGGCTTGTGTCCAACTTTATTCATATAGCACTATAAGGTAAGGATTTATTTCACACCTTTTCCATCTCAGTATTTGTAACATGACGACGGCTCTCACACAGAGGCAGATTACAGGGATCGTATTCAGGTCAAGTGACTTTCAGAAACTCTCCATTCTGCAGATGAAGACGCTATTTTTTTTTCACTCTTGCTCTCCTGTGCATGACAACTGCACCAGCTGCAGAACACACTCAAACTGATTTATCCATTTTAATTTTAGCCATTACACGAGACAGAATCGTCACTGGCTGCCCCCCCCCCCCTCTCTTCTCAACAGGGCAGAGGTAGCAGCAGAAGATATGCACCGTCCTGTGTGGCATGCAGTCTGTTAATTCGGCCCACCCAGCAGTAACCGTACTGCAGCTCTCCTGTGGTCACTGCCATGTCTTTCCAGATCAGCAGAGGCACTCGCAGGTAATTGTTTCAGCGTGCGTTCTTTCATGGAAATGTCTCATAAATATAAACAGCATTTTACAGTAGTTACTGTAATACTTGACCGGGCAAAATCCAGGTAAATCTAATGTCCATAAAAGTGACAGCTTAATCCCAAAAACTGGTAGCTGCGATGTATGCCTGCAGTCCTACTCTATCACTATATTTTCTACCAGCTCAGTCACATTCTAACAATATCTCTTCATCATGTCAGCCAGCAGTAGAAGATGCTGTACATGTACCTGTAATGAGACTATCTATATGCTGGCACAGACCATACCTCTGTTGTATCTGGCAGCTTAATCTCAATAATGTTTACATTTATTTAGTGAACTCTTTACATCTAGGACGTAGCCACATTTCACAGTCTTTGACCGTGACGCCGGCTGGTAAAATACAGCATAACACCGGTGGTCAGAAACAACAACCCTGTTTTCCTCTTCTCCTGTGTTTTATCTCAAGTGTTGATCCGTGAAAAGATATAATTGTGGTTTTAAGAACCAAAAACCATCTCAGTGTAGTTTTACATCTCCTCTCTCAGGTTTTTTCTCTGGAGCTCTAGTAACAACAGGTCGGTGAGCCAATCAGAAGAGAGGATGGCTGAGAGCAATGAGAGCGCTTTGTTGTGACATCACAAAGTCACAGAAGTCCTGACGGCTGGTTTTAAGGCTCAGTTTCTGAATACAGGCTGTGTGCATTTCTCCGTGGACTGAGGCTTTGATACTCTCACAGTATAAATATAGAAGCTAGACCTGATCTATAATCACAGAAGACATCTGACTCTGTGGGACCTTTAATCAGACTGGAACTTCTAAAGGATTATTTAAGATGTTGACTTTTTGAACTTTACTACTGTAAAAGCCAAGGAAAATGTTGGAGTCTTAAGAAAATCATGTACAGACCTATTATATAATCTCACAATCTGAAGCCTCATTATAGAACTCGCAGGGCGATTTAATAGGATCCTTAATCAAGCTGTATTTTAAAACCATCGGTTTTTGGAACTCAACTTGTTTGATTTCATTGGACATTCAAACCAAGTTGACACAATGAAAAGGTTATTGCTCCTGAGAGACTCTGAGGATTTACAGGAAATCCAATTATTGATCTTCTGGTGTAGCCTATGTGCACCTCATGAGTCTATGGGAATGCAACATGCAAATACAGAAGGAAATGGAGGAACATTCATAGCGTTAAATCACTGTAGGTTTGTGTTTTCCACTACATCAGCAACTATGATCCCTATGAGGTCCCTTTGAGTAAACCACTTAACCTGTAATTGCTGCTGTGGAGCTGCAGTGGAGCCAACAACTGAGAGCTGAGGTTACACTGGGCAGGTCGGGGTTGAGAGTCTGTCTGATGCTGAAAGGGAGCAGCTTGGCTCAGCAAACACTTTCCATAAAGGTCGTCAAGATTCTTCTCTTTCAACAACAAGCTTTTCTCCAGTAAAAAAAAAAAAAAAAAAAACTTCTTATCTGCCCATTGCATTAGTCTCCCCACTTTTCTGTCCTGTACAGCTACTGTGTGTTTAATTTGTACTTCAGCTGCAACAAAGTCACATCCCCGGGGATGCAGACATGGATGTTTCAACTTTCCAAACAAAGCTCTCACTTCTGCTTTTAGTGCAAGAGTAAGCATATTTTTGAGAAACTCGTTTTTTATTCTGACAATCTTTCTGCTTATCAAGTTTTCCTTAAGCTCGTCACACAGACCCCTAAAACAAATTTATGTCAGTAGCACATCAAATTACCAAACGCAGCTGAACTGAACTATTCACATACCATCAAACATCTGTAACTAACAACAGTGCAGCAGCTCAACATGCAGGGGGTTTCAAAGAGAACAAAAGGCATGTTTTCTGCAGAGACAAGTTTTTCAAGATGCTTTAAATGTGTAATCCACAAACAGCAAGAAAACAGATTTATGGGCGCTCTGCCACTTCTGTACCCACACACACACACACACACACACACTCTTAACACACACAGACACACACTCTTAACACACACAGACACAGTGTGATCGGTTTGTCAGCCCCCACCACCCCTTACATGGAATGCAGAGTGAGTTTCTTAATTAAGTCGAGAAGAAGCTATTACTTTTGGGACAGACTCGATTGTCCTCGCTCTGTGGCACCAATGGCTCTGGGCTTCTAATCACATCATAGAGCGAGAGAGGGAGAGAGGGAGAGGGAGACAGAGAGAGAGAGAGAGAGAGGGGAAGCTCGACTGCTTGCCTGACAACAATTACCTCTCTCTCTCGGTCTGCCTACAGTGAATGTGGTCTTTGAGAAGAGGCGTGTGTGTAGATGGTCTTTAATATGACCTCATATGACTTGTAATCTGTCCATGCTACTACATTAGTGGTGCATGTTGCACTGCAGAGCACAGAACACATGAGGCGCTGAAGCAGTAAGGAAAGACTCCAGCCATGAACATATGCAAACCCACTCCCTCACACTGAAAAACTATTGCTTACCTAGTAAGCTAAATTTTTTGAAAATTTGTAGTTCTAAACATTTGAGTGTGTCTTAGTCTGCAAGATTATAATGATGCAGTTACGCACAACTTTAATTCTGTATTTTTTCACCACTTTTAGGCAGAAGAACTCCACAGCAATCTCACAATCACACATGACATATTACTGCTTGGCTAACATGCTAGCAAACAGCTGGCTACTTACACGTCCAGGACAACGTTAGCATTCCTTTGAAGCCGTTTTCTTTTATGTAAATCCAATGTTAACTCCCCTTTTAGCTCTGTCTTTGGTTCTTCTTTTGTTCTTCTTCTCAACTCAACAAAAACATAAATGAAACAATTTTGTTTTTTGCTCCCGTTTATCACGAGTTGAATTTAGAGACCTAAGACTTTTTCTAACCACACAAAAGGTGTTTTTCTCCCACATTTTTTTGATCAGTGTTAGTGAGCATTTCTCCTTGGTCAAGATAATCCACCCACCTGACAGGTGCGGCACATCAAGATACTGAATATTCGGCATGATTGCTGCACAGGTGATCCCTGGGCTGGTCACAGTAAAAGGCCACTTTAACTTTAATGAAAAGGTGCTCCATGTGAACTGAAGTCCTGAGGTGTGGGCAGAACTGGGAAATCATCATGTGTATTAACTCAAGTGAGCTGAGTATTTCCACTTTGTGCTATTGTACTATTTTATCTTTTCTTTTTTTTCTTTATTTGACATAATTACTACTTACTTTGCAAATTTCACATACGTAGATACCATATGATCAGTTAAGGAAATGCTCTATTGATGTACCTCTGAAATATATATGCCTTGAATTTATTTACTTTCTTAATGCATATTTTGAATATGAAACAATCACCATTTGAGCCGCACTCCATGAAGCAAAGCCCACAAAAGTACCTGAGGCAATAATAACAACTATATGAAAATGGTAAGGCACATGTCTAATGGTATTTGGTTTAGTTGTAAAGATTGCACACTCGCAAACAGCCCAACACTATTATCAAAACAGCTCAGCTTTTCCACATCGAACAGGCTTTCGAGTGTCATAAACATAACCAGCACTTCCGTTGCTCGTCTGTTCAGAGCCGCTGGCCAACACTGCGAATCCCACAGGACACAGGGCGTCAGTTGTGTTACACTCAGTGCAGGCTGAGGTCACCGAGAGGCCACTATGAGTTAGAGGTTTATTAAATGTTAGAGGAACAGAAAGTTATCAGAGGACTGCAGCATCCTGCTTTTACACTGTGATTGTCTTTGATAACAGAAACGACTCTACTGGCTCTTACCACATGGCGCTGCTCAATGCGTTTTTGTTTTTTTTTTTTTGTGTGTGTGCCACATCTGCATGGATATTAACGCTTTGATATGGAGTCAATCGACAATGAATAAACAATATTCATAACATCTGCTCACAGTGACTTTAGTTTCCTGCGGGCCTGGCCTCGGCACAACGCAAGGCAAATGTAAAAACAAACATGACAGGGAGAAAATCTGTTTTCCATGGAGTCCAAATTCTATAAAACACACCACACCAAGTCTCAAGCACAGCAGCATAACGGTGTAGCCTAGGGGCCAAATAAAAGATAGTAAACATCTACAGCCTGCCATTCCCTCCTCACAGAGCCTCCACCTGCCACAGTAGCATCGTATCTCTGAAAAGGAAAAAGTCAGAGAGTTGAGTTCTCATCATCTTCTGCTTTTCTTGTTTCTTCTTGTTCACTTCATCTCTGGCTCAGCCTCTTTTTTTTCTCTATCTTGTTTCTTTATCTAACCTTTGGTCTCTGGCTCTCTGACCATCTATCATTCATTTACTGTCTATATTTACTCTTCTTCCTTTGCTTTACTCTCTCTCTCGAACAGAATTATAAATCAAAAACGAGAGGTGAACAGAGCACACACTCTGTCACACACACACACACACACACACACACACACACACACACACAGACACACACACAATCAATACAAACAACTTCGTTGCCAGGGAAGAAGCAGTGTGATACACAAGCACAAACTTGTACATGAGCATACAATACAATCAGGCACATGTTTGCTTGCATCCTGTAGCTGAGATCTCAGCTCATGATATGAGAACAACCACAACCACATCTGACCGTGGTGCTGGGTCTTTGCAGCCTTCTATATTGGCAAAAGTACAACCCCAGCAGTATTTCTTTCTCCAAAGACAATATAATGATGCTGAAATATTTGTTATACAAATTTTCTTTGGGATTTCTTAAAGGTCCATATTGTATAAAGTAAGATGTCCATGTGTAGTGTGATTATAGATCAGGTCTAGCTTCTATATTAATACTGTGAAAGTATCAAAGCCTCAGTCCACAGAGAAATGCACACAGCCTGTATTCAGAAACTGAGCCTTAAAACCAGCCGTCAGGACTTCTGTAACTTTGTGATGTCACAACAAAGCAGTCACCAAGCCCCGCCCACCTGGACCCACATCCAACCTTGCAGGATTTTGTTTCTCTGACTGTTTTTACCTGAAACCTGCTGTATTTTTATTAAATCACTTAGACAGAGACTTAACAGTCAGCCAATCAGAAGAGAGGCTCAGAGCCTGCTCTCTTCTGATTGGCTCATCGAACTGTTGTTACTGAAGCTCCAGAAAGAAGCGGTTCTTAACATCACAATTATATCTTCACATGGATATCAACTGGAAATGTGTCAAATATGGGACTTTTTAATATAAAAAAATAAAAAAACATCAAATCCAGTATTATAGATCAAGAAGAACAAGTTTGTATTGGTGCTGTAAGTGTGAGGGCCTGGTAACTAATTAATATTAAGTACTTTTTGTGTTTCATAAAAATATTAATCATTACTTTACACACTGAAACGTTTCTCTCTCAGAATAATGGTTATTAGTAAGATCAAATCAGCCACAAAAACACTTGATTCCTTTGTAACTGGCTGTAAAAACACTCAGCGCAGTGGCGATAGCTGTGGACAAAGTCAGTCTGTTCATTACTGAGCAGCGTGTTACTGATTAAAAGCTGTTTTGTAGAAGTTGTATGATTTGAAAAATGCAACCTCAACTCCTCAACTCAAGTTGGATTTTTTTTTTTTTATCACAGATCACAGCAGCCCACAGATGGTGGAAGAACAGATTTCGGGATTCATCATTATTTAATATAAAAACACCATTGATTGATTTACTGGGGCAATATCATTAATTTGTAAAACTGGTGTTTATAGCAAACTGTTTAAAGTGAGACTCTGTAGCTGCAAAGAAGTGATAATACATTTTACTGAGTCAGTTTGCTAACTCTATGACACCTCTGTGTGTGTGTCACTGTTACACTATGCACTTACTGTAATTGTCCACAGTGGCCACGTCAAATGTCCCATATAGTGTAAAGGTAGATGTCCATGCTTTTTGATTATGAAGTAGGTCTAGGTTCTATATTAATACTGTATAATATAATATAATATTGCATGTTTCACCAAAGGATAACTCCCTGCTGTTGACAGAACATACAGGCAGGGTCTGAAGTCTGGACAATGAACACAATGGCAGTTTGACAAAGACAGAAAATACGTTGTTTACAACAAAAACTGTGTGTGTTACTGACAGCTGGAAGTACCGTAAAATGACTCTGCTGCCTCTCTGCCTGTCTTTAATCTTGGGCAGTTCAGAGTGGATTTAAAAACATCAACTCCGACTAAACCTATTTCACTTTCCATTTCCTAAATGCATCAGTAACTTTCTGAATGGGGAACAGATGCATTATCTTAATACGGTCTATAAAATTCAGTCAAGCACAAACTTGGCACAGCAATTGCTCAATGTGGTCAGACAACAGACAGATGTCATTTTAAGTACACTCACAGGAAGTGGGTCATGCGGTTGCAGAATAATGTTTTGTTTTTATTTCTACAACAGCTATTTCAAATTGTTGTTAATGAGGTTTCGGGGGGTTTTGGAGAGCCGCTGAGTCACACTATCATCTGATCTTTTTTTCGCTGATTGGTCTGTTATGCATGGTCGAGCAAGTCTGGCTGTGCAGGGATGACAAAGCATTGAAAAACCATGCGAGTAATTCTTTTTCTGTTGAAAGTGGAGCAGGAAATAATCACTAAAAGACACAATAGGAACAGCAGTCAGAAACAGTTGTCAGGCACAGAGCACAGTGACCTATGACGACATCTTTGTGTCATGTGAAAAGCCATGAGACGGTTTTCGTGTCTTCCTTTCTCCCTCCAGCTCACTTTTCCTCTGATTGCTTCTCTCTGTACCTCTCTGTCTCTCTTTGTCTGTCAGTCTTTCGATGCCTCAGCTCAGTCTCTCTGTCTCTGTCTCACCCTTTTCCCCTCTGTCACTTTGTCAGTGTCTTCTTTCACCAGCTCTTCTTGGCAAATGCTCTGCATTCGTTACCTCTCTTTTTCCCCCTCCCTCCTCCCTCCTCCCTTTTCCAGTCATGCCTGCAAATACAATGAACACCACGGAATCCACACGGACCTCTCAAGCAGCCATAACTTTCTCCTCGATCACCCCAACTGCAGTCACAAAGGCACACAAAACACACATGCACACAAAATTAAGAATTTAATGATCTATGCAGAACTATCTGTGTATACAGGTATCCACCCCATACTCCCTCTGGTGCCTGTCCTTCTCCACCTCTTCACCTCTGTCTTGCTCCAATTAATCTCCTTTTATTCTGTCTTTATACTCCTTGCATCAAGTGCGCGCACACACACACACACACACACACACACCTTGCCTTTGCTCCTAGCCAGCGAAGGGAGGTGCCAGGTGGAGGAGATCCATCACAGTGACAGAGGTGGAGTGCTGCAGCCAGCAGAACAGCCATGTGTGGCTCTGTCTTTGCCTTTGGAGACGACCTTGTCAGTCAGTCATTCATGCAGGCACTATTAGCATACGCCGATCAGAGCGGATGGATATTATTCTGACACAGAAGAAGACAACTAAAGTGCATCGCACTGCTGTTACACAAGGAACTCCTCAATGTCATTTAGACCTTGTCATTATTAGAAACCTGAACAGATTAGGAGACACTGGGTCCGTGTTTTGCACATACACTTATCACTGTATCCCAGATACATGCCACATGCAAACTATTGGCAGATGCTACAATTCACAGACGTCCTCTAAATGCCTCATACGCAGACTATTGGTAGATGTTAGCTACAGCACACATTGGCAGAGACCTTGTGTGTGTGTGTGTGTGTGTGTGTGTGTAGTGTTTTTAATGGGAGGTTTAGGGAGGGTTTATAGTTGCAAAATGTGCCAACATGAGAGGCCATGGAGGGTCTCTGCATGTCAAAGGTAGAGCCCGGTCTCCATGGTAATTTGTATAACTGCAGAAAAGTTAGTCCTAACAATATTGTGCAGTTTATTTGGATGCACCCCTGTTCTTAACTGTAAAAGTTATTCCTCTGGTGTCGTGTCCCGGACGGTGAAGTCGTTCTCTTCTCCCCTCAGCCAGCTGAGTCTTTAAGATTAGATTACCTGTAAATAATTGACCTGCTCTGGCTCTGAAAAGGTTAATGAGGTAATTCAACATGCAGATAGACGTGCCAGTGGCTCCAGCGCTCAGGCACATCAACACTGAGCATTCTGAGAGACTCTCCTTATCCAGACCCAAGGCGATGGATGTCCAAAAGATTTGTCATTCCCGCAGATGGCGTGAAGAATACACTTATCTGCATGGTGAAGGGAACATGAAGGATGGATTAGATTCATGCTGCATTTGATTTAGCCTCAGACCATCCACTGGGTCTCTCCATCGATCAGCCTATTCCAACTCATTCCCTCTCTTTTCCTTTTCCCCCTGTTATCAACTGAGGTGGCCGCAGTGACATCAATCTCTCTCTCTCTCCCACAAATACACACTAAAACACACAGAGTCAGTGAAATCCTCCACAAGAAGCCTCTGCTGGAAAACCCTGTGGAGCTCTGGAATTAGTCTGTCCACCATGGGGGGAGTTCAAGAATGGAGAGAGCTGGACCATGAAGCTGAGAAGAGGGAGGGGAGGGGAGGGGAAGGAGGGAAGAAAACCAGTGACTATAAAATTCATGAATTCTGAAGTTACAGTGTTGGGAGCCATTTCCTGTAAATATAGTGGGCTCCAAAAGTGGTCACTTGAATGTGAAAGGGGCTCTTCTTACGCCGGCCTTACACCAAATGATTTTTCAAGCAGTTTCACCGTCACAGACTAATTTCCAATGTCGGAATGAAATATGGAAAGTTTTTTTTTGCTGGAGTTGCAGCCCATTCCCGTAAATAATCAGAAATAATCTCAATGGAATCTAATCTTGCAAAATCTTATCGTCTTTACAAAATCTAACCGTCTGAGACTAAAACCTCTTATGACAGTGTCTTCAGATGTGAGAGGGTGTCAGACTGACTAGTCTTTTCTTTTTTAAGTCTTTTCAAAGTCTTCCAGTGTAATGTAGGCATCAGATGACATCAGCCGAATGTCATTACAGGAAGTCGATGTATAGGCTAGTAAGAGCATAAGAGCAAGATCTTTCACTCAAGGCTACAAAGTCCGACATGTGACGAGTCTGACAGAGAAACGTAAGGATTTGAAGGGCATCCAGGAATCTAATCACATATGAGCGATTTAGGCTGTATCAGTGTCAAATGTCTCAGTCAAGCTGTACATCTCTGGATCTCCTGACATAAGGTTGTCCATCTTTGACGAGGAGTTCTGCAGTAGATATGCACAGTTAAAATCCATTCAGGTGTGTTTGATTTGCATGCCATGAAAGCAGCTCGACTGTCTGAAGATTATGTATTTGCTGACGGCAAGGAGGGGATCATTTCAGAGGCCACTGCTTGCTGGTGTGGAAAATCACTGTTAGAAATTCCGCATCGAGAAGCAAAATAAACACGCAGGCATCAATCCATTACCTTTTCTTTGGCGGACCCCACCCCCCCACCCTCTCTCTCTATATATTCATATGATGGATGTCATCAGTCTGTCATCATATAATTCTGGATGACTCGTTCTCGTCAGTGGTGAAGAATAAGGTTGAATTTTTCATGGCAGTGAGCGAAGCCTTTTTTTTTTTTTTTTTTTTTTTGCATATCATGCTTTTAGAGCGCATCTGATTTCTAAAGAGAATTTGTGTCCCATCTCTCTCTGTCTCTCCATCGCTGTGTGTCTGCGTCTCTCAGGATCTCTCTTCTATCTTCCCAAATAAATAAGAGATGAAGACCATGATTGCTATTATTTGTAGAAGGGGCCACAGTGATGGATAGATTACAGATAAATGAAACACTAACTTGACAATGGTATGAAAAGCCCAGCAGAAACTCTATGCCTCAAGTAAAAATCAAATTTTCCTGTTTTGCTTTGGTTTTAAGTCTGAAATCGTTTGGCCAGGATTAGAAATATGCTGCGGACACCAAGGTCATGTTTTTCATGCCTGTTTCGATTTCTCACACAAAGACGCAAGAAATGAAAATATCTAATTACATCCTGTTAAACATAACACTATTGTAACAAAGCGTTTACCTTAAATTTCGACCCTTTAGATTTGTCTGTAATGATTTATAATGAACAGTGTTCATAATACAAAATGAATTAAAAATGTGGTTGCACCCATTCTGTGAAGGAGAATCCACTGTGATCTGCTTCACCGGGCAGCACATCCTTTTGTCAGATATCATTATACAACAGACTGCAGTTTCTCGCCTTCTGTCCAGGGTGGCGCTATTGTGCCAAGTTATGGCTTCAGAGTGACTTTCACATCGTCAAGTTTGGTTCATTTATTCTTTGTTCTGATTTAGTTCTGGTCTCTTTCTTGTTGCATGTAAAGATGAAGTCACCCTGCATCACCAGGGGAGACTTCCTGGGGAGACCAAAACAAAAAAGTTCATTTTGGTGATTCACTGCACATCATCCTGCACACTGACACCTCTAATCATGAAGAGAAAGGTGGGTTTTGAGCATTATTATTTCAGTCTGCAACTAGACCTCATATGTCATAAATAATGACAGAAACAGAACGAAGATGAGGTGTCTTGTGCTGTTCCATAAAATGAGGTGGGAAGGTCCTAGTTGCTGTGTGGTGGGAACATTTCACTCACTCACTTTTTTTAATGAGGAGCTGCCAGAGTGCACTGAGAAAAACATGAGCACAACTGTTTTTTTAAACCTGCTGATGTAAGGTTCAACCTCCACACTCTATGCTGACATGCATATGTTACCAAAGCTACTGAATGCAAAAAACGACAAGTCCCATGATTAGCAGATTAAATGACAATCTTTACATTCACACTATAAGCAAACTACACTTCGCATTAAGAAAAGACATACAGTATGTTCAGTATTGTAAGTGTATCAACAAATGGGAGGGGAGGAAAATGATTCAATCAGTATTCACTGTGAGGAACTGAGGACTGATACACTGGTAATGGTACATGCCACAGCTTTAGCAGCTGAAGTGACTGTCCCTGTGCATGTATTTATGACTGTGCACATGCACACACTGTTCCACATGGTGCCATCTACCGGAGCTGCTACACCACAGGCTTGTTTTGCAGGCATCTAAAAAGGCACGTTATGCTGAGACACTATCTATAAGAGTCTCTTACAGAACAAAGGGACTCAAACGCTGCCACGCACATCCATGCTGGGAGACACATGGCTACATATGAACACAAACACACACACACACACACACACACACACACACACACACATGTGAGAAAACATATCTGATAAGCTTTAATTGCATATTATCCACCGTGCTGTCCGGTGCAGAACATGAGAAGCTCTGTATCTGCACCTGGTATCTCACAGTTCTCATCTTTCTCATCAGTGGTGCCACAACACACACACGAGTTGCCCTTCTGGACTTGTGAGGACACTGGTATAATGCATTCCCCAGTCCAAAACCAAACTCTAATTATAAGGAAGGTGGAATTAATAGATGTTTGCATTTTTGACTATTTCTGTCAATTTTGGTGATTTGATGGCTTAGTCAATAAAACATCAGTATATTGTGACAGATGAGACATTTAAAATCACCTGTTTGTCCAACCAATTGTCCAAATCCTAAATATATTGAAATCATAAACAGAAAAGTTCACATTTAAAAGGGGCAATATGTAAATAGTTTAGTTTCAAACATCCGATAATTAATTAAGATAATCAACAGAATGTGAGGAAATAACAGTTTTGACATTATGTCAAAGACATCTATGAGTTGTTTTGTAGAGACATCTACTAAAGTTAGCATGCTAACCAGCTAGCCCTGGCCTGTCCCATCTCATAATACCACCTTGTACCTCAGTAAGTAGTGAGTCAGTGTAGTGTCCAGTCTGCCCTCAGTCCAACATGACAGGATGAAGAAGTAATAACTGTGAGTCGGCTATAAGTCTGGCCTCTTTCATTCCTCCACTACTTCCTCAGGCTTAGCAATTGACGCTACTGTTCTAGCTGCTCTCCCTCACATTCCTCCACCTCTCGTGGTTCGTCCTCGACTCCTGCCACCACTACACCTTCCCTGTCTCTCTGACAGGGATCAGTCTAATAATCAACAAAGAAAACAATCTATCAGTTACATAATCAGATTGCAAGGTAAACCTGTGTGGAAAACAGTATTCCCCAATCCATGCAGGTTCAGCAACATGTCAACAATGTAGGATCCCGTTCTTTGAGTTTGAGTCATTAGCTCAATTTACGGGTGAGGTTTGGATACTGGTTGTGAGTGGCCAGTGAGCCCAGTCGCAGAACACCCATGTAGCACTCTCATGCGCACCCTGAGTGACAGGTTCACTGAGAGAGCCCGTAAAAACGTTTATTTTTGATGGTCCATTGATGGAGAGCCCACCAAGATTTATGGATGCCTGAAGGCCAGTCTGACTGTAGTACAGGGGCAGGGGAGGGGGGAGGAGGGACCTAAGATTGCATTTCCTTCTTTCTTGTTTCTTATGATAGGAGTGGACAGCCCAACTTTCTAGTGATATGCTGCCCCCTATCTGTTCGGAGTATGACTTTGACAGTTAGCCAGTTCTTGCACATTGCTCCTTTATGAAGATGGAAACAGCCTTTCAAAGAAGTGATATCCTCACTTTCCAAAAATGTCCTCACCCCCCAGGCCTAAAATCAGCCCTCATAAAGGTCTAGGTACACACATGTACACACACACACTCCAAACAGTACAAAACATACCAAAGAGAAAGTGATATTTTCGTCCTCTGACTGCTCTACAGCAGGTTGTGACATAAAAGCTGCCCCCCCCCCCCACATGTACACAGCATAAAACACACAAACCCACTCCCAAACAAGCAGAGAATAATAACTCCCATCATTCATCTCCAAAGCTATTCAAAACACTGTTACATTTAGCGTGGAAGAGCTCATTTGATGTTTTGTTTATTCAGCTTCACTTATCATAATTAAAGGTTACCAGCTGATTCAACAGAGAGCGGAGCAGTGGCTCTTTTTTGTTTTTCTTCTAAACAACCATGATTGATTTCCTCTACCTGCCCTCCCCTGGCTGTGACAAAAAATTAATCTGACTGAGAATGATAGAGCAACGGATACAAAAGCGGCAGAAGACACTATAAAAGAAACAGGGGAAGCGTTCATCCATGGCCAACATGTGAAAGAAAAGCAGCCTCCCCGACAGACCCTGAAAGCCACATACGTGTCTGATGAAGCTGACATGTGCAGGCGAGCGGAAGAAAGGATCGAGGGGGGAAAACGGAGGTGTGGGAGTGAATCATGTTGTGCTTTTCTCAGAAGTCAAAAGCCCCTAAGCAGACTGGAAGAGGCAGTCAATGGTCATTGGCAGCTTGTGGAAATGGATCTAAAATTAATTGTGTGTGTTTGGAGCTTTCTCAGAGTATCTGGGCCGACTCTGGAAGGCCGTGCACGTTAAGTGTGTCACTTGTCAAGACCAATGATCAATGCTGTGAGATGTGTTTGCCAGTCAGCCATTTCATAAGGCAGTCAATCATTCAGAGTCTATTTCACATGCCTGCATAGGAGCGCTAAATCTTCAACTAATAAGATTGGATATGTATTTGTGACCAGCCATTAGCCTAATTGTAACGGAGGGAGGAGGTTTATGGCTGTTTTAGGGAAAACCTTAGAGGTTGCAACTGAGTTGACAGATGCAAGATTTTTAGCTTTCTCGAGTCAGCACCCTTCCACTGTGAAGGATCTCCTTCTCAGCTAATAGCGGCATTCATTTCTCCCAAGCAGAGAACATTCCTAAGCATTTTACTGAAGAGAAGAAGAGAAGAAAATAGATCATGCCAGAAGAAAATAGAACAAAGCCAAAGAAACTAGAACAAATCCTACAAAGGGTTAGAAACTCTTGCAGTTTCTAAGTCTCATCAAGGACTCATCTGATAATCACCTCCTCTGAATTCATTGTGACGATGACGTGACAAACAGGGAATCCTACATGTTCTTTACAAGTGTCCCGGCTTCTGCAGCTAGTGATTAGTTGTATGCCTCCAGGTGAACATGAAGTGTATGAATGAACATGAATGTCAATCACGGCTCTCGCATTTGTTCTTAAAGGGACACTCCACTGATTTTACACATAAAGATCCATTAAGGGTGTAAAAATAAAAATGGTGTCTGTGGTAGGTTTTTTTTCAGACCTTGGAAAGTCTGAAAAATACCATAACTCTGGTAACATCACCAGTTTTATCTTTTAACAAAAAGCCAACATTACACACACGTGGCGTTTGAAAGAAAGTTGTATTTATGTAGGATCCTGTTTTTTGCGTTTGACCCATAAAAAGGGACTAAAAGTCAGGCTCTTCTGTATAGATTATGACCATTGTAGTAACGCTTACGTTCTTACACTTGCTATTTTGAGTGCATAAGTGACAAGTACAGAAACATGCAGTGCCCTTTAAGTGCATGGATCTAGCATTCAGCATGGTCAAAAAGTTGAGTGTTGAACGATGGACACTTCTCACCCTCAATGGTCGCCATCTTGGCCACATAGGGGAAGAGGTGAGAGGCCACCAATGTTATTTTGAAACTCGTGAAAACAGAAGACACATCGTGGGCACCAATAGCAGCGCAACTTCCAAGTCACATGATTCATTTTTAAGTCAAGTGATCGAGGTGTACTGACTGGAGTATCTGATTTGAGACGCTGCATTTGTCTTTTTGGACGTGTAAAACTAAGATTCTCAGTTTAGCTGTCACTAAGTGCTTTAAATGCACAGGACTAATGATTAAATATTCAACGTGTGGTTGTGTTTTTGCTTTCACGTGTCAAGTCTCAAGGCCTCGTGTTTCTGACTAAGTCTCTCTCAAATTCACATCTAAAATCTCCAGGTTACTTCTCTGTTGGTCATTTGTTGCTAGTAAATGAGCAGAGAACCTGTTCAGACTGCAAAAAACATGTTCATACAGGACTTAACATTTCCCATTTCCTGATTTATATCAAAAAAATGAAATGCATGAGAACAGAATAACTACGGCAGTTCCAACATGACATGTTTTGAAAATCATTTTTAAAACAGAGAAAAATTGCCAGCGCACTCCACAGCACATTTCTCCACTCTGCTCCTGCTACAATTTCTCTCCTCATGCTACAAGCCTTTGGTAGACACATAAGCCACACACATAGGGGTAGAGGCTTTGGGTGTGTGCTGCTGACTCCGCTCTGTATATTGAAAAAACAGATCTTTAAAGCTCTCGAGCCCTGGAGATATAGAGAAAACATGGATACATTATTCATCTGTGTTGTCCTTATACAGAGGGATCCTGAGAGCACAAAGCTCGATGCTACAATGAACCAAACCAGCTCAAGAAAATGCAGTGTAGGATACAATTTAATATTCTGTGTTTGATATAGTGTTGCAGATCCTCATGTTATAGTAAATGTTTACAGTTTCCAGGCAGGTGGGGGCTCTGTAGTAGGTCTTTGATGTGAGAGTAAGAAGCAGCACACAATGTAAAACGTTACCAACTGTTTTGATGGGCATTAGGGAAAAAGGTGTTTGTTAGAAAAGTTGTTTTGATTAGTATTTCTGATTTAATTTCATTACTTATTGCTAATCTATTTGATTGCAAACTATCAGCCCAAGGCTGCGCTTAAAAAATGCAATTAGCTCCCAATTAACAACACAGCAGGCTAAAGAAAATCAAAGTGTTTGACAAATGAACCTGCAGTCAATAGACAGCCAACCTGGGTTTGTATGTTCAAGTTCCTGCCATTTATCGCATGTTGATTTAGCAAGAAATAGTCTTCCCCTTTCTCAGTTCATCTAAGACTTAAACGACTTTTCAGATTTAAAAAAAACAAACACTATCCTGAATTCTCAGAATAAAAAATGTGCCTCATGAAAGCACTTCTCTCTCAAAAAAGGAGTGCAGGCCATCCAGCACCCATACGGATATCTGACAGTGCTCGGTACTCTAAAGCGAGACAGGAACTGAGCGGAGGAAAACACACATCACAGCAGGAGACAGGATTTGAACCCGCGCGAACGGCGAGGATGCTCTGCTTCCAGCGCAGCATCCAGTGACGGCTCAGCTCGCAAGGGAAGGCCATGAAAGCAGCTGCAGATACTTGTGATGCTTGGTTTTGAAAGTATAAAGCTTTGATCCCCCCCCCCCCAAAAAAAAAAAATATTAAAGTAAAAAATAACCAAAAGTTTAATTTGTAATATGGGCATTTAGATTAACATGAACCCAGAAAAAAGGGAATGCTACAATACTCCCAGGGAGAAAAAGTGTTTATTTACCGTTCCTATTATACTGCTGATAAGAGGTACAAAGGAAGCCATTAACAAGACAGCCATTGTTTTTCTTTTACCTTATTTCATGAGCCATGCTTTTCCAAAAGAGGGAAATGTGCTAATTTTCCTGCTTTCACCCAAACATACAAGGTGTCAAGATTTTCTGTGCAAGCCACTGGGGATTGTCGTCAGCTACATTGATCACTAAAAGAAAAGTTTCCAAGTCTTCCAACTCTGCAGCTTAGTCTTTTATTAGTTTATGCTTTTGGTTTGACAGAGAATTTACTGTTTGGTTCACTGTCATTGTTCTCAACCTTGTTCCCGGCAGTAACACACAGCTGTTGTAGGCAAACAAACACAGATTATCTCACTGTGATGATGCCTGCCCAGCACCAAACAGCTGGCAAGGGCAGTTGAAAAGAGACAGAAACTTTTCTTTGGGAGTTTGTGGAGACGAAATCTGAAGCTAAAAACAGAAGGAACAGCAGACTTAATTTCATCAGATGGATGGAAACCATAGACGGTAAATAAAGATGTAACCTCATGTGAAATCACCCATAGGTTCCTGAGGAGCAGTATTGAGTGAGCTGCTCTGCCGTTGCCATCTTGGCTTTGCCCCGTCTCCGCCTCACTCATGGCTAATTGAAAAAAGGGCAAAGAGGTGTTTTGTGTGTGGAGCCGAGATGTCGGTGCACACACTCACCCACCTGCCACTCAAAGCAGCATGCCCTCAATTATGCACAAATTTAAGCTTTCATTAAATTGAAACAGGTGAGTTGTATAAAAATCCACCCCCTGTACAGTTGTTGTGAAGGAGGAAAATAGCTATAGAGACCAAAGCTGTTTTTTTGTGCCAGGCTGTAAACATGTTCATTTCTGCTGTGAAGTTGGGCATTGTAACATGGGAGTCTATGGGGACTGATTCACTATGGGAGCCAGACATCTAGTGGCCATTAGAGGAACTGCAGTTGTTAACACTTCAGCGTCGACTTCATTTTTTCAGTCCAGTTGCCACTTGATGGAAACACACAAACACCACATAAACACTGCTGTTGCTCTGTGCCGGCTCAGTGTGTCAGTTGACTAGTGGAAGGACGCAGCGACCATTTTCTTTTTTTTTTTTTTCTTTAAACCTAAAAAAGCTACTTGTTCATATAAAGCAAAAACGTGTCACATACATTAGGGATTCCAGCAGCATTTAACAGCACTTAAATAATGGAGGAGATACTTGGCCCAAACAGATTGATCACTACAGCAAACAAACACAAATGCATGCCCCACTTCCCAACATGCACACACTCATGATGTCACCGTCTGTCGCAGTGAAGCAAACTGTTTCGTTATCTGTGAACTCTGATCCAACTTGAACTCCCAATTAAATATTTACTTCCTCCTACGACTTCTCAGCAGAGAGCAATAGGCTTCCCTTCACATGAAACAAACAACGTTTATTTTCGTGTGTGTGTGTGTGTGTGTGGGCGTGTTTGTAATTATGAATTATCACTTGCCCACTCTACATGAAGTGTACGAAATTCCCTGGTGATGTGTACATGTTTTTATGAAAGATGTTGTCTCTGCAATCCAACTGTTTAAGTGGAACAGCTGTAAACTTGATATAGTGTCGCTCTGTTGTGACTGGTTCACTTATTTTCAACACAATGGACGTACATTTGATTTATCTGGGTAATACAGCCCCCAGATCTGTTCTTGTCTGCATGATATCAAAGGATTCATTTACTCTGCGCTCTTTCTCAATTTTCTGTTTTACTTGTTTCTTTTGTTTTGATCCTAACGTTTTATTCAGGTTGTTTGAATCCTATTATCTCAGTAATATCTGCTAATTCAGTCCTGTCGGTGATGTGTGAGAAGCCACGAACCGATCCATTACCGTGACGCGCAACAGGCAACAATCACTATAATTCATTGCATTTTTAAGCTAAAGCCACACAGACACACAAAAAGTCACAGAACAACAACAAAGTTTTGTCTTGTTGGTATCATCCCTCCACCATCATCCATCTACTTGTCTTCATCAGTTTTTTCATTCCTTTGTGTTTATTTTTCATGTCTACCAGCTCCTCGTCTCCTGCTCGTCTCAGGCTCCTTGCAAATGACAGTTTATTTGTCCACCATGTTTTCTTCATCTATCCTTGTCTCCATTAATTCTTATTTACATTTGCTCATTTATCCTCCCGTGCTTAAAATAGACATCATTCTTTTATCCGCCAACCATCAACACATGGCTTCTCTCATCTATCTTCTTCCCTTCTTTTTCTCTCAACTTGTTCAGAACATGTTTCTCTCCTCTCTTTATTCTTTCTTCTTACTCACTCTATCTCTGTGGTGTCCCAATTTTATCTCATATCCATTCAAACATCTGTTTTCCATCCTTGTTTTTTGCACTTAAATGAGACACATATCTTGTTTTCCGTTTGTTCAATCAGTTTTGTTTCATCCTGTGTCATTTCTCTTCTTCTTCCCTCTCCTAAACTGCACTGAAAATGACTTCTATGCACTAACAACAAACGTACCAGCCTCTGATTTGGGACGACTGGAAATCGAATAATTCCATTTTTCCTTGTTGCTTTTTCTTCCAGCCACCCAGGATCTTCTGCACATGAAAATATATATTTGACCCAAAGCAACGACTCTCTGATGTAGTTGTAAACTCATGCTTAAAATGTAGGATTCTTTTTATGGCCAGTGGTATTTAGTCTCGCAGGTATAGCGTCGGTTTAATTTGCTGAGGTGCAACTGATAAGCTGCCATTCCCGATTCAACGGAGGTGAGGGCAATTTCATTTTAGGTGCTGGCAGGATGGTTGCATTGATGGATTTGTGTGTGTGTGTGTGTGTGTGTGTGTGTGTGTGTGTGTGTGTTCACAGCGTTAGCTTGTGAAAGCTAACCTTTAGCTGGGATA
This sequence comes from Seriola dumerili, assembly GCF_002260705.1. Taxonomy (NCBI): domain Eukaryota; kingdom Metazoa; phylum Chordata; class Actinopteri; order Carangiformes; family Carangidae; genus Seriola; species Seriola dumerili. The sequence goes on along the minus strand of NW_019174375.1, from coordinate 1,713,097 downwards.
ACAATAAATAAAAATCTGTGATTGGTTATCAGACGAACTAAATTTCACAATAAGGATGCATGACATTCCTAATCCACGACCTCGAGTGCTACTGCAGCCGCTACCTGCTGCTTCTAGACTCCGAAAGCTCTATTTGAATTTTTACACTTGTGTGTAAGCATCAATATGCAAGCCAGCAGAGCCTGTGTTGAGATGGTTTTTGAATGGAACAAATGTCAAGAAAAGCTTTCATGGTGCTGTAAACCTGTTCAGCTATTCCATCAGCTCGGCTCGCTCTGAATATCACCTCGAAAAAAAAAGTATCATTCTTGGAAAGAAAAATCGAAAATCTGTTCATATGTTTTAAATCTTTTTAAATTCTTCTTCTTAGTTGTTGTTGTCAGTATTCAGAAAGAAAACTAACCTTCTCAGCTGCTCTATTTTTTTTTTTAATAGCTAAATATCAAGATCCAAAGAGATGCAGTTGTTGTATTTGCTTCTGCTATTTTATCGCTGACTCACGCAGATGACTCAGCGTTAAAGTTAGAATATTAAACTAGACTAGAGCTATGTTATATATATGGATAATTCGGCTTCCGGTATAAACCTCCTGAACGTCTGGTTATCAAAGAAAGAAAGGTTAGCAGCTCCCTGCTCCGAGCCCCTCCCTCCCTGACTTCCTGTCTCGGCTGAACTGCATCGGTGAATCACTAACTTTTAATGTGAAACCGCTTCATTCAGGTTTTATCGTTATACTCACCTGCTCTGTTTGATTTGGAGAGGAGGAAACACCTGTGGACAACTTGGCTGCCGTTAAAAAAACCTCCTGAACAACTGACACTGAAGGAATCTGAGCCGGGAGAAGCTGTGACGGTAATGGTGGTGAAAACAACAACTCCCATGATCCCACACAACGTCACCAAACACCGTCTTTTGTTATTGTTTTGATTGAGAGACCTCAAGCTGAAGGAGTCATACTGCGTGTTTAACATGTATGTTTCTTCTTCTTTCTTCTTCATGTGAATAAAGTGATGTGTATCTATTTAAATCAGGATTAACTTTCACCAATAATGATAAATACTTTTGTCTCGATCCTCCACACTCTACCTTCCTCCCTTGTTCACCTCGGTCACTCACTCACTCACTCACTCACTCACTCACTGGACGGCTGGACTGATATGGGAAAGATCCGATTTGCGAGCTTTCATGACTCCAAGAAACGTTCCTCGATTAAAGATTTAGTCATGTGAGGATTCGAATCCTGCGGATTGACAATATAACACCACATCCATTAAATGTGGGTTTAACTCCGCTGAACATTTCCAGACACTTTACGAATCATTAAGTGCCGGATACAGTCGGATATATCCGAGGTTCGCCAGTCCGCCTTGGATGAACCCTGTTTACAAGTTGAAAACATGTAATTCCAGTATGACATGAATGCATTCACCACCTTCTTCACCCTGTCACTTCATCAACTCCCTTATTTACTAAATTCCTCCTCGCTCTTTCACTCATTTACTTTCTTTCTTATCCACCCACTTCCTCCCTCCCACTGACAACACCATTGTTGGGTTTTTTTTTCTCCCTCTGCTATTAGAGTCTATTTATGGGCTATAATGCTGTAGTCTGAATGCTCATGAGTAAGTCTGACACTCTCCACTGCCATTCAGCTCCTCTTCCCAATCACTCCATTCACTGTCTGAGTGTGTCATCCTCCCCTCTCGCCCCACAACATTGTCTCCCGCCCGTCCTTTTCATGTGCGGCACTCACTTCATATCTTTGTCATTCCATCCACATCTCCATCCATCCATCCGCCCGTGCTTCTGTGACCCCCTCCCCTCTGGATCTCTGTCTTTCCCCTCATGATATTTCTCTCTGTTTCACTCTTCTCCACATTTATCTTTTTCATTATTTTTTAACCCACACAAGATTTGTAATCCAATTTATTTTGCAATCGATCTACTTTAAATTGCATCCCTTGCTTTCTCCACAATTACCGGATGTTTAAACAGTAGTATATGTATTCTGCTCTCTGTCAGCGCAGTTGAAGTGGACTGAGGAGAACTGGCAGACAATATCAGTAATGTTTAGTTTTTTTTTAATAACAGCCATGGTTGAATTGTGTCTGTGTCTATGCATGTGTGCAGGTCTGTCTGCATACTGCTGCCAAATTAACAGCTTGTCAAAACCACTAATTTAGACAGAGAGGCAGAGACATGAAGGAGCATACACACACACACACACACACACACACACACACACAACACAACACAACACAACCCCAAACAGACCCCCTACTTCGTGCTCAGGCATTTCTGGGAAACAGGGAAAGTATCACGCAACTCCTCCAGAGCTGCAGAATACGTAACAACAGTGAACCCAACGCGAGGACACACACTCATCCTTAAATTGCTCAAAAACACCTGAACATGGAAACCTGGAGAAAGCACAGTCACTGTCATGGTTAATTTAAACTGCAGGGATACTGAGGCTGATCTCCGTGGTTACAATAACATGGCAGTCTATGAGAAGTTTTAGTTGGTTAAAATAGGTGCACTTCTCTCTGACACTTCCCTGACCTTGACTTCTCTCTTTAAATCTCTTCTTCTTTCTCTATTAGTTCTCCTTTTTCTCACATTTTCATTATTTTTCCATTATTTATTGTGTATTTTGTTTTCCTCCTCTTTTCTGTTTCCTACCTCCTCTTTTATCCTCATTCACTCTCATTCACCTCTCCTCCGCTTCCATCCTCTTTTCCTCACCTCCTCTCCACTCTTCCTGTTCCATCTTTATTCCCTCTTCTCTCCTCCTTCTCCATCCCTTCCTCCATTTTCTTCCGTTTTCCTATCCTCCATCTCCTGATTTATCCTCACTTCCTCTCCTTCTTCCTCTTTGTCTCCTCTTTCCTTTCCCTCCTCAGCTCTCTCCTCTCCTCTCCTCCAGTTACAGTCTTCTCCTGCAGCCTCTATAACCAGGGTCACGTCTGCTGCCCTTCACTGTCATCCTCTGAACTGACTTCAATCAGAGCTGCCACTTCCAGCTCTGACTCTCTATGTGCTTCTGTTTACGTGTGTGTGTGTGTGTGTGTGTGTGTGTCTATATTTCTGTCTATTTGTATGCATGACACAGAGGGAGTATCCTTCTTCTGTCTATCAACCCTAGTTGGTGTTAATCTCCCAGTATCACCACCAAACACACACAAACACAAACACAAACACACACTAACACACACAGTAGCTAAATAACTTCCTGTCACATCTTCACTGGCGGTAGGAAAGACCACCGCCGCCCAGAGGTTGAAGGGGTAATTCTATCCATCACTCTCTCCACAGTAGATTCACACTCACAATCACACACACACACACATATACACACACAGACATGCCTTCAGTGCTATCCTCACACACAATTGGACGCTGGCCGTGCATTACACAAGCGGGCAAACTAAGCTCTGCTCAGCAAAATAATCTCCATCGAAAACAAACCAAATGAGATAAAAAGAGCTCAGTCACAGATGACTGACACCTGTATGCTCCTATTGTTTGTCACAAGCAGCACTTCTTTTAAAACGGTGTCCTAACGTTTCTTACCAGATTTTATGCAATCTTGCTATGACTTATTCAAATACTTGTATTTATTCAAATGCGTTTTTTTATTGCTTTTGCATTTTAACGTTCTGTTTTGAATGTATTTCCATGCATCTGTGAATTGCCTTGTGTCTGAACGGTGCTACATAAAATAAACTTGCCTTTTCTTTTCTTGCTGCCGTTGCCCCAACACCACCTGCTTGATCTCACTGAAATGTGCAGATTAATTGGTAAGATTTGTGCGTGCAGCGCTAACAAGCTCAGCGTCACCTCGAATGTAAGAATATACACGAGGAACAATTACTTTTTTTAAACAATTCTTGGGGATTTTTCTCACTTTCTTCTCTTTTCTGTAAAAGGGTGTTGGATTCATATTTTCTTCTTTTCACCGCTGGATTTTATTTGCTTCTCTCCAGCCACTAATACTGCTCTTTCTGCAGAGGACAGTAGGCCAGATGAGAGCTGGAGAATACAGATGAGAGAAGGTGAGAGTGGAGGTCAGAAAACAGACACTGCCTACCAAGAGCGTTAATCGCATTCTTCACGCCGGTGCCGGCCAGCAGGGAGCATGCTATTTAGGAGCATTTTGCTTTTCTTTTTTTTCCCCCAGCCTGGAAGCACAGTGAGGAATTTAGTCTTTGACCCCAGCGTCTCAAGCATATTCATCTCCTTTTGTCTAGCAGTGACCAACTAGCACTGTTTCCATAACAATAACTAGCACCCGCGCCTTCATCAGGCGCTGGGCAATACTTCATTTGCCTGTGGCCATTTTTATTTTTTATATGAATTATTCAATCAATTGCAGCTTCGGACATCACAGACGAGACAATTTATGGATATACAAGAATGGCAGCAGGGATGGGAGCAAGTGAAATTAGAGCAAAGACAGAAAAAGGAGTAGAGTGAATGTAGAGGGATAATTTCATTACAGACAGGGATGACTGACAGACAGGTGTCCTCTGATACCTGACCCTGCAGCTCTTTATGTAAATGCTTTTCTGTACAACGCCGTTCACATGTACTTATTGCAACAAACACAACAACCTTTAAAGACAGGAAGCTCTCAGCAGCGTGAGTCTTCCCGTCTGAGTCCTCAACAGTTGTAGTTCATGTGTGGCTGTGGTTTCATGCAGTCAGCAGAGATGCAATAACTTTAACTGAACTAATGGCATCATGCTGGTTGTTAACACAGCGGAGGCTTCCTTGACTTGCAGTGTGCAGTTCAAGCAACCTGTTGCACATTAAATATCAGGAATAAGATAATTATATTGTATAATCACATGTGTTCCCAAAGCATTTAGTCTTACACTGACCCTTCAATGACTGTTTTCCCTCTCACCACTAATCTGCGTTGACTGTGGGGAATATACACGATAGATCCCCAGCTATTGTATTTGTTTGTTTTCTTATTTAGACACTCCATGCCTGGTAAAAAAAAAAGCCCACGCTGGTCAAAAATCCTGCTAAAAGCCACTAACATCTGACTTTTGTTGCCAATGGAAAAGGGTCCAATCGGCAATCACACCCGGGTCAAATGACTCTGCAGTGGACGTGGGTATATATTGGCTTTGGTGTAAAAAGGGTATAAGCCAAGGTAAGTACTGCACATGACTAGCACTGTGAACAGCACATGAGAAGTTGGTGGAGCGCCCCCTTTTATCTAAGCAAAAAAAAAAAAAGACAATATACCACTGAAGTACATACTATAGAAGGACTGACAGATATTTACAGAACGAGCTGTTGTTAACAGGGTCACGTGTGTCACGTTGTCCTGAAATGACATTTGTGATGGTTTTCAAAGGGGACCGAAGACACGAGATGTGTGTATTCAGCTTTCATGGTCCCTCGGTGCGGAGGAGTGGAGGGCGTGAATAGATGAAGACAGGACAAGGGCAGGTGCTGACTGAATGCTAACCAGTGACCACTGACCCGCGATGCGCAGTTTACAGGTTATATAACAGGCAGCTATGGACAGCTGCACAGAAGCTCGAACGTTTCGGTTTAGAAGTCATGAATACAGCTTATGATGATATGTACAAAGTGCTTTTTTTTTGTTGTTGTTTTTACCAAAAGGAAGAAGAAAATTGATTTGTTAAAACATGATTTTTGTAGAGGTGGTATAATTTCTTGAGCTGTGCTGTTTTATTTTGGAGATCTTGCAGTTACCACTGCGCTGCACAGCAAAGAACGGCCGGACAATCATCTGTGTGCTGTGGGCTGGCATTTATTTTATTTCCATCCACAGGACAAATCTTGTTAGTTTCAACCTTATCCTATTTCACACAGGAACAGGAACTTTTATTTCCCCCGTGTCAGAATATCAGGATATATTTGCTGCTGCTGCTTCAGTTTGCAAACTGAAACTGCATCATTTGTATTTCTGAATATAAATTTGAAAAACAAACTCAGTGGTTTTCCTTACTTGTTATAAGCACGATTAACAGGAATTACAATTAATCACACCAGACTGGAGACTCTGTTATAAATATATACCTTCTGGCAGGATACTGATGGAAAACCAGAGGCTGAAAGTAATGACTTTTATTTTTGAGACATCTTAATTGACTGGTGGTTTGGGCCTCTGATCAGCAGAGCCCGCTGTGCATTCTGGGCATGTCCAACTAGGAAGGGACCTTGAGGCAGACCCAGAGCAAGCTGGAGGGACTACATATCCCACCTGGCCTGTGGATGCCACAGAATCCCCCAGGAAGAGCTGGAGGACAGAATGTCAGCTTTGTTTAACCTGCTGCCAACACAAGCCAGATAAGGAGTTTTGGATGAAAAAATGGAGCACTCACAGGTCAGTGTGAAAGATAAATGTAATTGTTGAAAGTACTTTCTTGCCTGTCTGCTAAAAAAACATCTTAACTTAGTCTGAGTATTGTGCTTATTATTTCCATTTCACTTGTAGCCTCCCTCTACCTGAAGCGACTCCTGCGGAGGCTGCACTGTCTGCTTGAGTCGTACTTCATTTGTCTTCTAAAATCTAAGCTGACGGACTGAAATGGCTTTTCATAATGCACCATTTCATTTGGAGAAGCAGAGACGGAGATGTTCTGTGCTTCTGCTTTGCGATTGTGAGTAACTCAACGTGATGTTATGAGCCTCATGTTTTTCTGACTGTTTTTTGTATCTCCGTGTAATTAGAGTCCATATTTTATAGATGTCATGTCTCTTTGCAATTAGAGTCTCTGCATTATGGATGCTGCCTGTTCATGTGAGCATGTGGAAGGAAAAATACGACGCAAGCTGTGCACTTTTGTTTTTGGGCCAAAATGGAGGATGCGCCTGCAGGGCAGCGGGAGCCTCGCCTTGCTCTACTTAGGCCCGCAGCCATGCATTATTGAATGTGGTCCTCTGCAGGGGGTGCAACACGCACCCTCACACACAGTCTGAGAGGTGGGGAGCGAGGTCTCGGCAGCCACGGGTGCGTCTCGCCTGGTGCACTGCTGCTGCTGCTGCTCCCGCTTAGTAAATTAGTCTGACATCAGTGGAGGCAGAGAGTGAAAGGAGGAGAGATGAGGGGGTGAAATGCTGAGACAGAAATAGTTGGAAAAGAGACTGAATTTCTGCAGTAATGGTCGGCTTTCCTAATGCTACTGTATTTACCTGTTCACCTGTTTCTGCCTCTGTCCCTCCATCATACCTCAACTCCATTCTTTCTCAATAATGATTGGTGATGTGCCGCTGAGTGCTGCTCAGAGACCATGACCGGAAAACTGCCGATGTACTGAAGAATGAAGTGGCTTTTCTCCTGAATAGGACTTTATATATAGACCACGAATTCCTTGGACAAGTAAAGTTGTAAATGGTGTAGATAAAATCATATTTGAAAAAAAAAAACTGAGGTGTGTGTTCACTCTGATTGGTGGATGTTTCTCACCCAGGATTATTGTGTGTATAATCTAAGGCCCATCAAACAAGTTGAATGCATTTCCTGCCTCTTCTAACCCTGCGTTGTTAAGATTTTCACTGGGTCTTCTCACAGTCCACAGTAGTTTGTTTTTCCTTTTCTACCACTGGGCACCAGTGTCGGAACATTTCAAGCTTAAATGTAAGTAAATGAGATGGAGTCAAAGTTAACTAGTTGTATGCACAAACTTATCTGCTGCTACAACCTGAAAGCCTTGGTTGCATACTGTCTCTGCAGTCACAGAAACGTGTACTCCATCACACGCTGGTGGAGCATGAGGTACAAACAAAATGGGGATCGTTTCGTCAACACATTCAGGGGGCGTGTTAGTCCTTAAAGTACGTACAAACCTTTCTACAACACTGTTTTTACTGTTCTTTTTAATCTGTCACCTAATTTCATATTCATTCGTTGTACTGATTTCCTCTGTATCAGTTCTATAAGTTCCAAAACATCATATTTCACATCCCTGTGTTCCTTTGTCTCTTTGGCAAGTTTCTCCTTCCCCACAAACCCGTGTCCTCCACCCATCTTTCATCATCATCCCCTCCTCTTTCCAATTAACTTCTACTTGTGCTTTACCTGCTTCCTCCATTTGTTCTGTGTCTCCTCTCCCACCTTATTTCCTCCTATCACTCCTCCAATTAACCTGCTTTCAATCTCCCCGCCAGCTGAAGATATTCCAAGCACCTACCCTGACTGAAATTATTGACACGAGTGAAGCAAGCTGCGCCCAACATCCGCTGATAGCAATCTCTTTCTCTGCCTTTGCAGGGGCACTTGTTCTACTTCTGGTACTCACAGACTCGGGTGTTTGCGCAGACAACAAATGCACACAGTACGATCTCTCACACACACACACACACCCAATCCTTTCCATGTCATCAATCCTAATCATTCTGACCCAAATAGAAATAAGCATGGATTAAATGCACCTGCTCAATGGATGTAAGTGCAAAAGGGGAAAGAGATGGGCTTCCTTTGGAAAAAGAAATGACTACAACCATTAGGAAAGATGAGACACTGGCCAAATAGCCCTCATTACATGAGCCTGCTTTCTGACATTATGGGCAATATGGAATGGCTCTTTTGCCTCAGTAACACTGATCGATATCGCTGTGTCCTAAACTCAACAATTACACCTGAGCTTTTAAAAAGCTTAGCTGGCTATTCTACAGTGAGGAGGGGGGGGGGATCAATACATGAAACTGGGCTTCATAGCCCAGTTTCATGTATTAATGCTGCTGATAGATTGGGCTTTTCCCTTCAGTCTCTTTGCTGTGCAGTAGGCCTGTGTGTTAAACAAGGGGCTGCCTGGTCAGTGCAGTCTCTTTATCCAAATTGCTTTTCCCATTAGTTGTGCCACTGGCTGAAAATCAAACAGCTGACCATTGATTTGGGTGTTATCTCTGCACCATAATGCAACAGCGCATCTGTGCCACGCTGTGCTCTTAGTTGTTGCTGATCCCTGAAGGACTGTAATGGGAAACATGCTCCTCGACTATCCAAACAATCAGAATGTGGCTGAGGACAATTTTTACACTTATGCATCTGCATCAGAAAATTTGTGGAAATTATGAAAATCTGAAGGACAGAAGATGAGGAAATAAAAGCTCTGAGAGGCAATTTAAATGGCCTTTTTTAATTTAGTGTTGCACAGTGATGTGTGGCGCTTGAGCAGATACTGAAAAGGACAAATGATTTTGCTCAGTGTTTTCCTAATGTTTCTTGTCATTTCTGGTAACTTCTCATCTTCAGTAGCTAACTGAACCGAATTTTTTTTTTGTAAAATTACATTTAATGTCTCTCAGTCCATTTGTCTCTCAATCAATTTACAATTTAGTGAAGAATCCAGCTACATTGTTTAAAACATAGATAACGTATCTAAAAAATCCCACTTGAAAGCCCACGACTGGCCGTAGGGAGGCTATATGACATTCTTTGACACCAGCGCTGATATAACAATCAAGTTTCCCAAGCTTGTTGCATTTTTCTGTATCTTACTTTGAAAAATATAAACATATTTTTCTGCAAAACCATTACTTACAAGAAAAAAAAAAAGGCCATATTATGTAAATTAACAACATATCCTCATTACGTTAACAGAAAATGTAATCCAGTCACAATTGTGCTTCCTACAAAATGAATTTGCTAAAGATTAGTTGTGTATATAAATGTAATTTGTGGGAGACAGGGTTGTATGAAGACAGTTTTCAGTACCTGACAGTTTAATACCTTTTTTATAGACAGAGTGGCGAGATTCAATGCCCAGCAATGGCCAATGATCAGTGCTTCTTTACAGTGTCAGTAAATACGTCACAATTGTTGCAGCAGTCACTGCTTTCAGCAAAGTGCAGGACATAAAACTCCACCTGGATAGCTCCTAATTAAAATGTCCTACCTTAGAAACTGAGGCTTCTTGTGGCCCAAGAAAAGTTCCTGAAGTGGAAAAAAAAAGTCTTTGGTTGCAGCTTGTCAAAGCCAGTATAATATAAACTTGTTCCTCTGCCTCTTCATCTTCTCTCCCTCTCCCTCCCTCTCTCTCTCTCTCTCTCTCGTTATCTCTGGACACTTCGGCGCGACAGATGCAAAAGTGGCACAACTGAGTACAGACGTGAAACCTTAGCATATACTGTGGGAAAATGTGGATGAGAGTTAAAAGGAGGAGAAAGTGATAAAGGCACAGTGAGGCAGCAGAGACATGCTGGGCTGTGAGTCTATTACACACCATGCTGCTGCCCAAATAAAAGCCTAATGGAACATCACCACACTTTGGCTACAAGGGTCTGAGCAGGTGTGACAGTACGGGAGAGCGGCACCTTGTCGGCAGACTCATACACACTCCCTGTTGTCTCAATCTGTGACACACATAATGCACTTTACACAGACATAAGTACTGTATGTAGGCTACATATACACGTGAAAACACAGCTCATTTCAGTGAGTTCAGTAATTCTAATACCAAAGGTTAAAATCTTGTCCAGAACATACAGTTCACCAGGATCTAAATCGATTTCCTTTTTTTTCTTTTTTTTTTTATGTAGAATGAAATGTAATTTTACTTGCTGACATATTGGACATGTGCAACCTTTAATGCACATAATGGCCAGGGAAAGGTTAAGACAGGGTTAATAGACTTGAGATGTATCCAGAGGCCAAAAAGAGCTGAGATGTAAAATCATCATGTAAATTCTGCAAATCAACTCTTGTCCAAGCGAGGAAATCAATGATAGGGGGGTTAAAACCCTTTCACACTTTTCTGACAGGTAAAAATATTTACGTATGTTTATAATAATAAGATAAAAATACAGATTGAGAAGTTTGTAACTATGCGAAGCTGCTGAAGCTCCACATAGAGGCCCATACAGCTAATTAGTCTTTATATCGCCCTCATCATTAAGAGTGTTAGTGTTGTGATAACCTTTGTGGGCAGAGGGAGTTGGTGTATGTGTGTGCTGTGTATGTTTGTGTCTGTGTTTAATTGCGTCCACTGGGAGTTCCAGTTTGGCTCCACAACAGAATTCCCCCAATAATCAAGCTCCCAGAAGCACCAGTGTCTTACACTAATAGTCCATAGGCCTTGAATGCCCCCCACCCCTCCCAAAACACACACAAGCACATCTCTGCTTACGCACCCCTCGCCTATTCACATTTCTTTAGAGCCTGCCTTTACCCCGAGCCTATGTTTTTGTGTTTATCCAACCCAGCCTACCACAGTTTTGTAAGCTCTTTTCAGTGCAACCTTCTGTACAGACGCTCTGTCACTGCTTTTCACGTTGACACCCAAAGTGCACTTCAGCTCCATTGCAAGCAGCTTAGTTCAAAAAATGTAAAAAAAAAAGAAAAAGAGGCACACATTTACTCAAGGCAATGAAAGCAACATGGCACATCAAAATGAAACAGCAAATCTTCTATTCAGTACCGCAGAGACGAGTGCGCTTGTGGAGCTGCTGAAGATTTCAGCACCAAGGACAGCGCCACTGCAATGCGTAATCAAAATGCCTTTCTATTTTACTCTAGAGTTTGGAAAAGAATTGCAGAGGCAGTGATCTATTGAAATCAGGTGGTACATCCCTTTTTGAATATAGTTTCTTTTAAATAAAATAAATAAATAAAAGTGTAATGCAGCTGTAAAAGAGAGAGTTGGCTGAAAAAGTGCTACAGAAAAGTACTAGTCGGTTACTGGAATAAAGAATCACTGGTTGAATAGAAAACATTTTGAAAATGGCAGCTTTAACCTCCCATACATCACTTTTTGAATGTCCTTGTTCCTAGAGTTTTCCCCACGAGGAGTCTATTTCATGAATGCAGTGCCAAAGGGTACAGCCACTCACTTGTAGTGGTATCTAGCCATGTATACAGCTTTGCTTTCACGTGTCCAGGTTTTAAGATATTTGGATGTAACACTTGTTCTTCCAACCCAATACAATGGAGGTCGAAAAAAAAAATTAGCTTTGCGATGCTTGCAGCACTGTGTCAAGACGAGGACATTAAATCAATTTACATTAATTAACCATAACCACTACTTCTCCTAACCATTACTCTAACCTAAACCTAATCTTATCCTGACCATAGAACATTTCTTCACCTTTAAAAATTAATGATTTACGTTATGGAGACTTGCTTTTTGTTCCAATAATGTCACTGTATAAACACATTTAGGTCCCCACAACATGAGTAATACCTGGACCACACACACACACACCAGTGACAGAAAAAAAAACACACACCTGTGACTATCAATTAGCTACACAGGCACAGAAGCAAACACACATCACATGGTGTTTAAAAATAGGGGCAGCTCAGTCGTAACATGTCAAAACAAATCCTTCACTTCTGAGACCGTTAAGGTGCGTCTGACCTCTCATCTCCATCACTTCTTGATTCTAAAGCCCCTCCATTCCCTCTTTTCCTCCCTTCATCTCTCTCTCTCTCTCTCCCTCTGTATTGTTCCTTCCTCCTCCTCCTCCTCCTCCTCCTCCTCTTCCTCCTCCTCCCTCTGGGTGGGATGGAACAGGAGCTGTGATCTCTGTCACTGTTTGTTGCATTTTTTCCGAGACAAAGAGGCCTTTGTGTTAAGCGCTTGCTCTGTGAAGGAATTTCACAGTGCCGTACTGTATATCCCCGGGCTTCGGTTGCCTTTCTCTCAGTCTGTAATTACGGCATGCTCTTTGACCACAGTGACTACTGTACCCCATGCAGCTCCAGAGACCCTGTCAATCTCCTTATTTACAGCCAGCTCTTAGGAATGCAGCCATAAATCATCAGTGCTGGTTTGTCCACAACCAAACAACATCAACACGGGGCCAGCACAAAGATCCTGTTTATGGTTTAGTGACGTTTTATTACATTTTATTAAATCACATGTAAATAAATGGAAAAAAAATCTACTTTACAATATTGATGTCGCATATTACATCCTATATAATCCCCTTCTTGGTAACTTGCATGTCTTTTGAGAAATACATGATACAGTACATGATGTTATGTTACCAGTTGCTTCATGTGGGAATAAAGAATGAACTATTTTTATTTTTCTTACTTGTCATGCTGTCCCAGTGGGATACAGAAGAGACAGATGTTCATTCTCATTAAAAATGTCTAAGCCTCTTGGGTAGAACAAATTTAGCCATGAGTCTATCATTCGGAACAGTTGTTTATTAATACAGTCTGAATACCTAAAGTTTGGTTGTCTTTGTTCCCTGGCAGTTGACATTTCTGTCTGCAAAGTTTGCTATAAATCCAGTGTCTGTGCGCTCAGTGTATGTGTAGGTGCTGTGCTGTAGATAAATCTACTGGACGCGTTTTGCTTTTTAATTTGATCAATTTGAAAAACATGTAAGGCGACTGACAACAGCCATCACTCTGAAGCAACCAGGAATGGGTTGAGTGTGCGCATGCATATGAAAGTGTCTGTTTATGCTATATGACAGTTGTTGGATAATGAAACTACATGAGGCTCTGTTAGCTGAGATTAGAGACCATTTACATTGTGCTAATGCTAAAGACCCTGCTCCCACATCCATCGAAAACGGCTGGGGAAAATGTTAATGGCCTGTTAGCCTGCCCATTTAGATTAGCAGATAACAATGCTAAATCTGATGACAGCGAGGCTAACGAATATGACTGCGGAAAATGACACTGCTAATATCATGTCTGTTGAGTGTCACTGTCAGAAATGCATACAGCCGAACAGTATTTTCTCTCACATCTCCACAGGGGAAATCACTGACTCTGTGATTCAAAATGCTCATACATTAGTGTTAATTCATGAGATCTGGAAACCTGGACCATTGTTACTTTCACACACTTTGCTTTTTATCTGATAAAGTTATCATGCGTGATTAGGTTTGAAGTTTACATTTAATCTGTGCTTCATGGATATCAGCCATATCTGAAGTTAAACTGTGGAGCGGGGGAAAGTACGTGGGGTGATTGATAAGTTTGTGGCCTGAGGTCGAAGGAGATGAGTTATACAGCTCTGGATTCATGCACAAGTTTGGAATTAATAACTTTTATGGTATTTCTATTTGGGGTAATTGAAAAACTGCAAATCAGCACTGTCAGTGATGGTTAACGTCGGCCTTCCTGCAAGGGCTTATCACCCAAGGAGGTCCACGCGGACCTGGTGGCAACACTAAGGATGCAAGGGCGCTCTTTCTTACAGCATGGTGAGGAAGTGACCTGCTGAATTCAAACATGCCGAGAGAGAGAGAGAGAGAGAGCCTGGAGGATGACCCCCGTCCTGCAAGCCCGGTACCTGCAATTTTCAATTACGTGAAACAGAAATACCACAAAGTGCTCCTGAAGTGCTCCTGCTACAATGCTTGCTTGCTTCCTGAAACTTATCCATTTTTTATACAGTGCAAAAAGCCCATGCAGTCACCACAGAAGTGTATGCAAAGTGTATGCAAATCACAATGCCTCTGAATGCTTTATTCTCTCTAGATGATGAATGAGGGATACAGTCGTTGAACAGTTTCTGTACTGTACATCGCTGCAATTAATGACGCAATATTAATGTGGTGCATTGTTAATGTTAATAAGTAACATGTTCTAACACTATAATCTATCATAACGGTCTTTATAATATTTTCTCCATTTTTATGTTCAGCAGTAAAATGCAGTTCAGTCTGCAGTTTTTTTTTTTTGTACCTTTAGGTTAAATATTTAATAGAGTAGTTAAATGCTTGAATATTGATGTATTTACTGTGTGCCCAGTTTTACATTCAGAAGGGCTCCACGCATCGTTTTCCATAAAAAATGTTAATACCTGTGTTAAACAAAGGAGCACATGGGTTCAGTCACAACGGTTTCATATCTGTACGAAGAATGACGTTATGGGGAAGAAGTAGGAAGAGAAAGGTTCAAAGCTTCCAAAACATACAGACGTGGCCGGTGAAATATTCTGTTAATTAAATTACCCATTCTTCCAATACACAGTATGTGAGGTTGATGTTATGGAATTCGAAATGAATCAGCCCCTTCCCCTTATATCCTGCCTGTAGGCTACAGGTGAGGGCTGAACGGCGAGGTCCTGCGGCTGTGTTGGAAATGCACTTCCAGTCCCTTGTTTCATTTTGGATGAATTCCATCCGGCCCCATTTTCAGGGTCACCGGGCAATCACGGCATGTTTTCTTAACGGTCCGACAGTTCTGCTTCCACCAGTTTTCTGGTACACTAAGCATGTTTTTTTTTTTTTTCTCTCTTTCACTCTTCCACATATGTTTCAGCCTCGATTGCTACAGTTTCCCAAAAGCTAAATGGAGGATTTGCCAAGAAAACATCGGGGGAAAAAAAAAAGTACAAGTAAAGTCCTCGTGAGCTGAGGAAATGAAAAGGTTACACAACCAATTACACTGTACATTGCATCATGTGACATCATTAATTTTCCTATGGCCCTTCCATGTGGTGCAATCATTTTGACTACCAGGCCGGGATGTTGTCAATGCTGACATTTGCATCAACGCTCTGGAGTTGTTAGCTCTGTCTGTTTAGTATGAGAGCGTTCACATGCATACTGAGATAAGAACAATAACTGTTCATTTTCTCTGAATTAGCAGGTTTAGCAGTGCTGCGACAATCTGCCTACAACTGCTTTTATAAAGGTCAAACTCCCCAGCAGCTACAGACCGACACAGACTTACAGATGCTGTGGCAATACGAACGGTAGATCTATTTAAATGACTGAAGTGCGATGACAATGCAAAGTAATATACAACCACTACCAAAGTTTGATTTGCAGCAAGGACATCCCACTCCGAGATCTAATTACTGACAGAGAGGAAGTAGGTGTGGAAGACGGAGAGAAAAATAAAAGACCGTCTACTACCACCCATTAAACCATTCCCTGGCACGATGAGAGGCACCCGCTCGCAGTGATGAGTCACACCACCTGATGGGGTTTGGAGCCAACGGCAGGCTGTCAGTCCACTGTGAGGGCTGAATGGAGGACAGATGAGCCGATCAGTTATCTGCCGTTAGCCGGCATCATGACACATTTCACCAGGGTGACTAATGGGAACGCAACCAGAGTGCGATCCGATCGCCAGTGGGCAGCAATAAGTACAGGTGTGAACGCACCCAAAGACTCATTTAGGACGCATTTGAAATCCGATCACTCAAGATCGTATTCTGAGTGGTCTGGGCCTTCTCTCTCTCTCTCTCTCTCTCTCTCTCTCTCTCTCTCTCTCTCGTAAATACATTGACAGGGGACCTTCTGTCATAGTGCAGGCATTTGGTCTTCACAAACAGAAATGACGTACGTGTTTATTTGCGACACTTGACGGCTCACAGCCTCACTTCACCTATAATCACACTTTAAACTTATTACTGTGACTAAGTGGATTCATTCAGTGCAAGTGTGTCCATGTTTCGATCCGAGTAACTGTAACTGTAACTGGACTGAGCTACCGGTTCCTTAGATTATGCGCGAGACGACTTCATTCTAATTTGTAATGCTGAGTGTGGATCTGAGATGCAGGGAAAAGCTGCAGGTTTATACCCACCGTGCTCAGTTTAAAATATGCACTGCACATTTGGCGAGCCATAATTTCTGACTTCATTTTCCAAACGTCACCGTGACCTTCTCATCTCTTTCACGTCTTTCTGCTCCTTGTCACGTCTGAATGATATGGTGTGTATTGCCCATAAAGTACAAATTTATATGTTTCAAATACCACTTTGTTTTCCTCATACGCCCTATTGTTAAATCACGGCGTGCTCAGGAACATTCGCAGCGTGCGAACCTCATTGCTTACTGCCGTGCTGTGAAGTCATGTCGAACATCAACCTGTGAAACTACGGGAAAAACTGCAGCGTTGACAGGCATCAGCAAAGAGGGAAAAAAAAGGAAATAAAACAATCCCCGCTGCCCAATTTACTATCATAGAAACACTGACAATTCAGTCAGACACGAATGTGGAGGACTGCTGCTCGAATGAAGGTGCGACTCGATCCCTCAAATGGAGACAGTACTCACCGTCACACTGCGAGGTGACGTTTCAGAGATCAGACAGCTCCACAGCAGACAGATGTGTGTGTCTGTCTGTCTGTGAAGCATTGTCCTACACACACACATTGCATTACTGCTGGGGCCTAAATGCCACATTAATGCTGATACTTGAATGAGCGTAACGGTGCTGTCCGATTCAAATCAGAGAGTATCAGATTGAGTCCAGCAGCCTGCCACAGAGGATCTGAGGCAGCTCAAACGCTTTCCTGAAACAGAGACTTAAAACCCACCTTTTCATCCTGGCTTTTGTTAAACATCTGGTTTATTCTTTCTGTTTTGAATTTTCGTGTACATTAGTCCAGTGGCTCTAGACTCCCTTTTGGTAAGATTTTTGCTTTTAAGATGTTTTATTACAGAAAGAGTTTGAAACCCATGACCAAAACAGCTATACACTCTGTCACTGTGTTGCTCATGGGTGGAATTATAGGGAAAATAAATGATTCCCCTCAAGGATCCCTGGTGGTCCCCAGACTCGCTTTGCTTTACTGGTAATTCTCCTTTCTTTACAGCCTTTGATTTGCACTAACTTGTCATGAAAGGTGCTATAGAGTTTGACTGATACACAGAAGGCAGAGAGAGGGATATGTAAATACTCACACTGTTTCTAAGTACAGGCTTCTTTGTTTAAAAGAGCTATACCAATACTCCAGTAATCACACACTCCTGGCTGTGGGAATAGGCCCAACCATCATTGGCATAAAACTGCCATTAGGTGTGGACCAGAAAATTTCATCCTTATCTCCAACAAAATGCACTCATTCTGGATGCAGCCACAGTTTTTCCATCAGTTCTCCTTCGCTGCACAGCTAAATTTGCTGCAGCAGGTTCAGGTCTACACATCAACACCGATTTCTAAAACAGGTGTCCACTTCCTACGGCACTCTCACACAGATTCTATGCTTGCATTTGTACGTGCAGCGTCAAACGCCTTGGACCGGCTGTTTAATTTACGTAAAGCTAATTGTCATCATCCAATCAGTTTTTTTTGTTCGCGAGGTAAACCCTTGTTATAACGTTGGTTAGGTCCGTCACGGCATACTGGGATGAACTGGGATATTATTTCCTGTGGCTGAGGGCGTTCGGCTACTGCAGAGGATTGTCAGGCACAAATGGGAAATGGGCGCTTCCAGCCATGATCGATTGCTCTCCCTGTTCCTCTGAACTGGAGAGACGTGAAGGGAAGGATTAAAAACACTGGAAGGAGGTCATTTTCATGCCACCATCCTCAACCAGTGAAGGGTAAGAGCGTCTTCCTGGATTATTTTAATAAAGTGGTAGACTCAAATCAGTCAGCTTCTTCTTTGTAGCTGGAGCATATTACTGGCTCTTTGTCCATTTACTTGAAGTGCAGCCCTGTGATAAAAAGCCACTACGCAGTCCACTTGAAGCAGAAAATAATGCTGTGTTATTTCCATTTAGCTTTAGCCTTTTAGAGGGACTACAGTACAGTCTCCATATGAAATGAGAGTTTTCATTTCAGAAAAATCAAAAAGTAGAAACTGGTATTTACAGAGTAATAGTTATACTTATTTTCCAATTCAGCTTCTAGCAGAAACCACGAATGAGAGCAGTAAAGTACATTTCTAAAGCTGTAGAAATGTCAGCTTTAATTCACTGTCGACTCTGCAGAGGTCATTTGCAGGACAGCTTTGAGCTCACATGCAAATACCAACTTCCTTACTGTGTGAAGCACAGATGCACAGTTGTCTCAAAAAGAAGTCTGAGCTCGTGAGTGAAAAGGTAATAATGAACCGCTCTCTTACATCGAATTAACAGCAGCCACAGGAGCGACTGGAAGCGAATTCTGCAAATTAAAAAGACAGGCTCTGGAACTCGAGCACCGCTCTCAACATTAGCATATAGCAACACAGCAACAAGATTGTAGGTCTGCCCCAGCCCACAGCCAATATCATTAAATACTAAGCTTGTCAAGTCTGCTTTCAGCCGTGCTGCATGGAATCGCTCACAGCAGATCTTCATCTCGTGTCGCGGGGTACTTTCAGAGCTCATTAAGGCTGTGATTAATCAGAGTTTTCATGTTGAAGCAGAGATGTTTTTGATTAATACATTGATGCTTTAGATTAATATTTGCTCAGTACACGTATTTATTCTCATTGCTTGACTGATTGGTTTTTTTTTTTTGTTTGTTATATTTTATTGGTATTCCTGTTCCTCATTATGTTCTTCCCCGGTGTAGATAAGGGTTGCATTGATATTTAAAACAAAAACATTAGTGACAAGGCAAAGCTTGCAACACACACACACACACACACACACACACTTATACAGGGTAGGAAAGTCAGAACGTATGAACACACACAGTTAGTTATAGTGTTTTTTTGGGGTTTTTTTACAATAATACAGAATAAAACCAAAGTGATCCTTGAACAAAATGCTTAAATTATTAACTATCGAGGTGTTTGGTATTTAATAGCCGTCGTTATTAAATTAAATCTCCCAGAAGCAAGCGAGCATTGTTCACAATCCATTATGTCGACAGGAAGCTGCGCTCGGTAGCAGAGACGGAAGCTGTGGTCAGCATAACCTGCTTAATGGTCATTATTGTGTCGGGAGACAGGAGCAGAAAACCAACAACGCATGTTAGAGAAGTAGTTGACGCATATTTTACTTGTCAGCGGTTCGATCTTTGACTCACAAAAATGATTCCTTCGTGTTGCACCGGTGACACGAACTGCATTACGTTACAAATGAAAAGTTAGGATTACATTTTCCTTTGGAGGTATTGATTCTGAAATGAAGGGGGGGGGTTGTCCAGACGGGTACGGTGTTTTATGATGTGGTATTTCTGCCGCACGCACACGTCAACGCAAACATAGCTCATGACAAAAGGCAATACAAGAGCAGTCCAATCCCTTTCACAACCTCATAGAAAAGCACCGATAACAACATGGCAGGAGGGAAGCCTTTTTATGAACGGATCGATCTCTGAGTCTTTTACACTTGAGAAAAAAAAGGAAAATTCTACTAAGTTCTTGAGCGAATCAAAGAACGGGGGATCAAAATATCAAATGAGTTCACAGAGATGATAAAATAGAAAGTTACAGAAGAAAGTTGTGTCTAATAAGATTCACTGAGGTTGCCAACAACTTGGACTCAAACTTCCTGTGTGTGTTTCCTGTACAGGTTAACATCATGCAGCCATGCAGCACAGCACTTAGAAAGACTTGTTTGACGGATTGCAGAACTTTTTTTCCAAGTTGTCCGTCTTTCCAACCATCCAGCCCCTTGATAGGGCACATTAGTCATGCTATGTGCTCACCTTCATCAGGTATTTAACTGGATCATTTGTCGAAACAATCCCCCTCCCAACCAGCAGGTTTCAGCAGCTGCCGCCTTTCTGGAAGATTCTACTGGACTTTTTCCCCCAATGAAATTAGCCCCTGAAAACTTCTCCAAACAGCAGGAGTTCTGCTCAGACAGCATCACTGTCAATCTATATTCAATTTCAATGTAAAAAAAAAAAACAAAAGATAAATACTTTTCTAGGATTTAGTAGAAATTTCCAGAGGTCACAGAGTGATACAAATAAAGCTGCACTAGTCCATTACTGACCACCGTGAGTAATCCAAGCTCAATATAAAACGTGTTGTCAGACGTAAGTCTTTAGATTTGTCTTAGATTTCTGGCCCCGTTCGCTCTCAAACTGGAATGCCGTGAGTTTCTGTAACGATGCCAAGCTGTTATCTTGGTTACATACTTCCTCACTTAAAACATCTGAACGTTACCACTCAGCACCCACTCCGTTCTGTTCTGTTCTGTTCTGTTCTGGGAGTGGTGACACATGAATCCAAAACAACTAAAAGTGTAAAACTTGCATGAAAGCGTTTGCATTAAAAAACTATGTGTTGGAAGATGTGTTTGGGGGAATGCTGCATGGAGGAGAAGCCGACTGACAGCAGCTCAAATAGTGTTGAAGGCAGGTGAGCTGCGTTCTCCCCGGTGACCCTGAACTCCACCCTCCAGGCTCCTTCAGAGAGAAAGGGAAGCTGGTAGATGGAGGTTCTTCACAACGTGTCCATGCGGATAGAGCGTACTGATCATCAGATAATAATCCCAAACTGGCTTTCAAAATGTAATGGAAAGGTGACAACATTAGCCGGTACGCAGAGCAGTTTTGTCCCAGCTTAAAGGAGGCGCCACTCACAGCTGCAAAACATAAAAATCAGCTGCAGCTTGTATCCACAAAGATAAAGAAGGAACTTACAGCAAAATACACGAAGAGAATGCATTGTGAAAGAATAGATAAGTGATGTATTGTGCAAATGCAAGGATGCATAGGCTACTGTAGATAGTATTGGCATGCAGAATAGAAATGGGACACTAAACTAAGAATGAGTCTTATATCCTGGTTAATTTAATTAAATTACCTTTATGTTGAGACCCATTCCATTTAACCACTCAACCCCAATCACCAAACCCCTCTTAGTACCACTTTAAACCCCGTGGATGAGTAGGTTTTTGTCAACTTCTATTTTTTTTGCCGCAACTCCATGATGCCTCAGCCCCCTGCCCCCTCCTTCAACCACCACCACCACCACCGCCGTCGCCGCCGCCGCCGCCACCACCTCCTCACTGTGATGTCAAGCATGACATTCAGAGATGGGTTTAGACATGATCTGTCCTTAAGGGAGCTCAGTTTTTGACAATACAGGAGGGGAGGCTGGGTGGGTGTTTGTGTGTGCGGATTAGAAAGCCAACGGATTGAGATTTAAGCTAAAGGGCAAAAAAAAAAAAAAAAAGCCAAGCACACTGACACTTTTCAACCACAAACAACTGCGCCTGAAATTTTTAAAGTCTTATTCCTTCCTTTATCCTCCATCATAGCTGCTCTCCAGCGCCGGAGAAAGAAATGTGTGGGTATGTGTTTTTTTCCCCCCATTTTATCTGCCACTCCCTCGATGCTGAAAGTCCCACAGAGAAATGTGTGTGTTTGCCTCTTGAACAGAAGTTTCACCGCCTCTCATCACAACACCCTCAGAGTGCAGACGTCATCCCAGGCATGCACTGACATACATACAAACATACAGACCCACACAACGTAATCTATGTACTGTACACAAATATATAACACCTGCAAGAACATGTGCAGAACATGTATGCACATACTAGCTAGGTGTTGCACCCCTCCCCCTTTTTTACATTGTCCGCTGAGCTGCTGTATATTTCAGAGGCAGGTGTGCTAAAGGCAGAGATGGAGGGAAGTAAAGAGAAAATGACACTGGGAGGGAGATGTGTGTAAAATACCATCACTGTCAGAATTCATGAGGCTAAAACTAAGATTTGAAAGTTTAAGGTTTGACAGGTTAAGGCTGGGATTTCACCGTCTACAGCAGCGGTAACGGCAGAAACTTGTCAGGTAAATCTAGTCTGTCAAAGACAGCCCACATTTTTCACACTACCATCTGTGGTCTGGCAACTAACAATATGGATTTACTTAAAGCAAGCACCATTTTAAACAGGCTGTGAAAAGTGCTATCCCTACATGAACCTTTCCCACTTCTGGACAGGTGTGATATTCTCTGTATTCTCTCATTGTATTCTACACGCTGAAAAAACTAAAATAAAAAAGAATATGACCGGTGTTCTGTAAATGAGTTTCTGATGAGGTGGGAAACAGGCCACGCAGTTGCCTTATAAGAATAAGTTTTATTTGAGCTAAGTAGTTTAGCTGAAGTGGTTTTGTTGAGGTCTTGAAATGCAGGGACTCATTGACATGCAGTCTGTCCACTGATGGGGTTTCCAGCTGCAGGGCTCAACTAAGTCACAGGAGGTGATTTATGACTAAAATCTTAAAAGTGAAAACTGAGCTAAAGAAATTCATATTTGGCTTGAAGCTATTCAAACAAGCAACACACACTTGGCAGAGACTGTCCTGTAAAAAAAAAAAAAAAAAAAACTGTCTGTGGAGCAGGTTATTATAGTTAGGTTTTGTTGCTAGGCGACATCTAGTGGACGGAGTAATTATGACACTTGACGTAGTACGAGGAGAGACAGAGTCCACGTCAGGAGGAGGTTGTGATGGATGGATGGATGATTCCCATGTGAAAGCAGCAGTTTATGTTGTTTCCATAATCCATGACCGTTCGACAAAGTTAACCACGTTGTTATTGTCGTAACCATGACAACAAAGGTCGCCCAGTGTTGAGGAAGTACTTATTTTAACCCAAACCACAATATTTCCCGAAACCTAACCCGAGCCGTGGCGGTTATTATAGTGACCACGGTGACGAAGGTGGGAACGCCGCTGTTGGTACGTTACATGTGTTTTATTATTGTAACCGTGACAACCGAGATCTTGTACTCCCGCCAACGTAGGGGCGCTATTTCAGGAGACACAGGTCATATCAGAGGGTTGAGAAAAAACAAAATGTGTGGTTGTTCAGGGTGGAGGACTGGTTGACTTGTTGTGATACAAGACAGCCTGAAATATCTTGACTCTCAGTCCCGAGTTTACATGTAAGTCAAGCTTCAAAAATGATAGATCCCAAAAAGTACTAATTCCTCCCTTTTTGTTGCCTGTGCTTATTTCAAACTTTACTAAAATAGGCTTTCAGTTAAAAAAGAGAAAAAGAGAAATCCAGTCCATGTGAAGTCCAGTACGAGAACAGCCTGATGTCCTCGGGGTTACTTCCTGTGAACCACTGTCCACAAGATATTCTTCAACTCCGCCCACAGGCTGTGTATCTCTCATGAGGAGTGAAGTGATCTTCATGTGTGGCCCTTTTTAAAGCTCGGTTTTCTCCTTACAGCAAAGTGAAGTATAAGGAAAAAAAAAAAAAATATTCAGGATCTCTTTTAATTTTAATTTTTAAAATATATCCTCCACAGAGAGAGAGAGAGAGAGAGAGAGAGAGAGAGGGAGTGAAACAGAAATAGAAAGCTCCCAGGTAGATTTCCCGCCTGCGTCCCCCCACCTGCACAATTTCATCGAGACAGAGCGACAGTGTCTGCTGCTTCAACGATAGACACAGGACACAGCTGAGGTAAAAGAGGATGGTGTGAAATGCATAGAGGGATATCTGATGGGCGACCAAATTATGTGTCCAGTCGGTTCCACAACTTCCTTAGCCATCCTTGATGTCGTCTCCAGCGACTTTCCCTCCGTCTTTATCCGCCTTTTACTCTACCTCCAATTCAGCTTATCCAATCCAATCCAAGCTCAGCATACCCCCCCCCCCTTTCTTCTCATTTAACCTGTCACCAGACATCCCCATTTTTGTGCACAAGGCTGAAAGTAATGCACCCACAATAAAAGAGGTTACTGTTAAACCCTTTTTGATTACAGTCGTAACCCTGGTGTCCTTTGAAAGGTAACTCTTTAAATTTTACAACCAAAAAGTCAGAATGAGTATCAGAGATACCGAACCAAAGTTACAGAGGCACAAATATGCTATAAATGTAAGCATTAAAAGGGCAGCAGTTGCACATTTTTTATCTGAAAAAACACATCTAAGCCAATAGTTGTAGATCTGTGGAACTCTGTGGATCTATATATATAAATATATATAAATATATATATATATTTAAGCCCACACACACACAAATGCATTCATGCACACACATATACCCACCCACACACACACACACACACACACACA
>NW_019174375.1:1452916-1688455 GCF_002260705.1 Seriola dumerili | reverse complement strand
GAGAGAACACATATTCATACAGATGGCAAAAAAGAGGAGTGAAGTGATCTTCATGTGTGGCCCTTTTTAAAGCTCGGTTTTCTCCTTACAGCAAAGTGAAGTATAAGGAAAAAAAAAAAAAATATTCAGGATCTCTTTTAATTTTAATTTTTAAAATATATCCTCCACAGAGAGAGAGAGAGAGAGAGAGAGAGAGAGAGAGTGGGGGCGAGAGATGAAAACAGGAGGAAGAGGTGGTGCCGGCAAAGAGACTCTCATCAGGGTTGAAGAGTGAAGATTAATCTTGTTGTCAGGGATGGGTGGCAATGTGAGGCACACGGCACTTCCATCTATCTGTGCTGCGACTGCTCTGTTTGACCCTGATCCCCCCCCCCCCCTCCCCCTCCCCTCCCCACAGAGAGAGAGGAGTGAAACAGAAATAGGAAAAGCTCCAGGTAGATTTCCCGCCTGCGTCCCCCACCTGCACAATTTCATCGAGACAGCAGCGACAGTGTCTGCTGCTTCAACGATAGACACCAGGACACAGCTGAGGTAAAAGAGGATGGTGTGAAATGCATAGAGGGATATCTGATGGGCCGACCCAAATTATGTGTCCCGTCGGTTCCACAACTTCCTTAGCCATCCTTGATGCCGTCTTCAGCGACTTTCCCTCCGTCTTTATCCGCCTTTTACTCTACCTCCAATTCAGCTTATCCAATCCAATCCAAGCTCAGCATACCCCCCCCCCTTTCTTCTCATTTAACCTGTCACCAGACATCCCCATTTTTGTGCACAAGGCTGAAAGTAATGCACCCACAATAAAAGAGGTTACTGTTAAACCCTTTTTGATTACAGTCGTAACCCTGGTGTCCTTTGAAAGGTAACTCTTTAAATTTTACAACCAAAAAGTCAGAATGAGTGTCAGAGATACCGAACCAAAGTTACAGAGGCACAAATATGCTATAAATGTAAGCATTAAAAGGGCAGCAGTTGCACATTTTTTTATCTGAAAAAACACGTCTAAGCCAATAGTTGTAGATCTGTGGAACTCTGTGGATCTATATATATAAATATATATAAATATATATATATATTTAAGCCCACACACACACAAATGCATTCATGCACACACATATACCCACCCACACACACACACACACACACACACACAAAATGATGCCTCTCAATCTGTCTGATGTTTAAGTGTCCTCGAGTGTGTCTTGTCAAATCAAATCATAAAAGGATTCCTTGTTTACATCCAGCTGATCAAAGACCGCTCTGCTCCCCGCATGTGTATTCTTTGTATTGATTTCCCCTTTGAACAGTCATTTTTATTTGTCAATGAGTCATTTGAGAGTCAGCAAGTAGTCATTTCATCTTTGAAAGGGCCATGTTGAAGTCTGTCGTTAGCTTAATCCCATCAAACTTTATATGACGATTTAACATGACAGTTGAAGGAGGTATTTAAATTTTGTGGATTTCTCCTGCCAGAAATGACATAACGTTAAGCTGCTGAACTGCGCAGCCTCCTGATCC
Organism: Seriola dumerili; assembly: GCF_002260705.1. Classification (NCBI taxonomy): domain Eukaryota; kingdom Metazoa; phylum Chordata; class Actinopteri; order Carangiformes; family Carangidae; genus Seriola; species Seriola dumerili. The sequence goes on along the minus strand of NW_019174375.1, from coordinate 1,686,940 downwards.
GTTTGTTTGTCTGCACCGAAGATGGACATTACAGTTGCCAGGTTTTTCTAATATTTAGAAGAATGTTTTTTGATTCACTCACCTTTTTTCCCCCCACACTTCCTGCACACTTAGATTCCCCACGAGTAACAACAGAATGAGGAAACAGGGCCGAGCTGCGAGTTCAAGAAGCGTATTTTACACTGAAAAATCTAATTTAAACATCAGAGTTCGAGCAAGTATCGTGCCAACATGGACTCTCAGGAGGATTACATACCAACAGGGTTGAGTAATGGGACAGGTTATAAAGATTTAAGATGATTTTTCAGATACTTGAGTTCTACTATAGCACTTCAGCGTAGAGCTCCAGGGCGTTATGCTTCAATCCCAAACAACAACCAGAGTTTAAATGTTCATTCTTAAAATTTGAGTTGTGCAAAAAATGCCAGGTTTAGAAAATGGGAGAGCACACACCCACGTTCCACCGACCGTGTGTTTGCACTAGTGACTGATTAGGTCACTCCTCAGGTCTGTGTGGTTCTGTGGAGACTTTGCTCGACTGGCATCTCACTTGCTCTCCCCATAATGTCTGTTGCACCTATGGACGGGCCACTTTACACTTTTATAATTAGCGCAGGTTAGAAATCTTTTCTAACTCTCGCCGGCGCTGCACAACGTAACCGTGTCACATGACTTTAAGACCTCGCTGGGAGCAAGGTGCCTTCAGCTTTTCCGAGTCAGGTGGCTGCAGTTGCTCTCCACCGGCTGCACTGAATAATCAATAGTCGCCAGTGGTTCACATTGACCATAAGGTCAGGAGAAGTCGATCTCGAACGCACCTATTCTTACCAGTTCCTGAATTTGAATGACCTCAATTAGCCAGAGTAACTGAAAACACCTGTGTGGCTGTGCAGGCCCTTTACCTTTTCACCTACTCGTCCATGCTTTAAAATGCAGATGCTTTTCTCGATTGAAGGCCCACTTTGTGGTTTAGTCTGCGAAAAAATGCTGTGTATTTAATGAAGCCTTTAATTACTTGCATAAGTTTTTTTAAACTTGTATATAGCGCACTTTTAAGTCGGGGGAGAAGCATTCAATTTTCCTGTCATGCTGGCATAAAACTGTCCCTATTTAATTAATGAGATTTTCATCACCTCCCCTGTGGACTCAAAGAAATCCTCTCATGGTGTGAGCACCACCAGTGAGGAGAGGTCTGGTGGCTGAGGAAGGAGTGTGGAGTGTGTAGGGGGGGGTTGGTGGGAGAAAATGACAGACCGGGAGGAGTATTTATCCATGAAGAGAGAGCTAAATGAGGTTGAATAACAGGTGGAGAGAATCTTAACATCCGTCATGATCGATTTCTCTTTATTTTTATCCAGTGCTGAGTCTTAATCGTTCCCAGTCCGTCTTTTTTCATTCCGTATCTAAATCACTGCCTTTAGGATTTCTGTAGTTGACCGAGAATCTCAGTCTTTTTCCACGTGTTTCACTCTCTTTGGTCTTTTTAGTCCTTAAATCCTTTTTTCTTTTGCTTATTTATTATTATCCTCCAACCACACCCCCACCCCCACCCCCCTCCCTTCATGACCACGTCCCTTCATGACTCCTCAGTGAGCGAGGAGGAGGAGAAGTCGACACACAGCCCATCCATAAAGACGTCTCCCACTGCGAGGGAATGGAAAATGCCATTAGGCTGCTTCTCAGTCCTCCCACCACGGTGGACTTGCAAAGCTGCAGCTCTGCGGGCAGTTGGCTTGGGCAGCACACAGCACATACTCACAGGGGCAACATGCAGCAGCTTGCAGCAGGTGTACACATACACACACACACACTTGGAGATGCAGCAGCAACAACGACTGCCAGATACTCTGGAGTCAAAGAATGTCATGCACACAGAGATGCAGGTACTCTGGAGTCAATTTAAGTTTAATATCGAGAGGCAAGTTAGTGCTTAACATTCAAGAGCCCTTCAGGGATTTAGGAATGTAAAGAAATATCAAAGAAAATCTTTGGGTGGAACTGAGTTCATTCTCTAAAAATATAAACTGACAGTGTGACCGTATAAGCGAGTTTGGATTAGGTATGCAACTGTCATATCTTCAGATACTTTCACCAGAAACACTGTGTGACTGTTAACGCGGCGCTTCTGTTTGTGTGTGTTTGGACACACGTGCAAACTGGCATGCGTCGCGCTCATTTCTAATTCAGTCATTTGAATCAGTTGAGATGTTGACAAAAACAAAGCACAGAAACAGTGCATTACCATAGCAGGGAGCAATTTCCAGCTCATCAAAGCTCAATGACGCCTTTCTGGGGGTACGACAAACTGATTCCTTTGCTGCTGCTCCGCTAGCTCGTCTGCATGTTTACCTGACTTCTCCACCACCTTTCAACAGCGCTGCCTAACAAGTCAGCAGTGTTTTGGCTGCCAGTCTTTTCTGTTCTCAAACAGAATAACATCTTCATCTGCGCCTTCAAGAAAAATGATTAAAGAAAAGTTTTCCAAAGTAAAGTTGCGACAGCTCTTCAATGACGCAGCATCTGTGCGTCAGGTATTTCATGTTTGAATTGCAGGTATTACGTCGATGTATAGGCAGTCGTTAACAAGTGGTTGAATGACAGGATGGGTGGTTAGTCAACGCCTAGTTCTCCAACAACCCATATGACTTGTAAGAGTGTTTTCTTCCCTGGCACCTGGTTGTTCAGACACCCACAACTACTTGGTTAAGGGTTGTTACAGATCTTCTCCACACACGTTTTAAACTCTGTAAAATCCTCTGCTATGATTAATATTTTGTTTAACACCGTTTTCCCACATAGAAAGTGAAAAACCACCTGCTGGCTCCAGGTGGACAGGTGAGACAGCAGAGAGCATCAAGATGTTCGGAGGAGGAAACATCAGAGAGACTCGGCCACATGTTGGAGCCTCAGTCAGACCCAGACTCACATGAGGAGTCTGTTGAGACCAGAACCAGACTAACTAGCAGACGGGTCAGAGCAATTAGCGCAGTTAGCATCTTTTACGCTTACCACGTACACCGTGCAACGTACAACAGCATCTTGCTGCTTCCACCTCGGTTACTGAGCTAAGTTACTGCTGAGAGACACATGACACATGCACAGTAACCGAAACGCTGAACGCATGACTGAAGTGTCACATGTATTTTCTGCACAAAATATTTTTGCATAGTTCCCTTGAGTTCAGTGTGAGGTACTGTTGTCCTCAAACACTGTAGTCTGATTTTACACCAGTGACACATGCTCATGTAGAGTGTTACTCATCCCGACTCTGCAAAAAGTCAAGTTGCACTTCACATCTATCCAAATTGTAGTTGAGTGTTGACTGTCCTACATTTTTTTTTTCTATCTCATCCTGTGCCTTCAACAGAATAATAAAGCCTTTCTGTATCTTATACTTGACGTCTTCTGATGCTGTTTCCAGTCATCAAAATATGATACTACACTGCTGTCACAGAAATCTAACAGTGTTCAAAAATCTTCTCTTGATATATCTTTATACCCGCAAAACTTATTTTGTGCTCTATCATCACTTCTGTGCTCTCTGACATTGTTTGATTTCCAGCAACGATCAATGTGAGACATCATCTTTCATCCAGACAAATGCACTGATCCTCTCTGGTTCTGACTGTTTGATCTGTTCTCTCTCTGCTAAAATGTCAGAGACTGTCTTAAATCCCCGGTCTAGCTGGTGCTTGAAAATATGTTTTAAGGTATATTTACAGCCAACACCGCGGCGTCTACGTGGAAAATAAGCACTCTGAATGTCACAGAGCGTCACTCTTAGACACAAGTGTGATTCACTGCAAAGTGGCTGTCACTCATAGTTGTGCCTCGGTTTCTAAAGACTCTCGCTGATCAAATAGTCCCAGCGACTAAGGAGCACCATGAACTAAATCTACCGAAAATCCCTTTTGCTCATTCATGTTTCTGTTTCCTCTGCATCAGAGGGATTAGGCAGATTTGATGAATAAGGGATTAACAAGCGATTTTATCATGCAACGAAACAACAGAGTCACCCAGTCCGTCTTTTCCACACGACTGCCATGTTTGAATGATTGTTGGAAAGGAGATGCAGGTGTAAACCACGCGTACTACGTAATGCCAGACAATCGTTACAAGACATTCTTCTCCCGAGGCCTTACGCTGCTCCGACGGGAAAACCACGCAGCGCTGACGGTGCGGGTCATCACACACACACACACACTACTGCCTCTGCAGAAAGAAGAGTTTGAAGGGAAGCAGGAACTGGCTCAGGAGCTAATTTTGAAGTTTCAGACTTGTTTCTATCTTCTTCTTCTACATTTAACCTTTCATTGACCAGAAGTTTGCAATTATTCTGCTCTGCTCTTTACGCTGCCTTGACTCTGTATGGTCTACGATGGTCTATCGTACTGCCATCACTTCCTCGGTTGTTACAGTGCTTAAAATTGCAACTCTTCTTCTCTTCATACCACATTGATTTGTTGTCAAAGGGCGACAGCTCACATCTTTTTCCTCTCCAAATCACACAGGAGCAGACAGATAAATACGAGGTGTATTAGGAGGTTGTGATGCACGTACGTGTGCAGATTTGCGTCACACAAAGAAATTCCAGGAATCCGGCGACGACAAATACGACTGACGCTGCGCGTTCTGATGATCTATAGGGAAATACATGAGAATATGACTTGATTCAAACGTTATCTCTCACCCGCTTCCCTCTACGTAATCTCTGACTCCTAACAGTTTGGATGTGATTACATTCAGCGCCCCAGAAAGCTTGACGTCAGCTTGATATGAAGCATCTCACTTTGATTTCTCATTAGTCACGCTTCTTCCACTCTTCCAGATCACTCTGACACTGCCCTCGTCATTTAAGGTAACGCTTTTAGGCGCCGTCGCCGCCATCCACAATCCGTTTTTCTCCCAACTGATTTCATTGCGAAAACAATTCCGTGCTTGTGATTTGAGTGGAAAAGCTTCTCTTTTTAAAGCTTAGAGTAAAGGATTAGGTGTTTAAGTCTGCAACTATAGCCGTGCTAAAATACTCAGGTTGTGTGTCTCCTTCCGAATGAGACGCTCGTCGGCCAAATAAGGTTCGCTGCGTCGCGGCGTCCCTAAAGCCACTTTGAGCAAAGCTGTAAAAAATAAACACTGAGGAAGCAAAAGATTTTTTTGCTCCCGGTCAGTGACCACAGCTTCTGTACAGCGGGATGTACAAGAGATCCATGACCTCTCCCTCTGTCAGGTAACGACAGTAACGACAGGTAGCTCCCAGTCCACAGCACTAAATAACACGGTGCGGTGCGAGGCGAGCCCCCCCCACCCCCACCCCCCCCGTCGCATGAGTCTATAAATATGATGTGATCAAACAAACTTACCTGTTGGGTAGCCAGGAGAAATACAGTGTTTGGAGAGAAAGACAGCATCCAGCCAAGGCCCAGTGGAGTGGAAGCAGGAGAGAGAGAGAGAGAGAGAGAGAGAGAGAGAGAGGGGAAGAGGGAAGAAAAAAAAAAACAGTCAGGCAGAGCAAAAACCTTTGGAGATAAATAATTGAAGACATTCTTTTTACGTTGAGGCTCAACAAAGATGGCTCTTAAAATGCCATTTGGGCAGGAATACTGAAATGAAAGAAACACCTCGGCATAAATAATTGAAGGAGTGTGTGATTGTCTCTTCGGTGGTGAGGGCAAGCGGCGAGCTGAGGCTACCCTTCCTCACCCGGAATTACCGAGCGGGGATTGGCTGGCACGGTGTTGGAGGCTGTGCCGAGGTGTGTGAGGAGTTCAGACGCTCCATTGCTTGAACACATGCAAAATCTGTCAAAAATATTGCTTCATTATGACCCCGCACAAGACCTGAGGTAGGACCGGCTGCATGCAAAGCAGCTCGCTACAGTGGCATACATCAAGTTAACCAGCCGTTCATTATGTATGCCGGCTCCCGGAGAGCTGGAATTACCTTTATATTCAGGGCTCTCTCTCTGCTGTGCAAATGAGAAAGAGGGAAGAGGCCAGTTGCAGAAAAGTGGCGGCTTGGTTTGATGTCATTACTCTTTCATTAGCTAAACTTAATAACATTTCCTTTTACTGATCCCATGGTGTTGATTTTTTTTTTTTATTCCATATTCATCCAGTGACACCCGACACTCAGGGCAGACACGTATTTAACAGCCGCGTCGAGAGCGTCGCTACCGTGCAAAGATACAGTCAGGAAAAACGTACAGGTGTGTAGGTGAGATCACAATGAAGGACGACAGGTGTGGTCCGAGAACTGTGGTGCACACTGTATCCTCGCAGCAAGAAGGTCCTGGCTCTCTGTCCGTCCCTGTTCCCGCCTCCCATGATCCAAAGACATGCAGGTTTAGGTTAACTGGGTGACTTTAATTGCCTGTAGGTGTGAATGGTTGTTTGTCTCGACTTGTCCAGGGTGTATCCCCCGCCCTCACCCAATGTCAGCTGGGATTGGCTCCATAAGCGGTGTGGCTAACGAACGAGTGAATACCGATACTCACGGGTCGCAACGTCAACATGTCGACGGGTGTTGTAGCCGGTGTGGTCCCATCGCAACGCCGTCTCTAATCATAAACGCTTCACATTTCGAGAGGCCAAACAAATACCCAACACACCGTTTCCTTCTTCCCATTTTATAATTACTGCTCCAGGTCACAGCTGGTCCCTATACGTTCCCATACAGCACCACAGCTACTTACACAACAACATTAAGTCATGTGATATTGACAAAAATGAGAGTGGACTTGTATTCCATTACAGTGCACAGTGAACAAGTTTCTGCTTATTGATTCTCAGGGAGAAATTAATGGTTGCCAAGAGTGGTAAATAAGTCCAGCCACCCATGTTATTTGTAGAAATTGGGCCCAAACACGGTCCTTTAAAACTTTACCGTAGTCTCCAGCTCAGAGTAATGCTCTTTATAGTTATTCCTAATAAAATATGGAAATGTCTGGTATTTAATTGTTGTACTTCATTATGACAGTGATGTAATCTTCACATGGGGATTGTTTGATCACCACAAAGAGATGACGACTGGGCATATTGTGTGAGACTGTGAGCCAATAGTTTGTCTGCGCCAGCGGCTTATTATGACCCATAGTTACGTTTTATTGTTAGGCAACCACAGTAATTATGATGGGAGCAAAGGAAGAAGTCAGGTGATGCAGTACGAAGAGCGTCCACAACAGGAGGAGGGATGAGGCGGACGGACGGGTCCACGAAACACAGGACTTACACAAAGGAGTCACATTGTTTATTTTATCCATCACCATTCCACAACTTTAGCCATGTGTTTATGTAACTATGACAACAAGGCGACGCTCCTATCAGAGCGTACAGGGGACAGATGACCTGTATGGTTATTCAGGTTCAAGGAATTGTTCTAAGTCATTATTCGACTGCACATGACGTTCAGATGGTTCATCATCACTAACTGTATCTATATTGTGTGTTTATACCTGCAGCTTAACCTGAAGGTGACCTTCTCATTCATGGTCACCCAGAGTGAGCCAGCTCTAAGCAGTTCCTTCAATATTTGAACTGAAAACTGAACCAGTTAACTTTGTAATTACAGAGCATTTATTCTCATATTTTGGAGGGCGCAAACAAAGACAGCCAAACTACATCCAAAAACTAAAAGTGAACCGGAGCCAGGCCTCCGCATCTGACAAACTCTCACCTACAAGACACATAATACATCTCTACAGAACCGCCACAGCCCCGGCCAAGTCTGTCTGCACAGAGACAGACTATAAAATAGTAGCAGCGTGCACCCAACACAACCTCATCAGCTCTGCCACATCTGAAAAAACACACTGCACTTCTGAGTGGGCACCTTGTTCGGCAGCGCTCCAGGCCCCTGATCAATGAAAGCATGTCCAGGGATGCTCAGGAGAGCTGGTGATAGAAATCTGCTCCTTACTCTCTCAGCAACGATAAGTTATAAAGACCTAGCTGAGGCACATGTCCGACCAACTCATCAGGACAGGCAGAGCTTGCATTTATCTCATGATGTGTCTGCTGTATATCAAGGTGAGCAAAGTTGTTAGAGGATTTGATAGAGGACTGTGCAGCAGTTCCAGACACATTATGGAACTGACTCGCATTAGGATGCTAAATAATATAGTTAGCAATACTATGATGAAAAAAAAACTACCTTTAAGGTGTTGAGATAAACATATTTCATTTGTCATTATGTCACACCAACTCTTTCAAAATAAAATGCAGCACAAAAAAAAAAAACAGAATATTGAAGTTTTGCAACATTTATTCGCATTCGCTCCATGTGAAGTGTTCAGCATTAGTCAACAGCTCCTAATTAAATAATAATAATAATAATAATGTAGCATCAGTCTGCTTATTAATTGAACTGATAGAAATCTGTTAGAAATAGCAGAAGTGGACAGCAACAAAATACATTTACTAGTTTGTTTTTCGAGTATTTTTTTTTGGAAGCAAAGCTTTTATTTTAGAAAATATGATCGGCCACACACCGTGTTCACCACAGCAGAGAAAACAATCAGAGCCAACTCCTCCTCTGTCAGTCCTGTTGTGTTTGCTGCATTTCTGAACAGCTCAGTTTGAGCCGGTCAGCGTCCTGACGATGCTACGTTACATAAAGATTCAATTAAAATGCCCTTTTTAAATCAAGTAAAAAACTGACTGAACAACTTTCACCTGTATGGGAGTCATATTTGATCTGTACTTTGTCCACCTCTGACGAGTTGATAAGTTTGGTTTGCACATATTTGCATATATATATGTTTTCTGTCCTTGGATTATCAAACTTGGCAGACGTGGAACAGGATATCTACTTTCTAAGAAAGAAAATCTCTTCCTTTCTCTGTCCAGCTGCTGGTTGTGATGTGACTTATGTCTCAGTAGCCTGTCAGGGCCTGTAGCTACCTGGCCGCCACCTGTTATTATCATGCCGTTGTCCTGCCGGTAAATGCGACTGTCCTGCTGTCCAAGAACGACAGCACAAGAGGGAAGATCAATGATGTCACAGACTTTAGCTTCGTTGGAAAGGTGAGGTGACTCCAGCCCAGCTGATCTAGTCTGCGCTCCGCGTGTCCGACCGTCTGAACGTAACCCTGAGTGTTGACACAGGCTGCTGTCGGCAGCGACTAACAAGGATGATCAGTGCATTCATTCTGAGCAAATGATATTATTCCAGCGCTATTTCAAAGTCAAGTGTTTGGAGGAAAGAATAAAAAATAAAAAAAATGAAATCCTATCATCACCAGCCAGTCAAAAGTGAGTTTTCAGCTGAGCTGTTGTATGAGTTATGAAAAATTCATAAATTCATGAACTGTTGGAGAATGGATTTTCTTGTGACTATTGCAGCTTTACTGCTCTTGAGAGTAATAGCGTTTGCTTCTGAGTGTGTGTACGTGTGTGTCTCCTGCTGTCTGTATGTGTGTATAAAAAGAAAAAGGGACTTGTTTACTCCATTTCATCACTTCTGTCCCTCCCACGCTGATTGCCTCTTTAAATGGTTTCCCCTCATCTGCGCTCCCGGCCTCATTTGCCAGTATTTGGGGCAGACTTTGTGAGACCATCACATACAGATGGGGGGCAATTGCCATGGAGAACGTCCAATCACCACACTCATGAGGGTGAATACACATCACACCCAGAGTAAACACAACAAACAGATCAGTTTCGCCGCCGCCGCCGCCGCCACCACCGAGTCGGCCTATCTTTTTTAGCCTGTCAGGCATTCAGCCGGCCACTCAGTCAACCAGCCTGTCAATCAGCCATTCAATCAAGCAACAAGCCAGCCAGTTACACATTGTCTCTGCCAATCAGTCGGTGAGTCATTCAGTCAGCCAGTCTGTCAGCAAGATACTATTTCTGCCAGTCAGCCAGTGAATCAGCCAGTCATACACTCAATCTGTCTTGTTTATCTTTGCCCGGTGAGATATACAGACTTGAAGCTGTGTCCCTAATGTCTGTCGCAATGTATCTGAATCCTGAACAGTGGTGGGAGATTGGATGAAATGCAATAAATAAATTTTTTTTTTTTTTTAAGGGGGGGGGGGGGGAGAGTTGATAGAAGCTCATTCCTGCATAATTTCCCTCCCGATGAGAGCTGTATCTATTGAGGATGTTGTGCTTTCATCTTGTTTTACTGCCTCCGAGTGGCCAAAACATCAATTAATACAGCTTTTAATTTTGATATTTATTTTTAGTCCCGCCATGTCAGATCCTGTGGTTTTTTGTTTTTGTTTTTTTTTGTTTTTTTGTTGAGGGGGGGGGTTTAAAGAACATGACTGCGATATGTGATCTAAAAAAAATAACTGCACAAAGAAAATGTTTTATGGAAATCTTAATAATTGCTCAACACAACCAGATAAACATATTTCATGCCACATGCAGGACTCATGACCCCTCCTCCCTGCTGCTACTCTAATGATGGACTGAGATGAGTTTGCTGAGGAAAAAAAAAAAAAACAAGAAAAGAAGAAAAAACAAAAAGAGATGGTTGGCTGTTTTCCTTCCCCCTCGATCTGGCTGGACTTCTTGTTCCTCTTTTCTTTTCCTTCTCTCCTTTCACAGTTATCTAATCATAGCCCAGTAAATGGCCCATAAAACATTAATTTCATTATTCCAGCAATATGGCTTTTAGATAGACATTGAACGGGTGGTGAGGTGGGGGGGGGGGGGGGGGGGTACAGATTAGCAAGACAGACAAATCAAACAGTCAGACAGTCACATCATCAGACTCTCCACACAAGGGTTTCCTCTCATCAAACTAAAAAAAAACAGGCTCCCATCCACCGAGAGCCTGATATCTCCCCACATCACTGTCCTTGAATTCAAACAGCTGTTTATTTCCATCTTTCCAGATACACTTGAAAAACAAATAATGCTCATCCCGCTGGTATGTACTGTATGTGCTTCTGAAAAGCTTAATGGGAGGTTGCCATGATAACATCGAAATCAACGCAAATATTTCACTTGTAATTTTCTCCTTTCAGCCTGTTACATGAGACTCAACGATGAACAAAACTGCTCATGTTCCAGGGTCAGTCAGGACACACAGAGAGAGTTGTTGTGATGCGAGACAGATGATAGCGCCGCTGCAGGGATTTTGGATTGTCGGGCTCTGCTTCTGAAACCCGACTTCAAAGCTTAAATGTTTAGCGCGGCGCAGGACTGAAAGCACTTCAGCTACTGCCTCAGAGAGAGGAAGAGAAAGACGGAGAGAAAGAAAAGGTTTCCTCACATGTAGAGCACAAACAGTGAGCGCTAATTAGAGCTTACCTTACTGTATGGTAGTGCTGCCTGCTATCTCACACACACACACACACACACACACACACACACACACACACACACACACACACACACACACACACACACACACTCACACACACACACACACACACACACACACACACACACACACACACACACACACACTTTCCACAGTGAGGAATGCAAACACTGCAAGACTAATTCCAGAGATGCTATTTAAGGATAATGGCTGGTTCTCTTTCACATGTGCCCCCACGTTAATGAGTGCTTTTGTGTGTGTGTGTGTGTGTGTGTGTGTGTGTGTGTGTGTGTGTGTGTGTGTGTATGAACACATATTTTACATGTATTGTTATGTAATTGTGGCCTCTCGTGACGACGTACGCACAAACTATCAAAGCAGAACGTCTCATTGTAATTCAAAGGTGCACTCGGATATTTCAGATTTTGATTATTTTATTGTGGCTGTCTCGTGCTTAATTGCGGGCTTTAGTGTCTGCAGCATGTGAACGCATTAAGTGGTGCTAACTCTCTGATGAAAAAAAAAACAAAACACCCATGTGATGCATTGGCGTACCCATGGCATAAATGACATAACCCAGCTCCCCTTCCACCATGTGCTCACTATACAAGGACAAGATTAAGCAGCATGATTCTCAGTGATTATAGGTGTAATTGGATTTCTAATTGGTTTTCTCTGCTCCCTCTATAGTTACACTTCACCACCATAAACGCCGAAACCCATTTGCTCCTTTTAGCATCGGTGAATTAGCATGTCATTCTCTGACAGCCTCGGCGGCTCATCACAGTGATGCAAAACAAGTGGCCGACGGTAAAGAGCGGCGCGGCGCACGGCGAAAATCGATGGTGCTAAACAGTGAATCACACAAATGGAGGCAGGCACTCGTGGCCCCACGCACACACACATGTAAGCAGACCCCCCCTCCTCCACACACACACACACACACACACAAATATGTGTAACTAGGCTTTATAAAGGACAAGGGGAAGGAAACACATGCAGTGGGGCTGAATAAATAAAGAAATGGGGCCATTACTTTTAAAGAATATTGATTTTAAAATAGGTGTTAAAATATTGTAGTTTAATTGAAGTATTTTTAAGAAAGTGACAGTTGAAATGTGACTTAATTTTTCACTGTTTTGACTATATTTCTGGATTTACTAGTATTGGGATAAACAATGTGGATGATGATTTAATAATGATAACACAGAACTAAAGAAAAGTTCATTACCATCTCTGACAGTGTCAGATATAAAAAGTGAACATTATAACTTTCCTATGAGTGTGATCTGTTGTGTAGGTGTACCTAATAAAGTGGTCATGGAGTGTGTATGCAAAGCGTGTCTTTCCTTGACCTCTGACCTTCACTTAACTCAGAAAAGTTGTCACACACAAAATATCTAAGATAGTTTTACACCCTCAATGGATGAAAAATTCATAACCACGTGTGTAGTTTGAGTTGCCGCGTCACAATCGAAACAGACGTCTCTTTTCTAATGGTGTGGAGGTGAGCGCAGTCGGCGTTCAGCTGCAGGACAGAGAGAGAGAGAGAGAGAGAGAGAGGTGTGGAGACGGCTCATGAGATCAGTGCCAGGTGAGCTGATTGGCACAGCTGGTGCTCGTTGACTAATCACACTCTCCCTTTAAAAGGCAGCAGCATGCTGGACCTCGGATGACTGCCACACACACACACACGCACACACGCACACACACACACACACGAACGCGAACGCGAACGCGAACGACGCCATGCCGGCCCATTGGTTATTGTTTGTTGAACTGTGTGTGTTGTTGGAAGCTGGGCAACCAGAGGCGAACAATAGAGAGTTGCATATTTTATGTTTGAAAGTGTGTGTGTGTGTGTGTGTGTGTGTGTGCGTGTGCGCGTGTGTGTGTGTGTGTGCGTGTGCGCGTGTGTGTGTGTGTGTGCGTGTGCGCGTGTGTGTGTGTGTGTGAGAGAGAGAGAGAGAGCAGTTGACATGATAAAGGAAGTTGTCTGAGCAGATCAGCCTGTCAGTGTTTGTGCTGGGGGAGCTCACGGTGGCAGCGGGACCTGCTACAGATGCTTTATGGGGGAGATGGTTTCGGATCACAGGGGATATTTATTAGATGCAATACCACAGTGAACCACTGGGCCACATGGGGCCACCAGGCCGACTGCTCTCCACTACACAAGAGGAGGGGAAGGTATATCGAACCTGTGTGCTTGTGCTCTTCCTGTCTGAAGGTTTCAAACAGTTTCAAAGGTTTAAAAACAAACACTCGTTTTGCATCACTAACTACTTCCTTCTCTCCGTGTAATCATTTAGCCTGTTAACTTTTCATCCCCCTCTTTCCTCCTCTGTAACCTGTGCACAGCACATCCCAGTAACGCACTCTTGTAAAGCCGAGGACTAGACTATGTCGGGCTCCTGCTCTGTGCGGCTGTGGCTGCCCTTTCGCTTGTTTCTCAGCTCATATATCACAGGGCAGCCAGGCCCCCGCGACAAGCTAGAGCCCTGCATTTGAAAACACATTACTTTTTAAGACCCCCTGAGAAATTGTGAGAGGAGGAAGAGTAATAGAGCTTTCCCACTCTCTCTTGTAAAGCACCCGCTGTGCACATATGAGATTGTGTGTCGCTGTGTGTTTGGCCGTGTGTCGGAGCGCATGTTGTTGTGCTCGTCTGTGTTTGTGTATTCGGGGATATTTGGATTGGAGGCTGGAGCACACAATAACAGCGAGCACTGAAGTCAGCCAGGTCTATATTTTTATGTCCTCGTTCCTCAACATACAGAGAATTCAACACTTTCTCAGTTCAGTGAAATCAACTTCTCGTATTGACTCATTGTAAGTAGAACAAAAAAAAAAAAAATGCTGCTTTCATGTTGAATAAAAAAAGTGCTTCAGATGATTAGCTGAATGAATCGAATGCCCCGCTGAGCGTTCACTAAACTCATCAAATTAAGTTTGTTCATTGGTAGCTGATCAGCAGTGTTTAAGCATGTACTGTATTTGGGTTAAAGCTCTCCAGAAACCTCTTTCTTCTTCTTTTACATGATGCATGAGGCTTGTTTTTGTATCTTTAATGTGTCTTCTGTATCTCAGATGAGTCGCACAGTCTTTTCCTTCCTGATAATACTGTAACCACTTTAATCATGAACCCTGGTCTGAATGTGTGAGTTTTATCATAGAATCGATTTTGCCCCTGGAATTAAACTTCTGGGGCAAACATGTATTTACACATCTGGGCAGATTCTGGCTGTTATTCTCCTGTAATGACTCAGACGTGGTCCAGATGTGGAAGCATCACCTGACAATCACGCTGTATATGGGGCCAGATTCGGGGCCGTGGAACCCGGTGTATACTAAACAGTGTTTGATTATTCAGCGTCTAGAAAGCACTTTTCAAGCAAAGTGAAAAAGATGACTTCACAGTGCGTGAAGAGGTTGGTAAAAGTTTTACATTATTGACGTTACTGGACAGGAAGAAAACCTCGAGAGCCATAAAACTTCCCCCCCGATGGTTTATACACAACCTGTTAATGCCCGTAAAGACCTGCAGGTCTTCATCACACAGCTCAGCATGGGAACTTCTCACTTCAGGTTCAATCTTCATAACCAATTAGCTGATATGCTGCAGATATATTAATAGATGTAGACTCCTGCTAACCTCGCCATAATAACACAAGCCAAAAGATGATCCCACAGTGTAAACCCTCTTATGATCACATTGAATGTGTTTGACAGATAAAGATGATTTTTTATTTTTTTTATTATTTCTTTTTTATTCTCTCTGAGTTTCACACTCAGAGGGGAAGCCACTGATCTTCCAGTGAGGCACCTCTGCTGCACCAGCAATTCTTTTTCTCCACCAGATCTGAGACACTCAAAGAGATCTCTGCCGGGTATATCCGTCTCTGGAGGACTCTCTCACAAAAATACTAGCCACCCTTCCCCGACACCCCCCACCCCTACCCGTCCTTCTCCTTAACGCTCCCTTTGTCTCCCGCCCCCTCCCTCTCTTTATTTCTGCGAGGGACATGAGATAAAAATCATCAGCGTGGCTGGAGGAAACGCAGAGGGTGTGAAGAGACAGACTACAGCAGAGAGACAAAGATGTCTGGAGGGAGGACTTGATGGATTGAAAGGCAGGGAGGGAGGACAGACACTAAGCAGGTACACTGTCGTCCACTGATCATATCTGTACCTTTTTTTTTTTTGTGGCTGTTTCGGGCCGGGGAATGTAAAGCGTCCAAATGTGTAAAGAGAAAATATTTGCAGCTTTGCAGCAAAGAGCCGTGCACATACAGCGACGCGAGCGCGTTGCCAAAAATGACTGCCTTATCGCAAACATCATTTTAAACACCTGTCAGCTCCGCAGAGAGCGGTCACATTTCAGCTTTGAACACGAAATCTTGAACATTTGATTTACACCCCCACAGGATTTGTTTCACAAAGAAAAAGAAATCCTAAAAACTGATTTTATTTGTTTTGTGTCATTTCTACTCACAGTAGATAAGGATTCAAATTGCTTTAATTTTTATTCAACAAAACATGGACACATGAGATAAGAAGACCTTAAACTCCAACCTTAATTATCCAAACCCAAAGTTGTGGGTGGTGGAGCTTGTTGGTGGCAGCACACAGCTAGAAAGTCTGATTCTAACTGGCAAGTCTGAAAGGTCATTAAGTAAAAAACAGAAGAAAAAAATCATTTTTTGTGAATAAAAAGGCTTTTGAAGGATGTTATGATTTGTTATTTTCTGCTGTACAGGTAACTAACTGATCATCACCCATCAATCAGAGAGATACCGAGGAGGTGATGATCTGGTGTCCATGCACTGACCTCATCACGACACACAAAGGTCAAAACAGCAGAGACAGTGGAGTGATCATAACATACTTTGCTTCCTTAATAAAAACCAATTTAATCCTTTTCAAAAGTTATCACTGTGAATGTCATTGTAGGAAGAGTCATATTGGTTGTTAATAGACTAATAAACTGAACTAAAACACTTGTTTAAAGTTGGAAAGATCATCGTCTTGGTTAAATATTGAAATGCAGAGCCAGCATTAACAGTTGTCTCAGACGGAGCAGTGTTCCTCAGCATCAACTCTAAATGCATTCACTTCCTCTCCAGACTACTTCCTACTTGCTCACTGAGAAATCTGGATCAGGTCTTGTGCCCCCCGCCCACCACCGCTGCTTCCTCCAGGTTGACAGGTGAAACATCAGAGAGACTGAGCCACATGTCTCAGACTGAGGAGTCTGTTGAGACCAGAACCAGAGACTAGCAGACGTATTAGAACGGTTAGCATAGCGTTTTATTTGTTTGTTAGCTAGCAGAGACTGTGATTGGTTCACTGCAGACGGGGGAGGGCCTTTAGTTTTTGTTGCGCTTCAGAAATGTTCATCGTCAGCGGCGGCACTGGGTATTTACTGGAAACTGTTGAGTGGTCCTGTATAAACAGGAGACTGAGCTGTCAGAGGGTGAAGTAAGAACCTGACCTAGTCTGACGGGTCTCTAAAACAAACAGCCGGCGACTAGTGAGTTATTAATACTGTATGTCTGAGGTGAGACTAAAACGAAGGCACCAATCTGCTTTGGTTGCATAGATAATACGTTTTATGGAGACTGCCTTTGACTAGAGAGGCAGACAGAATCGCCAGAGGGAGAGGAGGTGAGGAAGAAAGGTTCAGCGATGGAAGATAGAAGTCCAGAGGAAATGTCACCGGCCCCCGCGGAGGCAAACGTATGGTCTCAGTATGAACCTACACACATGCGCAGACGCACACGCTTGGGTATTGCAGAGATGATGGGGACTTGAAGAACCTGAAAGGTTAATTAGTCACCATGGGGGGAAACTCAAAGGGTGTCAGCTCAGACTCTCCCTCATCAGTCTCTTGCTGTCTCCAGGCCTCAGCTCCCTGCTGCGTTTTTTGATTCCAGGCTGAAGGAATAGACCACTTGTGATCTAAATTAAGAAGTTGAATAAAAAATAATGGGTTAGCTCATTACCAAGAAAGGGTGGGGGGGAGGAAATTGACAGAAGCCTGGAAAATACAGATAGAGACTGAAATCCAGATATGCTCACAGCGTGGGAGCAGGTCTGAGGGTTACGTATACATTGGTTCATCTGCCCAGGTAGCTACAAACTGGACTATTTCACATGCTCTAATTGACGCGTAGGACCACTTACTGCGCCCAACCCATCAATCAGTCTCTACTCAAGTACAAATCTCATAAGTCTCCGGGGCTTCCCTCACTAAGACAGGCTCAGACGACTAGAACAGATAAAGACGGATTCTTAATTCAAACTTTGAAGTAAATGCATCTTTGGACCATTATACAGTGTGAAAACACACTGCAAATATTGACCTACGAAGGTTAATTAAAAGGTACAAAGGCTTCTTCTTCTAATTTGATGTCCCAGACAGGCCTGTTTATAATTCAGTTAAGCGGTATGGTTCATTTTGACAGCGCTCTTGCATTCTGTAAAGATACTGATTGGCCTGAAAGAAACGCTAATTAAAAGGTCAGAAGTAAAAAAAAAAAACAAAAAAAACCAGCTGCAACACTGGTCCAGTTTTAATGAAAGTTAAACAAACGAAGGGTCTTGTTGCTGATTAGTCCAGTATTGTGCCTGCATTGTGTCATGGAGAGCTTGTACAAAACATGTTAGCACCCAGTCACAGCAGCAGTGTCAGAGCCGCGTCATATTACCGCCGACTGTCACAACAACAAAACAGAAGCATTAAGCATTAAGAACATCACATCAGGATGAAGAGCAACTCTTCAGCTGTTTTCTCAAAGAAAAAACATGGCCATCTTTGTTGATGTCCCATATAGTATCAAGGTAAATCTCTGTGTCTGTTTATGATTATAAAGCAGGTTTAGTTTCAATATTAATACCGTGTTAATAGTTAAGAATCAAAGCGCTCAGTCCACAGAGAAACACACACCGCCTGTATTCAGAAACTGATCTTTAAAACCAGCCGGACCAAGACTTCTGTAACTTTGTGATGTCACAACAAAGCAGGCACGGCTCCCAGCCATGCCCCAAGCCCCACCCACCTGGACCCCACCTGAAAGCTGCTATAGTTTTATTCAATCACTCAGAAAAACAGTCAGCCAATCAGAGGAGAGGCTCAGAGCCTGTTGTTACTAGAGCTCTGGAGAGAAGCCTGAGAGAGGAGATGTAAAACTGCACCGAGACGGTTTTTTGGTGCCTAAAACAAACAAATATATCTTCAACACAGGAAAAGTGTAACATATGGGACCTTTTAATGACTTCCTGATGACTGTGGAGGGTTTTTCAGCCTGTTGAGGAGCGCGTATTGACTGGACAGTGATAAAAACCGACCGAGTGGCTGTCACACTCTGATAGTTCAACAGCACATAAAAACCAACACTTGACAAACAGACGAACAGACACACTAGTGGTGCTTACAGTAAGTTGTTATTATCTACAGGACAGATATTGAAAAGGATTTTGGATATTACAAGTGAGTGGCGTGGAGACCCCTCGAAGACGGGGACAGTGTGTAGCATGTGTCTTATGCCGGCGTGCCACGGTGGCGAGACATAAATATATTCTAATAGCTGACAGCTTCACTGTTGGTCTTTGGCCGTTAAAGTAAATGTCAGCCTCATTCTGTCAACTCATTGGTTGTCTAGATGCAGGCGATGGATTTATTCATTTGTTTTTGTTAAATACTTCAGATAGTTGATGACTTTCCTGTGGTAAAGAGAGGGAGGTTCAACCAGTAGAAATAGAGCTGGAAATAGAATTATTACGGTTGGAAGTTGCTAAGCTAAAGGTACAGTCTCTTTTTGCTCACATATTTTGGCTGAAATGAATAGCTAATTATAAATGAGTTATATTACCCCATTATATGTGTGTGTGTGTGTGTGTGTGTGTGTGTGTGTGTGTGTGTGTGTGTGTGTGTGTGTGTGTGTATTTCCCCAATGTATCCTGAAAAACCAATTTGCTCATCTACTTTGAATCCACACAATACCACTGAATCTAAATGCAATCCTAATGTTTCCTCGTTCCACAGTTTCGAATTTAATGGGAAATTGTAAAGTCTGCCAGCGCTCAGCAGATTTTGAAAGTTATGTTGAATGATTGATAGTCAGAATCCAATAATCATAAAAGTCTATGACCTTCTGGCTCTTTCCCACAGTTGGCTGAAGTCGACTTAATATGGATCACTCACTAGTCTTGACTAAGAGACGTGGAAAATGCCACCGACTGTCCCTGAAGAATCATCCAGACAGCTGAGGAAGTATTAGTCAACATTAGAATAGTCCCCAGAAATCCCTTTCAAACCAAAGTCAGACTGAGATAAAATGGCTTCAGATGCTGCATTCAGATTGTCTTCTGAAAAAAAAGAAAAATCTTCCTTTGGTCCACTGTGGCTCAGACTGAGGCGCAGTGCCACTGGGGATTAACACAGGGATGCAGTATTTCCCACTGGTCTTATCTCAGACTGAAGGCTCGGTTCCAAATGAAATAAAACGCTGCAACAAATCGCTGCAAATGAATTTTAAATAACAGGAATCTTAAAGTCTTACTGTTTATACGCATAGAGGCTGCAGCGAAAGCTTCTTCTCTACCCCTGATGTCAGTATGAGCCAACAGTGGCGCTCTGCTCACGACTTTGTAGAGCTGAAAATAGAACAACAGCGATGGAATACATTTCTCAGTCTCGTTCTCAGTCTCTCACCCTTCTGAAAACTCGCCGCACTGTCGGGATGAGGCTCAGATGCACATCGCTGGACACTCAGGCGAATAAACAGGCTGAAAAAGAAGCTGTAGCCTTGTTAAAATCTCACATATGGGCTGAAAACAGGCCCAGTCTGAGTACAGTTTGTTTTTTGTTTTTTTTCATGAACCAGTTCAGTTTATTTTGAGCCATTTAATAGATTATACAGCGTCACATCGCCTCCTTAGAGAAGAATAGCAACCAAAATTTAGCAATTTAACACATGAATTTGATTGATGGCTTTACTTTTAGTCCCTTTGCAAACATCACTTCTCTCTACTTTCTCTTTCTGCTTTTCTTTTGCGAGTGTGTGTTAAAGAAGAAACTCTCTCCCAATAGTACTCGGCTCTGCCTTTGATTATTGGAGAAGACAGAGCATCTGAATTCATCCACCAGGCCATTAATCTGTGACTGGGTCTGAGAGATGAGGGAGCCTTCAGTGGAGACCCGCGGGGGAATTATCTGCTCGCTTCAGCCCCGCCACAGAGACCCACTGCTGGGGTCTGACCACAGCATGAGAAAAACACTCGCCAGTGGCCACCTGGGGCAGTGACTGTGGACACTGATGCGGAGAGAAACTCGACTGATGCAACAGACAAGTTTCTGAATTTACTTAAATGTTGAACCCATGTTTCTTACTGTTGTGGGCTTCAAGAAAACTTTAATAAGAAGAAAAACTAACCTCAACATCTTTCACTGAAACAAGAGAGAGTTTGGAGCAAAGACTAACTTGTCTTGCGATGTCACAAGCTTCATTAACGATATCTTCAAAATGGAAAACAAACAAAAACATTTTCAAGTCTGCCACAAAACAGCTAGCTAACTAGCTAACTAGCTAACCGCAGTCCAGCTGTACCGACTTCCTACTTTCCGATGCCCAGAGGACGTGTTATAACCTCTTGTGTTGTAAACGCAACAATGACTGAAGCTCTCAGCAAGACGGGTAAGTAAACAGCTGTTAATGCTAACGTTAGCTACGTAGCAAAACTTACAAATAGCTTTTTGAGATCTGCACAGTAGCCTACATTTTATACCTTTGAATTAATATTTTTCAATTTTTCTTTTAGTCTCTGTCTCTGTATCTAAAGCATTGTGAAGCACTCTGTTTTGGTAAGTAAACAGCTGTTGATGCTAACGTTTTTAAAATGTTCTGAAATTACTTAGTTTTATTTGAGTATCATGATCATGATCTTGACTTCCGTACGCTAAAGAAAATCTACATTAACTTTGATGCTATTCCTTGAAACTCAAATTTAACATTTGATCTTTAAACTGTCAGATGTTTTAACTTGGTTAACATTTTTGAGGTGGATGGGGGCAAGTGACAGATCCTTAAAGAAAGATAAAAGACTTGACTCATTAGAATTTAATAATAACTGTAGTTGAGGGATGTCTATTCTCTCCTTTGCTCCTGCTGGTCATTCATTAAGGACATCTCTCATTTGACGCCACACATCATTTTTCTTGTCCTCCAAACTGAGCTGAGGTTGTATGAGAGCTGCTGACATGTGATGGATGAAGTCATCACTGTCCTTACTTGCACGAAAGAAAGAAGGTTATTGGGGAGGAAATCAAGTTTTAAGGCCGGAAAAATCGGCATACACATTTTACCTTTTTTTTACTGAAACAACCACAGCACCTGTGTTTACATGCGGCTGCTCTGCTCTGCTATCAGATTGCTCTCCCACACACTATTATATTTTTGAACCAAGTCTGTGTGTGAATGTGTCAGAATGGTGCAGAGTGGCGACAAACATCAAACCATCAGCGCAGGGACCTCGGCGGCTGCGACTATGAAAAGCTGCTGTGAAAATATCCCTAAACCTTTTCTTTCTTTCTTTCTTTTTTTTTTTTTTTTAAACATTGTAATCCATGTCATGTGTGCTTGTGCTTATTCTCTATTTTACTGTATGGGTAATGCTTTTGTTAGGCTACTTATGGAATTATGTCTACTTATACAACGTGAAGATCCTGGGTATGAAGTAGAGGGGTTATGGAAATATTGTTTCCAAAATGGGACTAAAGTCATGGTTGGGGGGGGGAGGGGGGGGGGGTTATTAGTCTTAATGTTTTATATTTTCTCTTAATGGGATGATCGGTGCTTCTACTATATAAATGAGTTGCTGTTGAGCTTGACATAAGGAATATAAATGAAACATACATTTCTCCAGCGAGTATTGCAGATATTACTCATGCATATGAACTTTTTCTTAGGAATCATTGGAATTTCGATTTAAGGGTTATGTTGTTGTACATAACGAGTACGACAGCTGAGTCCTGTGGGTTGACCTTTGGTCCTGTAGCTACTCTTTATTTACCTCAGCATCAATGATTGAGCCTCCTGTTCAGTTGAATTCAATATTAAATGACTTGAACCGCGCGCCAGCCAACAAAGTGTGATACTACCGAGCTTTAAGTGTTGATTTTTAATGTGTGAAAATAGAAATATGGTGAGAAACTTGTTAGTTCTAGTACAGCGGCTGTTTTAAACAGACTTTATTTGCACCGCCAGCCAGGACAGGCACAAAGGGCTGACTGACATTTGTATAAAGTAGGGATTTAGTTATCTACATATCCTCTCGCTTCTTCCCTCTCTTACTCAGGACTTGTCTGCCGGCTTTGGTCCGCGGTTCCTGTCTGCGTTTCATCCAGCCCGCTTTTATCTGGGTCTACATCCTCCTGGAGACTCAGCCAGTGTTCGCCGAGTCTTTGTTCATAACTGTTTTAGCATCATGTGCTTTCTATGACTAACTGCAGCACCCACTCTCAGCACCTCTGCTCTCTTTCTTCTCTCTCTGTGTGAATGATGGGCTGGAGTTTGCCTCAGTGTGTGTGTGTGTGTGTGTATGTGTGTGTAGTTCTATCTTCTTTCCATAGTTCAGAGCTGGTTTTGTGGTCGAGGCTGTAGCAGCTCTTGGCAGCATGTGAAAGTTGCCTGATGTTTTCTTTATTGATCCACATTATTCCCACTATACACCTGCACCCTCTGCTTTCAACTCTTTGACTTAAAACATTTCATTTGCACTGACTGTACCAGGGGTTTTTCTCTGCACAGGCCCTCTGAAGTCCACGGCTGAATATTGTGATTGTTTCACTTCAGTTTGTCACCTTGTAATTCTTGTTTGCATATTTCATATTTCTACATTTTATAATTCTACCACTGCTACCTGTGTTATAAGGAATCGTTCTTTGTTTATCTTTTTTGGTTTAAATGGTGGTAATACAATTTTTTTCTTTTAATATGTTTTAATCATGTTTTGTCACCATCAAAAATCAACATCTAAAGATAGAGACTCTTCAGCAACCTGAACAACCACACAGGTCGTCTGATACGACCCATGGGAATGTGTCTTGAAATGACGGCAGCAGGTATATATACTGGACCTTGGTTGTCGTGGTTACAATAACAAACACGCACACCGTACCAAGGGGGGGGGTCAAAATGGTTACCATAATAACGGTCAGCGCTCAGTTAGGTTTAAGAAAAGATCACGATTTGGGTTAAAATGAGTACTTCCTCAACATTAGACGATCTTTGTTGTCATGGTTACAATGATAACAACATAGTTAACAGTCATGGATAATAGAAACAACATAAACTGCTACTTTCACATGGGAATCGAACACCGCACTCCTGTGTCATGTTCATCCATCCACCACAACCTCCTCCTGACGTGGACTCTGCCTCTGTCTCTCTTTAAACCACGTCACCGACACTTTTCCCTTTGCTCCTGTCATTATAACTACGACCGCCAGATGTGGCTTAACAACAAAACCACCAAGTAATTTGGGTAAAGCTCGTTGGGAGAGATGCATAATTTGGGTTTCCACTCATTTTAAAACCTAATTTAACCAATAAATAATAATAAAAAAACATTACACGTACCAGCTTTTTACTAATGCATACATCATGTGTGACCACTGTAATTCTGTCATCCTCACATCTGATCATAAATCAAAAGCATCAATAAATCCAACACCAGAATTCTTCAATATAACTGCATATAGAATATACGTCAAACATAAAAAGCACATAGTAAACTTGTAACTTATCCCCGCATGCTAGGCAGAAGCTGATTTAGTTCCCATGCAGAGCCTCCACTGGTGCTTTGGAACACAGTCAAGAAGGTTGAATAAGGGCCCTTCCCTTGGCATTTGATGGATGAACCAATGTAAAAAAAAAAAGTAGGGGTAATAAAACACCACAACACTGAAGATATATTTTTTTTACTTCAATTTTGCATTCCAATGATTTGAAATTGTTTCCCTGCGCACGGTGTGTCGATCTCCGCTACCTATTCACCCGATGAGCGAGCACTATCTGAGGAGAGGATTTATGCCTGCATCATTTGGCAGTTCGTCTTTGTGATAGCAAAGATATGAAAAATGTGTTCCTGTGAGAGAGCAATTTATAATTATTTTTCCAGTAGGGTTCCTGGAGAAACACTCTGATGGAGGAGACACAGAAAATAATAATTAGTTGAACAGAAATGTGTGACACGTTCAACACACTCCCCCTTTTTTTCTCTCAGCCAAACACGCACGCGCACGCACACACACACACACACACACAGGTTTTGGTATTAATCCAGTCGATTGTGTTCTCATGCACAATTCACCAGTATTTTTCAACATCCTTAATGAGCCTTGTCCAACCTCATGGTCAACAAACCAACCTCACTGTGTTTCCTGCACCTCTCTGCATTACACGCAGGTTAATTAGGCGTTTTCTTTTCTTCTTCTACTCTCCAGAGATGCACGTATACATTTTTTTTTTTTTTGCTTTTCAACGTGCACACTTGCCCTTATGGGGGCAGGTAAGGGTGCGGAGTCAGGTCTCAAGGACACCAACCTGACAATGGATGAGGACTGTTAATATAATACAATTCAAAAATGCATTATATTTTCCTCCCCAGTTGTGGTGCTTCATGTCCCTCTGTCCCTGGCCTTGTATACAGCCGCTTCATGGCTGGAGTGAGGCCCCGACTGCCAGTGTAATATAATCCTTCACCTCCCATAGCAATTACAAAGCAGAAAGACACACACACACACACACACACACACACACACACACACACACACACACACACACAGAGACAGTGAGATGGAGAAACGGTGAAATCTAATGTGATCTAATATGAATTGTGAACTGTGGACCTCTGCACCGCTGCAGCTGGCGCTTTAGCTGAATTGGTGGGTGTTGTCCTCTGAGATGGTTTGAGCTCCTATGTTTATTACCTGGACCATATCATCATGACACCTCCACATCAGTGCACATATCTACCTGTCTGCCTGTTCATTAGAGTTTACTTCTCTCCGTCTAGAT
Organism: Seriola dumerili; assembly: GCF_002260705.1. Lineage (NCBI taxonomy): Eukaryota > Metazoa > Chordata > Actinopteri > Carangiformes > Carangidae > Seriola > Seriola dumerili. The sequence continues at coordinate 1,661,588 of NW_019174375.1, read as the reverse complement.
TTGATCGATTTGGAAATGCAAGAAGCCTATTGACTGATTGACTGATAATACTGATATGAATGTGGGTTAGAGCTCTATATAATAAATCTAATTACACAGAAAGGGCATTGAGCGTCACTGCAACCGAATCAGACCGCACCAACACACACACACACACACACACACATACACACACCACACACACAACTCCAACATGTCGCAGAGTCTCTCAGGTTGAGTGCAGGGTTCAATAAACTTCGCAATTAGAGAAGTCATGAAGCGATGAAGCTGATGATGATGGCTGAGATTTGCCTTGTGCTGCTGCTGCTGCCGCCGCCGAGCTTTATTAACAAACCGTGATGAATTTTCCGAGAGTGGCCTCTCGGTGTGGCACGCTCACGACGTACAGGAAGCAGCAGGAGGGAAAACAAGACGATGATTTGCCACCGCCACTTAAAAATAATTTGAACCCACATTAAAAATCTAATTACTAAAAAGTTTGACTTTACAAATACATACATTAACATACATCAATCATTATTTGTAAGTTAGGTCGACTTGATTAGGATGGAAGGAACTCCACATGGGAGAAATTCCCATATGTCCTATCTGTAACCACCACTAGTAGCTCAGCATCCCCCCCCCCATCAACAACATGACAGGAATGCTGTATTAAACCTCACTTGGAGAATGATGGTGTTCTGTTGGAGGTAATTCCTTCAACTTTTCCTGCCTGTTTTTTCAATCTTAAATTCCTTGGTATTTATTACATCGTGGCAAACAGGACGAACTGTACCTGTGTCACAGAGCAGCCATCTGGAATATGAAGAAACTCGAACAAAAGGACAATGTGAAATGTAAAATATAGAGAAGTCTGCACCGCAGAGCCAGATACACGCCTCTGGTGACACCCTGGACCCCACAGAGCTGATGAGGCTAAATTCAAATCCTGATGCAGCTGTGGTGGAGAAAAATCAATTAGACAGCAACAGTAAATGAGGCCAGTGTGTTTGTTATGTGAAACTCTGAGGATTTCTTTTTTTTCTTTTTGTTGTTTGTGTGTGTTTGTGTGTGTGTGTGTGTGTGTGTGTGTGTGTGTGTGTGTGTGTGTGTGTGTGTGTGTGTGTGTGTGTGTGTGTGTGTGTGTTGGCTGGATGTGCTCCACTCTTTCTGGCTGAGTCTTGTTCACTTTACATCTGGGCCGCGGTGGAACAAAAGGGCAGACACCCAAGAGGCAGCACGAGCATTAGCACAATGATTATGATCCCACACACACCCACACACACACACATGCACGCACACACACACACACACGCTATATATTTCTTTTGCTATATACACATGCTAGCAGCACAGTCACAAAGCACAGCGGCTTGATTGTGACTGAGATGCAGAGATTAAAAGGAGCAAATGAAAATGAGAAGGAGAGAGACAAAGAGAGAGGGAGAGAAAAGCAAATGGAAAAATTAAAGAGAAGTGGGGATGGCAGCTGGTGCTTCCCACCAGCCTCCTGCTGTCTGATTTCTCTCTCTGTCTTCTCTCTTTATCTTGGTCTTTCACAGCCTCATTTCCACCCTCCATTGCCCCGGCGCCTTTAGACTTTCATTCCCCATTAAGCTTCAATATCTATCTATTTATCTATCTATCTATCTATCTATCTATCTGTCTGTCTGTCTCTGTCTGTCTGTCTGTCTGTCTATCAGGACAGGGATTGGTGAAATGAAAGTGAAGCAGTCTTACTTCTATCAGACTCTAAATTTAGCTCCCGCTGCAATGCAGGTGACAACCCACAGCCAGCAGCAACACACTCCCACTCTCTCTCACACACACACACACACACACACACACACACACACGCAGCCTAGCCACCAGCAGAGTGAAAAGAAAGCATCCCAGCTGTTTCTGTAGCAAAATGAAAAGGCACTTTAATCTGCCAGTCTCCCCCACCCTGGTGGCCGTCTCACCCCCTTTTCTCTCCTCTGCACTGAAAAAGGTTACAGGTACCACAGAGCAGACATCACGCTTCATTTCCTTTCAGACGCATCTTATTTACTGCTCTGTGTAGTTCACCTGTATGGATTTATGACGTGGGCAGACGCCCTTTGGGTAAATGAAATAAAGAAAGAAAGATAAATAAATAAATAAAAGGTTAATGTGCTTGGATTGTTAATACTCTCTCTCTCTCTACATATGTATGCATATATATATATATATATATATATACTCTATAAACTCTATATACTTTTTACTTTTTCTTTTTTTTAAATTTCTGTTCCGAATCTCTGAGCCGGCTGCAAAGATTGTTTGGAGGTAGAGACCTCTCTCTCTCTCTCTCTCTCCACCTGCTCTCCTCATCTCTCTCTATTTCTCTCTGGCTCTGTCACTGTGCCAGATTAGTGACTGAAAAGGTACAATTTTCAGTGTGCCCACAAAGAGGAGGAGGTAAGAGGATCTGATTAATGCACATTCCCTCTTTATATATTCATGACTATTTCCTGGAGTCTATTAGAAAGACATGACTTATTCAAGTGGAGGTTTTGATTGAAGTTCTGTCTGTCTCGGCAGTTGACTTTCCATCTTTCATTTTCCAACACTCCTCCCCTTTTTTTTTCTGTGGGTCTGATTCCCTGCCACCCCCCCCCCCACCCCCACCCCCACCCCCCCACCCTTACCTATCTCCTTCACTCTGTTCTTTAACCCCACCCTGCTCCCCTTTCATTTTGGAGTGCTTCAATTGATTGGATGTGACAGATTATATCCATTTGGCACCACTTAGCTGAGTCTGGTTGTATGAGAGTGAGGGTTTTGACCCTCTGTGAACTGGTGATGAGAGATGGTTTGGTTGTGACTGTCATCTATTATGTATCTGGATGGAAATGGTGTTGCGAGGATTTTAGTCCGGTGGCCTCCTGCCAACCTGGGAGGCTCTGATTATGCATTCACAGCACTGCAGGACTATTTTAAGGAGCCAAATAACTCTGCTCACTTTGAGAAGTTATGATACTAAAAAAAAAAGAAAAAAGTGCCTGAATGTTATATATCACTCCAGTTTTCTCCTTTTGTTCAAATGCATCGCTCCCGACTGCAAATGCAAAGATGCAGAGATCAAATGGACTCACTGAACTCGTACTGATTTCTGGTTTCTCTTTACACGATTCTCAGCTGCTGTCTCTAAGTCAAGAGTAAGTCGAGATGCAAAGTCGTCCAGGTCTGAGTGCTGCACAGAGAACATCTTAGTGGAAGGAGGAGTCATTTCAGGCATCATGGGTTCCAGAGTAAGAGTCAAGTTTATTTTCTGCATAGGTTAATGATAGGTGACTGCCAGCCGGAGTATTTCCAAGAACTGAAAGACCATTGATCTTCCCTGGTTCAATCATCAGTGCAAAGGATAGCCATCCACATTAAAGCATTTCTGGTTCTTTGAGGTACAAGCCTATGTATATTTAAAAAAAGGGGGGGAGGGGAGAAGTACGCCATGATTTCCAGTGAGCAAATCAACATGAAACATTCAACCACCAACAGTTTAACGATCCTGTTATCATGAGATGAATTCAGCTATTATGATGCTGGTTTATTTCTCAGTTGCAAAGACAAAGTCCCTGAGAACAGCTCATATAGAGACTGTATGATGATGGCCAGCCCCAACCTGCAGTATCATTCAATTATTCAGGAGGCTTCCTGTTTCAAATGTTGAGTAAACATATGTTTTTAAGAGCTCACTGCTTTGCGAGGAATAATAATGAAACAATTCTGACTCTGTATAAAAATTTTTTCGATTCTAATCTCACTTTTTTTCTTTTTTTTTTTAAGCAATGCTTTTATTGTGAAAGGTTCTGACAGGATGTTCCAAAAATTATGATGCACGCTTGGCAGACCTCTAAAACAGCGAACATACGATGTGAAAAAAATAAAACCAGCTCAGTAAATCAGTCAAACGTATAATATGTGACTGCGGGAAACAGCACCAGATGTGAACTGTTTCTTAAATTAGCCTTTGATCTGCGGACCCCTGAAGAAGGCTACAGCCTAAAGAAAACAGGTAGTACCATCATCATCATCATCATCTCAGCGGGTGTAGACAGGCACTACGTCTAAGTCCTCTCCCTCCAGTGAGCCAGAGAGGAACAACTTAGTCAGACAGCACTGAAGATGACTGTGGCTGATATTTAAGAAAAAAAAAGAAAAAGTGCGGCAAATGTAAATGTCTAACACACAGTCAGGAGAGCTTGCTAATAAGGACGATACACTCCCTTGTTCTTGGAAACCTGGACTGAAATGATCTTTTTCCAGTGGACTTTGCCATCGGATTAAGATGAGATACACTTAATTGCCCCACGACTCGGCAGTCGGGAGTTTTTTTTTGTTTGTTTTTTTTCCTCTAAGAATATCAGTATAAAGCCAGGATTTCTTAATGTTGTGCAGCGCAAATCTCCCATAAAGCTACCTTTGAGTTCTGTGCTGTTTCTTGAGACGTGGAAAGACAGGATTCACAAAAAGAATACAGTTAAAGTTAAACAAATTCGCTAAATGCCAGCCTACTTTTTCCCCAACTTTTTTCCAAGGAAACAAAGTTGGCTCTATCTGTCGCTGGCTGCCGGTGCTGCTGGGAGCCTTTCGGGACAGTAGACCGTCTGTGGGCAGCACAGGGAGGCAGATGGCCCTCAATCCTATTACACAGCTCCTTACACAATCTTTCTATTACACACTCTCTCACTTGCACATACACACATATGACATGCAGCGAGCACACACACGCACACACACACACAAAATGCAGCTATCCCTCTTTCTTCTCAGAGACCGCCCGCGCCAGAAAAAACAAAACAAAAAACTATAGATTTTTTTCTTTTTTTTTGTCCAACAGATAAAACAAACTATAAGAGTGTCAGATCACGACACGTTCGTGTAAGTCGTCTTTGGAGCAGCCGCGTATGTCACTTCGGATGGCACTGAAAAAACAACCACGCTTCACGGTGTCCCTGAGAGCTCGACGCACTGCGACTTCAGAAAAACACATGCAAGTAGGTAAAAGACAAATTCAGGAAAACATCTGCATCAATCTGACAACACATGTGCTGCAAATACTTACAACACGACCAGGAGACACCAAAAAAAAACAAAAGTGATGAACCCGCCCGGGGTGCACTTACTGTTCAATGCTTTTAACTTTAAAAAGTCACAAAGCACTGAACAAGTGCATCCAAGCCTGATTCATCACTTCGTAGTGTCCCCTGGAAACACTTCCATTGTCGTATGTGCTCCTTGCGTTGTGTGTTGTCAAACTGATGAAGATATTTCTGAACGTGTTACTGTTTTTTTCCTGCGTGCATGTCTTCAGCTGCAGTGCATTGAGCTCTCAGGGCCACCGTACATATAGACCATTAAGCTCATTTATCTTGAGAGCTGCTGATCCCTTTAACACAAGTATGGAAAGCGGGAGAGAGCTGCAGCTGCTGTAATCTCGATAGCTTGAGGCATCACTATGTGATGTATGAACTGTGATCTTCCGGTCCCCATGGTACTGCATAGCCTTCATCTTGACTGTCAGGGTGAGGCACTCACACATAACACACATTAATTAGTTATGCTGAAAATTCAAACTAATGGAAGACATTCTTCTGAGCAACCTGGGAGCAATATTATAATAATAGTACTCATTTACTGTATATAGCTCACATAGATTTGAATCTTGTCATTTTCTATTTACAGTACTCATCTCATAATTATTAATGTAAATGCATGAGTTACTAACATGTGTGAGGTCTTATCCTGGACTATTACTTGCTGTATGTGGCTCCTGGATCATGGCATCGTTCAGTTTGCAAAATAAATTGGATTTGTATTCATGAAACTCGTGAATGCAGACATTACCACCTGTTGCATTCGGCAGAAGGCAGACCGTCCTGCTCAACACGTATGAGTAAAGAGCGGCGACAGGAGTCAACACAATGATAATGAGTCATGCAGGGGGGGGGGGGGAAGTCGTTAGTGTTGACTGAGCATGTACACGTTCTCGGCCCGCAACTGTTTGACTCCGCCGAGCAAGTGTTGCCCATCAATTTGTGGAGAGGCGATATGTGTACACAGCTGTACTCCAACGATAGCCTCTCATGCCTGTGAGCCCAGAAGCTGGAGTACTTAGACGCCCCCTCAACATACACACGCTATGCCCAGGCGGGTAAACACGAAAATAGCTATGAGCCTCTGAACACTGCCAAAATGCTCCTATTCAAATGTACCATGAAGAATAACGGTGGTTCGACATTAAAAGCCATTTTTATGGGCCCTCCTAAACATATATATCCCCAAAGTACAGAACCATAGTAGTAACACGCCAAAACACACAAGTAAACAAAGGCTGCGTATTGGGAACATTTGCTATTCACTTTTACCAAAAGTCATTTAGCTTCTAGAGCTCACAAAGCTGCCGTTAATTAATTTTTGTTCATTAACACAGCACTCTCATCCCATCACAACGACTCAGTGGTAGTATTGCTGGCCCCGCCCGCTCCCTTCATATAAGGACAGGTTTACAAAGCTGATTTAGACCTCGAGCTAGAAATGTTTCACAGTGAGCGCTTTAGTTTTTCCAGGTGTGACATCACAGTGAGGGACAGCTCACAGTACCTGCTGCACGCTTCATCAGCGCTCACTGCCTGTGAAATCTTCCCTCGGCTTCCTCATGTATGAAGACGCGAGGTGTAAAGTAGGGCTGGCATTACGCTGTGCCTGCTGGTATGTGGCGTCTGAAAGGACGCCGCCAGAGCAAAAATGCAATTTTTGGGTAGTGGTGCATTACTGCGTTCAGTGTAAACAGAAGCCGCTGGTTTACACAACAAACAACCAGCGCATTAGGCGTAATCAGAAGCTAAAGATACCCCCCACCCCCATCCTCCCCCCTGTTCACTCTTCCATCTCAGACCCAGTGAGGAGTCAGGCTGGTTAAAGACTCTCAGAGCAGCAACAAGTTAAAACAAGGGATCGTTGTGTTCTGACTGGGCGAAGAAGCAGATCAGCAGGGGATTATGGGAGAAACTAAGGGGCAGTAGATAGAAGACTGTAGGAGATGGTGTTGAGAACACCTGCTATCACCGAGGCAACAGGAGGCCACAGGACTGCAGTCACGAAGGTACCAACTGATCAATTATAGTGTGGGAGCCATAATGGGTTATATATATCTTTTATATGTGTATATGAGTTTTACCCATTATGATAAGGAAACTGGTAAATGTTTAATTTTAGGCACTAATCTGTAGTTTTATTCTTCTGCGGAGGCTTAAACAACCCCCCCCCCACATATCGCCTCTTTTATTAGAGCCGCACTCTGACGAGGCTAAACTTTCATTTCTTTATGGATTCAAGTTAAAACACAAATATTTAACTTTTTTAGATTGTCTTTGTTCCTTGTGTTAGGTAACACATTAACGCAAGTCACGCACACATGTTCAATTGACCGTCACATGATTGATGCAAACCTCACCGGAATAAAAAGGTCACATTAATAATCGTCCTAATGACGGAACCGTCTCCGTCACAGCGAGGGGCGCGCAGGAGTTCGCCCAGGGCAGAGGCTCACGGCACAACATACCTGCCACCCAGCAGGCCTGATCACACACACAGGTGTACGGACATGTAGTGTGGTGCCCACCTGACATCCAATATCTATCCTGACAGACACGGCTCACTCATTCTCACACTCACACACTCACACACACACACACACACACCGTCACCACTGACCCAGTTATCTGGTACCTGGGGGAAGTCGCCTATCCTCAAAGCAATTTGCTCCTCCATCCATTTATATTCAGAGGTTTGAAGGAGGGCTGATGCTGAGCTGGAATCAGTCTGAACTGTGAACTTTAAAAATGTTTTAAATCTTTTAGTCATGTATCGTCCAGACAGTGCAGCACTGGAACTTGAAGCAGTACGACACGTAACTCAGGGCGGCGGGGGGCAGAGGGATGCCAGCGTTCGTGCCCCTGAAATGGACACAGTAGCCCTGCTGACAAGGTCAGGACCCAGGTCATGAGATGATCACTGAATCTCAACTAGCTCCTGAGGGGCTTCTCTGTAGATGCTGCTGTTCTCTGACCTTCATGTAAGCAAAAAAAAAAAAGAAAGATTCACACTTGGAAACCAATGGCGCATGATTTTTATTTATTTAATCTACTCCTTTTAGTGTTTGTTCAGTGGAGGGCTACAGACAGCCCCCCCCCCTTTAGTTCTAACCCCCACTGTGCATGTGCCCTGATCAAGGACAGCAGGAAAAATCACACCCTTCATTGGCTTCCTAGTCCATTAACAAAGCCAGCTGTGGTAACTGGACTGCACAGCCAGTTCACATGTACCTCTATCAGGGCCCGGTCCTTGCAGTAGTGTGTGGGAAACCCTGTGCAAATACAATTTTAAGAAAATGTTTTTTAAAGTAAATAAAAATACTGTTTTTCCTTTTTTTGTGTGTGTGTGTCAAGCTTAGCTAGCCACAGCGCGTCTGACTGTGTTCGTGGTCTGACCCTATGGAAGAGCCGTAGACATCATCACTATCGACCCACTGAAGCAACTCATACATGAGGGGTTTGAGTTCAGTCAAGCACCAAAACAAATTAAAGCCAGATAACTCTATTTTTTTTTTTTTTTTAACCCTCCCACGCCCTTCCGTCCCGTCCCCATCAGTAAAAGTTGTTATTTCATATTCCTCCAATCCTTCATAGCCTTGTCTACAACTGGACCAAAACACAGCACTCGGTTTTTTTCAGTTAGCATTAGGACTTATGATGATGATGATGATGATGCCAGTTTCAAAACTCTCCTTTAAAGCTCAACATAAGTTTTAGAAAGCGGACCCGTCAGCAGCGAGTGAGATCTGTTGATAATCCCACACAAGACAGACCCAAGGAGCCGTTCGATTCGTTAAGCAGATATTTGAGCGGGGCGAGGTTGCCGTGGTTACCGTCTGTCGCCTCGGCATGGGGTGGGCAGCGCTTTTCTAGTTCTCAGCAGTTTGTGGTCTGTTTCTCATTTTTTTTCTTACCCTGTACTCCGTCTCTTTCACACAACACACACAGCCCAGAAAGACACATGCACGAAAAGAAAAAAAAGAACATATGTGTGAGAGAGGGACAAGAATAAATTGTGACTGTGACAGAATGGAAGACGGGACCTATACACGACTGCTCTTTTTATTTGTTGCATCAGAAACACTGATAGTGAACTTTTTAACTTGTCATACGTGTTGAAAATGTTAATTATTTAGGCCGTGTAGAGAGTTCTGGTCTGTTTTGGACTCACTATGTAGTGCTATGTGTTTTTGTTGCACGGGGGATCAGCTTGATGGCGCCGAAGCAGGTCGGCACGGCAACCACAACAACGGACACTGTGGCAGGAGTAGACGCAGAGGAGGATGGATGGAAGAGCCGGGTCCGGACAAACAGAGACTGATGGAGGAGAGGAGATAAAAGCCATATCTCCCTTCTATCATCACGGGCAACATGAGATTGCTGGACAACATGATGGACGAGCCGGCGGCCCTTGTTAGGAATCAGAGGGACTTCACTGAGTGCAGACTCATGTATTTCACAGAGTCATTGGCTGCAGGAAGATACTCCGGATCCCATCACGATACCATCAAGGGTTTTCAGGCGGTTCGGGCAGCGTCCATACTACATACCCAGGGGGGGTTCTCGAACGCCATTTTGGCATGCGACATCATCCCCTTGGTTACCGGGGGAACTCAATGAAGCAATAAGGGACAAATTTTGCACATTTGTGCATTTTTCTTTTCCCTTACTGCGTATTTATCATTATTACTATTTTACAGTAGTTTTTTACTTTTATACTTACTTACTTCCTCTTACCTAACTTCCTTTCCTAACTGAGACTGGTGCTCTCACACACACACACACACACACGCTCACACACACACCCACACATAAATCCAAAGATACTGCGACATTAATCAAACTAAAGCTGAACATCACAGGTGAAAGACAAGTATTTGTGTGTTTTCCTCAACCTCAGACACTGTTGACAGCCACCCTGGTGCTACACACACTCCCCTGGCCAGCATTACACACATACACACACACACACAAGCACACGCACACACACACACTCAAATACTCATGTTCACTCGTTTCATCCTCTCTGAGCCTATCTTTCTCCCTTTATTCTCGTACTCCTCCTCTCCTCTTTCACTCGCCTCTCTTGTGGGAGTTGAAGAACAATAGATGATGAATGAGAGGAGCCATGTAGGCTATGTGAATCAGACAGGTCTGTATTTATAGTGGCAACCCACCTCTCTCCATCACCAGGTACTCCACGTTGGCTAGCGCGGTGAGCGGCGTTTAGCCAAAGTGGTATTACACTGCCTCGAGCACATGCAGTCAATATTTTCAGTGCATCGAGGGATTAAAAACACAGAGGGTGGCGGCAAATGAGGGAAACTTCATCTTGGCAGTCGTAAGACCACACAACATGGACTTCACCATGTAATGTTCAAAAGGGTTTATCCTTAATGCTTTGTCAGAAACAGGAGCACATGGACTTTCGTGTCAAAGACGGGTTTAATCCTTAATGCTTTGTCAGTTCGAGTGGTGGCTTTCAAATCAAGTGTTGTTTTTCCAATTGAACCTGCGCGGACTAGATCGTTTTAAGTTGGAATTTAAAGATAAACCTCGAACCTAACACCGCTGTGGTCGCCGCTATAGAGTGCCACAGGGATGACCTATTTTTGTAGGCCAGTCACCATCACCCTGGTTGCCTCAACAAAAAGCCAACGGGATTTGTACATTGGCTTTTGGATTACTGCAAAAAAATATACTCTATGACAAACAACAGTTTATGATACTGACATATTTTGTTGTGCAGGATAATCTTCACTAATGAACAGAAATGTATGATTTTTGAAGCTTAAATACAGGCACCAGAAGTAAAAAGCCAATGTTAGCCTATAAAGCGACTACAGCACGGTCACGTGAATTCAACGTCACCCCCACTGAACTTGCCTCGTCACTGTGATGACGTTTAACCCCCAACATCATTCTCATTCAGCCACTTGTTAGCAACTGGCCTTTTTTAAGAGACGTAAAAGCTTAAAGAAAACACGACAATATTTACCGACGTATTTTATGTCGTAGAATAAAACGTGAAAATTGGAACCGTACGGGCTTTCCTGGTTTTTACGACTCATTCCTGCGGTACTCTATGACGGCTTAAACTTCAACTTAAACCTTGAAAAGGGTTTGGTTAAGTTTAAGCCCAACATCATAGGTTTGGGTTTATATAACTCCTTGGTTAAAGTTAGGAAACTATCTTGGTCGGGGTTAAAAGAAACCGATGCAGGAAACGTGGCAAACAGCCCTGTCCTGTCCTTAAGATGATTTAACTGCCAAGCTGAGCTACTGTACTGCTGTTTAAACACCTGCCAGCCAATCAAAAACATTTTCCACGGTGGGTGTATGGATAGATAAGAGTCTCTCTCACTAAATCACACACAGACACACACACACACACACACACAGGATGAGAAACTCAGGAGAATCAATTTCCCAGCTGAGAGTGTGACTGAGTGTTTCAGCTGGGCTTAGAAGGCCCATTACTGCTGGACTGGGGGAGCAGGCCGGGTGCACTTCACCCTGCCCTGAGTGTGCGTCTGTGTGTGCAGTCCTATTGCAACTGTTGTCAAAAGTACTTGAATGCTCTCTCTGTATGTCAGTGTACACACACACATACACACTCGTACGTGTCACATGCACAGGGAGAGCCCAGCACCTGGGAAGAATCGCTGGATAAATTGGTTCCGTTAGGTTGTTACTGCGTCCGATCGCACCGAGGCGCCTGTGGAGAGTCAACTGACTCCAGGACCACCAGGCTTGACGGGAGCTGATTTCATGACCATAACTCCATGATGCAGTCGGTCAGTGATGCTGTGTGGATCTTGTCTAAATCCGGGGTGTGAGGGCTGAGAGATACAGCAGCTTTGTCGCAAACCGTGCGAGTCCGAGCCCGTCAGCTCAAAGGACAAAAGTGTCATTTTAAGTTTTATGCCTCAAAATAACCAAAGCCATAGTTTCATCAGTAGTTTACTTAATCATAACCAATATTCCAATATGCACGAAAGGCTTAGAATTAGTATTCACATAAACGATCGTGTTTTTTAATCACTTTAATTAATTTCTCTCTGAAGTCAGAACCTGTGAGCTGCATCATCTCCTTGCTCTGTCTTGTAGAAATCCCATAAATTAGAATATCTGGTCCTTGCAAAAAAATAAAAAAATAAATAAAAACACATAATAAAAATAAAAATAAATAAACACCAGTCCTGTTGCCTATTGTATTAAAGGCTTGATACCCACACAGGGCAGATTATATAATGCTTGTGGAATTTTGAGATGCAAGAAAACAAAGTGACTGTCCCTCCTACAGGGCGGAAACTGCTTCTAATCTTCTCCTTGTACAATGGTTTTTGCCAAATTACCAGTGTAATCCTTTTAAGAGGTATATTTTTATTATATGTGGTGATCACTTCAGGTTCATGTGCAGATTAGCTTTTATTAACATGGTATTTATGACACAGTCCACGTAAAAGAGTAAAACAGTGAAGTTTATGTGTATTTCTTTAGCTTGATGTTATTTTGGGTTTATTATCTTACTTTTTTTTTTTTACCTTTTTTAGGGAAAAATTTTGAAACTCTCAGTCAAAGGCAAATTAATTTTACTGCAAAAGTCAACAGCTGGAGTATGTCTTCCTTCAGTTCCCCACTACTCAGCAGAACTGACAAAGTGAGTGCTAAAAACTCTTTAAAGGTCCCATATACTATAAAGGTCTGTGTCCATGTGTAGTGTGATTATAGATCGGGTCTAGGTTCTATATTAATACTGTGAAAGTATCAAAGCCTCAGTCCACAGAGAAATGCACACAGCCTGTATTCAGAAACTGAGCCTTAAAACCAGCCGTCAGGACTTCCTGTAACTTTGTGATGTCACAACAAAGCAGACACCAAGCCCCGCCCACCTGGACCCACCATCCAAACCTGACAGGATTTGGTTTCTCTGAGTGTTTTTACCTGAAATCTGCTATATTTTTACTGGGTCACTCAGAAAACAGTCAGCCAATCAGAAGAGAGGCTCAGAGCCTCACATGATTCACTTCAGCAGTTTAATGATCCGGTGCAAACGACGTTCTAACATGCACTGCGTCTTTTTCAGAGTCAAACAATAATGGCAAAGATTTGAAAAAACTGAATAACAGTTGTCTTTGTCTTAGTAAAACGAGATGTTGTATCTATCATATGCCTGTGGCTCTTCATAGATATGGAATGGCTTTGTAATTTCCAGTGTAAAAAGGAGCTGAGGTGGCTTGCAGCGGGTGAAACCCTCCGCTATAACTGATGCAAACACTGCCAGCGAGCCATTTGTTACAGCAGCATGACGATAACAGCAGAAACTTTTGGCGAAGATAAATCACAATGTAGAAACGTTCAAATGTTCCTCTCGGGCGGACGCTTCAGGGGCCTGACCCGCTACTGTTGCTCTATTTCCATGACCACAAGCTCCATGGCAAATTCTGCTTTACTGCAGAGGCTGCTTTCTCTGGTGATTTGTGGATTTCATGCCAGTCCTGCACTATGGCGCTGAGTGCCGACACAATAGCTCCTCCAGCAAAGGCTGTCAATCTCATTTCATGACATGCTCTACCTGAGTATTAAAATCTTATTTTAGTGAAGCCGAGCTCAGCCTTGCTTGCTTTCTATTTATCTTTTTCTAAAGCATCACAAAGTTACATACATTGCACTTTAATGTTAACCAAAGCACTGGCTTGTCTAGTGGCGATAACAAGGCTTTAAATGAACTCATTTCAGTTCGGACTTAGAAACTGCTCAAGTGTTGAAATCTTTTAAAACGTAATAATGAAATACCTATGCACTCGCGTGGCAAAGATTTTCTGCACAATGATTACGGCAGCGCGCACACACAGAACTTCATTAAGAGCGTATTGCAGATTGGTAGTTGGTGTTTTTCAAGCAATTCTCTGTCCATTCCCCCGATCCATTCCTATAACCTGTGAGAGCTAAATTCCCCCCAGAGGAGCTGTAGCCCCTGAGACAGAGCGTAGAGGCAGAGCTCCAGAGACGCAATCCATTTTCATCAGCCTGTCCAGACCGCGTTTAGGTTTTTTTTTTTTCACAGAAAAAAGAATAAATAGGGCCGTTAAAAGAGTATGGCTCTTCTCTTAAACTACAACAAATAGACAAAGCAGTAAAAAAGAGCTACTACTGAGAAATCGTGAAATAGCTCGAAAAGGTTTGCGGCTACTTCGTTTACCATTACGGCTTTTTCTCGGCGGCGAAGGACATTCAGCTGATTGATAAAACTCCATCTTGTTTTCTGCTTGTGCCTCTGTTTGCCTGTGGCTTTACTTCTTCTTCATGTCAAATCACTCTCTAATGTCGCCCTCCGTGCGATTTTGTCTCTTGTGTGTAAATGTGGAGCTTAGTCTTTCATGGATGGGATTGGATCGATAGTACATATTTTTTTTTTTTTTTTTGCTGCTGACCCTCCTCATTGCTGACGGGATCTCCTGTGAGCCTCCAGCTCTTCCTCTCTGTCTTTGTCTTTTCTCGCCCTGTCACTGCATTGCACCCTCATCCGCTCCAGGACATCAGTCACCGCAGTCTGTTAAGTTCCTGCAGGAAATGACTCAAATCGTATGAACAGTGCATTGTCTGATAATTCTGTTTTGCAACGAAATTGTGGTTCAACATTTTGTGATGATACATATGTGGAGCTGAAAAAACTGGGTCACAACACCAACTAAATCTTATCAGCTGGCTTTGAGCGCCGCAGGAGCAGGGGCAGCGAAGTGCGGTGAAGACTACACTGATTTTCAAACTTACAATGCCCAGTTCGTTTTATTTCCTGCAGTCACTGTCCTTTCGTCTCCACTGTCTGCACATCCACCCAGTCGTTCAAACGAGAATAAAGACTTGACTTACAACTCAAATAACTTCAGTCTCAGTTCAGTAGAAATATCTTCAGCTGAGTGGCAAGGCACCGATATGTATCTATTCATCACTGTTCATATCTTTCTCCTCATTCTGTCTGCAGTCATGCTAATGCAAATATCGCCGTGCATTGCCGTGCAGGCATTTGGAAAGTGTTCATGTACAAAGATGTATAAGAAAAACTATTGAAATTAAAACACTGAAGGAGGAAAAATAAGGAGAAATTTTCTACTGGCTAAATTTATTTCTGCATTACAAATCCCATATCCCAAGCAGTTTTGTTACACCTTTTACAAAACATCTGTCACCCCCTCAAGAAATCAAACACACTTCCAGACAGGTGTTTACTAATGAATCATAAGACTCGTTCTTTACTGGAATCATTGGTTTTAGTCGATACTCTTTTCTCCTTTGTAAAATGTATCTGCGGGGCAAAAGTTTTATCGATCTATATTTTACCCAGCCTGTTCCATTCCATCTTTAATAATATCTTTTCTTTACCAAATACTGTTGAGAACCCAGACCAGTTTAAAAGCCCTTTCATCCATTTTCAGTACCCACTTATTCATATTTAGGGGTCACGAGGGATGGAGTGCATCCCAGCATGCTGTGGGGAAAGAGGCACGGAGACGACCCAGACAGGTCGCCAGTGCATCGCAGGGCTGAATTCACACACGTTCACAGTGTGAAATGAAAGTATGAAATATTTATGAACACACTTGAGGATCATAAAATACACGTTAGTCCAGAGCTCCCCGCAGGCAACAAACAAAATATGTGTTTTGTTAATATTGCAAGGCACAGATAAAAAATATACTTTGGTGGTACTAGCTATTTAACACAGTTAAATAGCTTATCTTTTTTTTTTTTTAATGCAGGCTATGAGCATGGTGGTTGGAATAGGCTTGCCAATTCAGTGGAGCACAAAAGTCTATCAGTGTGACTTATTTTGAAGACAGCAATTTACTGCAGCATCATTCTATTTTGAAATCGGGTTTCTTTTTTTGCACTAAAAGCCATTTTGAAATTACAATGGCAGCAATTAAGTGGCAGATTTATGCATGCACCAAAGAGCTGGCTGTCCAAAGGGAGCGATAATGAAGAAGGAGTGGTGAGGGTGGGGGACTCACAGCTGAAATAAAAGCCTAATGTAACTTCAAAGATCACCATCATTCCCATTTTTGGTTCTTTTTATATTTTTATAAAATTAGTTTTTTTATGAAAGGTATTCCCAGTAATACAGGTAAACACACCCATACATGCACACACAACATTCTGCAATAAGCTATGAAGAGGAAGAGTGATATTCCCATTTGTGAGTGATTCACTCTGCATTTCTAAAGCAGAGGGGCGGAGCTGACACAATTACAAAAATATAATAATGATGAAATGAATCCTTTTTATCATTTGTTTACTTCACAGCAGAAATGCACAGCACATCCAGCTGCTGCTGATTATTTACATTGAAAGGCAAGCCAGCCATATTATGCATGCCATGAATTACAGTATATAACAGAGAGGCAGCGACACACACAGATCACACTAAAACAGGAAACTCTGTGATAATGAGGGGGTGAGCTTTAGTGTGACAGTACTGGAACTCTATGTGTGTGTGTCTGTTACTCTCTCACACAGTGCAGTGTGCCTGTGAAACATCAACACTCTGTCATCACAGTTTTTTTTTTGTTTTTTTTATGCGACGTGGGATTGGAAAAGCTGAGCAGATAACGAAAAATAAAGAACTGAGAGAAAGTGGAAAAAAGAAAGAGAAAAGGTGAAGCACGAGGAAGAAGGTGTAAGAGTTAGTGTCGCGGTGCGATGCACAGCGGCCTCGTTAGCGCTGCATTTGCATGTGTGTACGTGCGCATGTGTGTGTGTGTGTCTACATGTGTGTCTTTGTTGGAAAACTTGTGGGTGTGATGCTATGAACGTGCAAGACAAGTTGAACCAAGTTTGTCAGCAGATGTGCTGATGCACATGTATAAATAATCATGAATTAATGGGATTTCTTCACAAAGGTTTGTGTGAATGCATGAGCAGGTACATCGCTTTTCCTTTTTGTTTAGTCCTTTTTTTCATGTCATTTATTTGTTGTTAATTTACTTTCTGTTAGAGTTAGAGTGGGGACGGTTGCAGCAAGTCTGAGTGAGTGATGACACTCAAACTGCACATGCTCAGAGCACGAACGTACATCTTTTTCATGAGCTTTACTTTTGTTAACAACTGTCCTGCCATTTGGTAAAAATTAATACATACTTAGTTTGAATCATTGTTTTGTTGACTTTTTAAGTTACATGGTTAGTATATGTCATGGTCAGTGTGTCTAGCCAGCACGTGATGCTCTGTCACGGCTAACGGGACGGGGACGGTTGAAACAAGTTGTGGTAACTGTGCACGAGCTAAGCAGCCGAACCAAAACAGATCACACAATCTTTTTTTCCAACATTTTTAGTTCAAAATAGGAAATACTGTATATGCAGCTAATTCTGGGGAATCATTTTGTGAGCCTCTCAAGGTCTTTTTGTATATCCACCTGTTCTATTCATCATAGGCAATAAAATAGGTAAATTGCGTCTCTTTTGACTCAGGCAGGCCTGAGCTCTGTGCAAAACAAATCTGTATCTGAAGAGAAAAGAACTCAATAATTGGTCAATATTACAAAATAATTAAATAATACTATAATATTGTAAAACACTGCATATTTTCGGAAGCACTTTGCTTACTGAGGTAATTTGTGAAATGTAATGTCTTTTTATGATTCGTTGCAACTGTCCCGGGGGTTTGGGTCAGTCGCAACAACTGAATTCTTCCATTCCAGTAATATTGTGAATGATATGTCAATCCATCTTTAAATAGTTTGGGTAATAAGCAGACAGATGTCAGTTTTAACCAGAGCTCTGGTCCAAATAGTCTCAGAGTAGCTGAGAGAAATGTAAAAAGTGATGCAACTGTGAGAATGACAGACAAATTTGCTATATATGAATGTGTGTGTGTGTGTGTGTGTGTGTGGGTGGCAGTGTGTGTGACATCTGGGAGGAGGAGAAAGAGTCAAGAGCTAAATTAATCAGTGTGTGAGCAATTTTCGGGGACACACGCTGTTTCTCTCTCTCTCTCTCTCTCTCTCTCTCTCTCTCTCTCTCTCTCTCTCTCTCTCTCTCTCTCTCTCTCTCTCTCTCTCTCTCTCTCTCTCTCTCTCTCTCTCTCTCTCTCTCTGAGTCACATGGCTTAAAGATAAAAGTATTAAGACAGCCTTTGTTGTGTTTGCTTGTAAAATGAATGCAGTGTCAGAGGGAGAATATGAGGTGAAACAGGAAGCTGTCTGATTTATTTTTTTTTTTTCTTACTGCATTTGTCTGTGTCACGTTCATGTCATTCATATTGAAAAACAGAAACTGGCAAGAGTCACTGTGTAAGATGCCAACAAGTCCTCCTACTTAAAAGTGAATTTCAAATCGACCTACAGTATATGGGTGTTTTTCTCACCTGCCACATAAATGGTGAAAGCCACTTGTTCATTTGCAGAAGCAGCTGCTTTAAGCTGAGTTCTCCATGGCTCCAGTCAAACTGTCAAACGCTGACAGCAGAACTGGAATCTGGATTTTTAAACATGTTTGATATTTGCGTGCATCACCAATTGTTTCCCTTTGTAAATTCAAGCAGTTTAAAGAAAAACAAATTCCTGCTTTCAAGCTGTTTCTGAGAAGTTTTGTCTCCGAATCTCTCTTCTCTGATTGGCTGACTGTTTTCTGAGTGATCTGATAAAAGGCTTTAAGCCTGTGTGCATTTCTCTGTGCGCTGAGCGCTTTGACACTCTCACAGTATCAATATAGGACCCAGACCTGCTTTATAATCAAGCAACACATGGATATCTACCTTTATACAATATGGGACCTTTAAACCTTTAAAGTGTTTTCACGTATTTGCCTGATTACTTACCCATGCAGACCTAACCTGAGCACAGTCCAGAATTACTGAAATTACCTGTGTGGATGCACAGAGTCTTTCACTGACTGTTTATCAAAACGCCCTCTCTGTGTTCATTTCTTTGACTTGTGACACCAGTGCAAGCTAGTGAGCTATAGCTAAACATCTTGGTTGATTTTTAGCTCTGCAGATGACATGATTTATTCTGGATCACTGAGCTGGTGAAGAAAAGTCAAGTGGAATGAATGTGTATCAGTAGAATTAAGAGTAAGATCATTCACTTGAGTGGGAAAGCCTGAGCATCCTCATGACATGCTTTAAAACAAACAAACAAACAAACAATAAAAGATGTGTTACCACCTTGAACATTTTTTTAAGCTTTCCAATTCTTGTTTCTTGTTTTCTTATATTGGTAAGATTTGCATAAATAAACACAGCATCATTCACGACAAGCTGCAAGTGCCAGAGAAAACAATTACTAATTGTGTTTTCAGCCAAAGACGGACCGCTGTGTGTCTGGAGCTTTTACTGTCTTTTGAGTCGGCATCAGGTCACATGAGAAAAGAGAAAAGCACACCGATGTGGATTCTCACTGTTGTTTCCCGCTGGTGTATGACGTGTTAAAGCCGGCGTGTGTGAAATCAGATGAATAAAATACATAAGAAACGAGGACGTCAGGAGGATTTCAGACCGAGTGCAGCGGAGCATTTAAAAACCGCTCATATTTACATGTTGCAAACTGTCAGAAATGGATTAAAACGTGCTGGAAATCGATATGAGACCAACAATATTTTCCTAACAAAGTGCGTCGTCCACACTTATGTAATAAAAGGGGTGACGCTTATTGGTGGAAAACAAGATGCAAGAATTTGTCTTCCCGGTGACACAGGAACACAAACAAAGCCGCCACACTAGTTTTGTCAGGACAGTTCCACAGCGCTGCAGCTGCACGGCTCTGTGTGTTTCTACATCTGCAGGGTAAACATGCACTGTATATTATGGTCTGCCTCTGCTGCAAACTAATAGAAAAAAAATGGAGAGGGGATGTGAGAGTTCTGCACGGACATGCATTTTAGAGGAGCCAGCCTTGATTCCCACAAACCCCTGCATGAACACAGAAACTGACGTCCCAGCACGCCTGAGTTTGTTTCCTGCGAGATGGGCGATGGCGCTGTTAATGCCGTTTGTTATGTAACATGTGTAGGCGACGTTGCGTCTCTTAAGAGCCCGTAGCGCTGCCGCAGACGCAGGAGCGCTGCACATGTTAAGAACATGGCCGTAGACATAAAGCAGCAGCAGAAAACACAGGAATCCAACATGGAATCACGCCCGGCTTTATCTGCTGCTGATTGTAAATTTTTCATTAACAAAGTGGAGGCAGAAACAGCAGAGTTGCAGCTGTGGGATGTGATATTTGTGCGTGTGTGTGTGTGTGTGTGTGTGTGTGCGTGTGTGTGTGAGAGAGAGAGAGAGAGAGAGAGAGAGAGAGAGAGAGAGAGAGAGAGGTGTACTGTAACCAGGCAGAGCTCATTAACCTCTCCACTGTGCACAAACAACAAAAATAACAAAAAAACAAAACAAAAAAAAACAAAAAAACTGATGGATGAACACACAGAAATATAGTAGTCACTCACTCACTCACTCACTCACTCACTCACTCAATCTACGGCCCCCCCCCACATCACCACCACCACCCCACCCTCCACCCCCTTCCCTCTCTCCACCCCTCTGCTGAGAGGGCTCATAAATAAGGCAGGGTAAGATTGCAGCGCCTGCAGCGATTAAGGGATGCTGGCTGGGAAAGCTCGGGACCTAGTCTACCACATAGGGAGAAGGCAGAGACAGTGTGTGTGTGTGTGTGTGTGTGTGTGTGTGTGTGTGTGTGTGTGTGTGTGTGTGTGTGTGTGTGTGTGTGTGTGTGTGTGTGTGTGTGTGTGTGTTTGTGTGTGTGTGTGTGTCTTTGTGCCTGTCAACCATGACACATTTTGGAGCCACATTTTATATTTAAACAAGCTGCTTTTGGGACAAATTATCAAATTGTTGCAAACAATGAACAGACCTGAGATCTGTGGCAATTGAACTAAATCCTATGAAAGATCCATCCAGTGTAAATGTCTGTGTCCATGTGTAGTGTGATTATAGATCAGCTCTAGCTTCTATATTAATACTGTGAAAGTATCAAAGCCTCAGTCCACAGAGAAATGCACACAGCCTGTATTCAGAAACTGAGCCTTAAAACCAGCCGTCAGGACTTCCTGTAACTTTGTGATGTCACAACAAAGCAGTCACTGCTCTCAGCCATGCCTCAAGCCTCCGCCCACCTGGAAAACGGTCAACCAATCAGAAGAGAGACAATGTAAAACTACATCGAGATGGTTTTTGGTTCTTCAAACCACCAATATATCTTCTTATGGATCAACCTTTTTAAATAAAACACAGAAGTGTAAAATATGGACCTTTAAGGCTAAAATGATCCAGTCCCATTGTAAATCTAGGGGCTCAGATGGTTTTGGGAACAGGGTCCTGAAACCGAAGCACGATCAGTCAAAATATAATTTGGAGCCACGAGGAGCCTTCTATATGTTAAATACTGTGTTCACCATTGGCACTGAACACACATGCAAAAAGAAAGAGATGAAGAATGGATAAACAAATAAATGACTAGCACATTTATATCAACAGTGTTTATATGTCAGCAAGACAAATCCCTCCCTGTGATGCAATCTCATTGAATTTTCATGCATGTTCTCTATCTGTCCGCCTCCCGCCTCTGCTCCACAGGCTGTTATCTGATGGGGATTTCACAGTGAAGATGCCGTTTGATTAGTTTTGCCTCTGCAACGTCCACACTATATTTTCAGTGGTGATTGTACCATATAAGCTCTCACATAGTTCATATTCATACCTCCGTTAACCGTGGCTGCTTCTTTTATTTATTTATTTATTTATTTTAATCAGCTGAACTTCGGCTGTACATCATGTGTCGCTGTCTTTTTCAACGTGAACGGGGAAAGGAAGCCGATAATGTTGTGTCTGTGATAAGGAAACACACAGCCACACACGCACTTACACAAGTCGTGGTAGAAAAGCGCTACAATCTCGCTGCTTCTTTGCAGATTATCATTTTACAGTCGACCCAACTTCGCTTACAGACCGCAATCGTTTAAACATTACTGCGACAGTTTGAGATTACGCAATAGTCCAAAGTAATTTTGTTTTCTAAGATGAGATAAGATGTAGCTATCCACACAGCAGCACAAAACAGTAGCAGCGCAAGGGGAAACTGTAATAAGAAATAAAATAAGAACAGGAACAGAATCTAAAATAAATTAGATGAAATAGAAATACGACATACAATAACAATGTACGATGCGATGTCATTTTCGCTTATTTTCTGACTTTATTTTGTAACGTCCTTCCGTCTGTCCGTCCCTTCCTGCTTCACCTAATCCCATGAAGAAACATTTTGTTATATTCTATGGGTCAAACACTTCTGGACTTTGTCCGTGTAACATTTATATACGTTTTGTTGGAGCTGTTTTCACGACTCAGAGACACTTCTGTCCATTAATTACATATTTGGTTTCAGACGTGTTGAACAGCCCGCGTTATGAGTCCTACTGTGAGTAGTAGCGAGTGTCCCCGACTGAACTGCGATACAACAAGTAGGAAACGTGCAAAATGAAAGTCCAGAGTTTTATCTGTACAATGACACCATGGACCTGCATGAACTCTCAAGGGTTTTTAAATTATAACCATGAAAAAACATGAATAAAATGAATAAAATGCAGGCAGAAATGGACATCGTGCACAGAGTGATCCTCACGGGGTTAAGGAAATGATTTTTATTACTTCGTCTCAGAGCTCATTTCCCCATATAGCAGATATTATTATGTGCGCACGGTCTCTAACTGTGTGCTTCATTTAACAAATTGACAGCTCAATATTGAGTGAAGGAGCCGATTCCTGTTTTGTTTTTTGTTTTTTCCCATTATGTTTGGGGTTTTAAGGGATTATAGGTAAAGAGTCAGCAGAGATGTCAGAGTGACATTAACCGGCACTGTGTCGAAACGGCCCCAAAAGCAAGTGTGACGTCAATCCAGCGGCTCAGTGGCCCAGTTTGCATTGCTGAAACTTTTTCCGGCAAATAAGATTTGCCCCTCACTGTGCAACCCCTGCAGGCCGCCTCCCCCAAGGACAAGACAACTCTGACACAGGCTCTCCGTCCCCAAAAAGAACAAATCTCTTTCAAGCATGTTACTAAGACCCCTGCGCATAAAGTCTGCTATGCCTATTTTTCTCTCTCTTTCTATCTCTTTGCCCGCTCCCTTGCTCCCACCACGATCCCAGTGAAGGATCCTCTGTGGCGAGATCCTCTTGAAATTTGCCCCTGTAGCTATTTTGAAACCGTATCGGACCGGCCGGCCGGGGCCACTGACTCATTTCCGCCTTATAACTCCCTCATTATGTGACACAAATCAATTATGGATGAAAAAAAAAAACCTTGCGAAAGATGCACGGAGGCCCTTTCATGTGTCAAACCCCACAGCGAGCCAGAGGAACACAAAGAAGAGATGAGGAAGCGAAGGAGAAAAAAAAGAGGGAGATGATGTGGAGGGTAAATGGAAGGGTTAGAGAGAGTGTGTGTGTGTGTGTTTTTGGTCTCAGATGATTCCTCGGTGGCCGCCCTTTATGTCCTTTAAAAGGAGCAGTTCGACATTTTCAGAATATCAGTTTCACGTGTCTGTGTTTTAAATAAAGAGCTGGAGTCGTGGTTAGCCTCGCTTAGCTTAGCATACAGACTGGGAATCAGCCAATCTGGATCTGTTCGGAGTTTTGAAAAAAAAAAATGCACTTACAAGATGTGTAACAGAAATGTGTGTCAGACATTTCATGATTTTAAGCGAAGTTGCGAGGTTTTGCTTTTGGTCTGTGCACAAGCATGATGTGCTACACCTGGAAATCTGGCTGTGATGAGGCTGCACACACGTCTTAAAACCATATATTGTCGTTTTTAATTTTCTGTCACAAAGTAGACTTCAGAGGACGAATCCAAGTTGTTTTCTCTCTGCCTTCAGTCTTTATGCTACATGAAGATAAATAAGTCCCAGCACCAACTCTGTACTCAACCCCACACCGAAAAGATTAAAACCAGTCCTCTCGTGTCCCTTAACACTGAACTGTTCCTTTAAGGCCCCACATCTCCTCTTCCCCTCTTGTTTGGACCAAATTCTCTCTTACACTCTCTCTATTTTTGCATCTGTTCCTTCTCTGCTGAACTATTTTTGTCCTTCCCTCTCCTTCTGTCTCTGTTTCTCACTTCTCCATCTTCTCACACGCCCTCCTCTGTTACCTACTGTTCCCTGTCTCCGTCCTCCTCCTCCATTTTCACACATCTGCCCCTCCTCCAGGCCTCTGCCCGTCTCTGTCTCCTCACTCTCCTTCACTCTTTGCACTCATTCGCTCTGTAGCCACTGAGGTTAGGAATACTAAATTACTGACGACTCGAATTCTCCTTGAGGAAGACTTCTAACCTTTGTTGCGCGGCTCCGGCTCTGCTGATCTCACGCTCTAACCTCTGCGGTGACATTTTCGCGGGTTGGGATGTTTATGCGTGTCTTAGAGAGGATATGCAAAATAATTAAAAATAATTAATTTCCGGTGCAGCCTGTGATGGCCTGCTGCTCTCTCTGTCTCTCCAAAGAAAAAGAAATCACTTCTCCCCTTCATCTTCCCTTGCTTTGACTTTACACCCCCCCCCCCCCCCCCCCCCCCCCCCCTCCTCTTGCTTCAGAAGATGTGATTGTGTTTGGGGTAAAGTGGAGCAAGGGCAAGGCGAGGCCTCCTCTTCTGAGGAGCAGCAGCGGCTGCCGGCCACTTAGACAGCGCGGGGCATAAAACACACACACAGGCCTTGGCATATCACTGGGTCCCTGCACACCAGAGTAGCAACACCATCCGCGCATTATTACAGTGGCTGAACACAGAGCTGCAAGACTGAGCACAGATTTATGCTCAGTCAGAGGACGGGAGTGTGCCCATGGGTAATGACCATGTGAGCATAGATAGATAGATAGATAGATAGATAGATAGATAGATAGATAGATAGATAGATAGATAGATAGGAAATATAATATAAGAATATCTCTTACCTGCTTGGTGGAGAAGAAGGGGTCGGAAAGCATGAAAAGAAGACAGAAAAAGCAATATTAGATACATATAGTACAGTACAGTATACGAGTATTGCAATAAGGGATATATACATATCTCAAACATTGGCATCGTCACTTTTGACTGAATTTGTGAATTACTTGTTGTGTTTTTTGTTTCATGTCACCTGCCTACGTGCTCTCCGGCATGTTTATATCATGTATTTTATACCGATGTTCATTAACTTGCATTGCCCCTATCAAATAACATAAAACATAATACAAAGGCAAACAATCATTGTCGCTGCATTTTACTTGAAGTGGAATACAACCAAAACTCTAACAACAATATCTAACAGTAACAATATAATAATACCGTCACAATAATATTCCATACTGGTGCAAAGGTGAGTACGCTGTTCACAGAAACACTTTCACACTCATAGTGTCGTAGTTCCTGACGACTCACACACCGCACACGTTTACTTTTTCAACCAGTAGCTGCCAAATTTGATGTTACCACCAATATGCTCCAAAAAAAAAAATAAAAATAAAAACCCACCCCACAGGGAGTTTAACAAACTAACAGACACTGTCAAGTTTGTTTCTGAGATATTGCACTTTGAATAGTGGGGAGTGATTTAAACCGCTGCACATTGGGAGGCAGGACCTTTCGAACACCTCTGTCAGGGGTGTGAGCCCTGTTCTGGCTGACTGCTCTGCGCCAGAGACAAATTTGGCGACAATCTTTTTCTCCTCCCTCCACAGATTTAATAAAGCTTCCTTAACAGGGACATGACAGCACGTCTCCGTTGATTTAAGAAAGCTTGTGAGGCTGTATTGAAGGAGGAGATGCCGACAAACTGTCTGCAGAACACAACTCTTTTGTATGGTCGGGAGTAATGTTTTCATAATCAAATACTGAGGTGGATATGAGCTTCACTGATCTACACAAATGAAGAGTTTTGGAGTTAATTGGATAAGATTTGTGTGTTATCGTATTTTCACACACACATATGCACGCACACAAACAAACACACACAGCAGCAGCAGCAGCAGCAGCAGCAGCAAGGAAGCCATCAGGCATTATGGGTGGTGGCGGGATTAAACATGGATGGTGTGCGAATGCAGACTACACCGATCCATAAATACAACTTTCATCATCACTGATTTAAACACTGTAGTAGGCATACATCTATCTGGCTGCCATGGCACACACGCACACACACGCACACACGCACGCAGACAGAGAGAGAGGCCTAGTTACACAGACCCAGATAAAGCAAGAAAAATGGTTTAAAAAAAAAAAAAAAAGGAGAGAGAGAGAAAGAATCAGGCAGTGAGAAACTTTAGAAAGTGTGTATTTGCATAATCTCTTCTTTGCAAAGAGTCTAGGGGAGGAATAATAAGCTAGAGGAAGCTATCATCTGCCAACACAGTGTTGAGCCAAACCCCTATGTGTGTAAATGCAGCTTGCAAGCAATACAGTAGCTCTCTGAGCTGCTTCACTCGGCTGCATGTTCGGTCTGATTCAGCTCGTGTGGGTGTCGGACGTCCTGCGTCTGATATGTCCACAGATGTAAATTAAAAGAAATAACAGACAAGCAATTTTACCACTGCCCTCTGAATATCCATTCACTCTTAACTCTCAGTCACTGTAATTTAGACAGAGTGAACACGGAGCTCCTCACTCACTCGCTCTTGATTGTATGTGCTGAACCAGCCTTGTATGCTGTATGTATGAAATTTCAAATCAGTGATGTTTTCCTGGGAAAAATGGGGAAATCACTAGAGGAAACGGAGAAGTGATGAGACAGTTCGGCCCAGACTAGAGCTAGCTGGTTAGCATGCTAACTTCAGTAGAAGAAAAGAAGGGACCAATAGAGGCAAAGCAAGAGGGTTGCTTTCCACCTCTGGGGACAGCTCTTGGTGAGTGAAGGAACAAAGTTTGAACCTGTAAAGTTTCTTCTAGACTGGCAAGTAAACAGCTGTTACTGCCAACACTGGCAATGTAGCAACAGCAAAACCTTACAAATAGCTCTTTTAATGTCACGGTGTAAATGACAGTATTGTTAGTTCAAACAAAGCTGGATTACCAACTAAACAAAGTTGGCAACTTCCCCCTGAACGCACCATGTTCACTGTCTAGTTTGTGGTAATTTGATTAATTTCAACTTTATTCACTACGGCAGGAAAAATAAAATGGTGCAGGAACCACTAAAGCACACAACTCCTGCATTGTTCCTGACTTTGAGCATCTGTCTAGTTTTAGGACCTGGACTGTTTAAGTTGATGCACAGCATGATCTTCTAAGGGGTCTGGGGAAAATATAGTGAAGCTGCTATTTGTGCTCTCCAGCATGCACTGTACCAGATTTATACTTAAAGGCAATAGGATGCATAAACAATGCACAGAGAGTGGCTTAAAACAGATGTTTGCTGTAAGTAGCACAGCAGGAAGTAGACTGATGTCCCGTCTGAGTGAATCTGATTCTGTCTCCTAGCAGCATTAGAGGTCGGTTGGTCCTTTCACTAATTTCTCTCTAACCTTGTCCAAAGTTGGATACTTAAAGGAGCTATTTGCCAGCGTTAGCATAAACAGCTGTTTACTTACCGGTCTAGATGAAACGTTGTGAGTTCAGTATCAAACTTCATTCCTTCACTTGCCAACATCTGTCTCCAGAGGTGGAAAGCGACAACAATGTTAACTCTTGTCTGTATCACGTCTTTTCTTTGAAGTTAGCATGCTAATCAGCTAGCCCCAGCCTGTATCGACACTCTCCAATAGCAAGTCACTGTAGCCTCCAATCTGCCCTGAAGTCGTAGCGCTGCTCAGAGGGCTTATTATAACCTCTTGTCTTGTAAACACAGTGATGGCTGAAGCGCTTGTCAAGCGACAATCACCACCACCTGCTCCCACAAAGACACCACATTCAGCCGCAGAGAAAAAGTACAAATAACACCTTTAGCTATATATAACCATACATAAATGCAGCAGATCACAACCACTGATCAGCACATAGGCATCATTTCGGTAGAGGACAGATTGCATGTGGAGTGCTAGGTGTGTTTTCAGCTGATTGACCTAAACCTCAGAGGTCAAATTCCCATTTAGTTTTAAGCCTAGATTGAGGTACAATCAACAAACCCTCATCAGAAGGCCTCAGTGACTTGCTGATGACAACAGCTGCTGTATCTCACAAATGTTGGTGAGCACCAGAGCATGCAGCCATCTAAAAAGAAAAAAAAAAATGATCACAGGGACCTTGAACTGGATCATGAGTTTGCTGGGAATATAGAAATCAAGATAAGAGTGACATGAGGCTTTTTATAAAATCTGAATTTCTTTTTACGTTAAAATTCAGGATCAAAAACCATTTTAACATCTTCAAACAGCCGCTGTCAGCACAAGAACTCTTATCTGCCCATCAGCATGAGCCTGGATAGACATGAAGGGAGAAATTCAACATTTGATTGATTTTACTACGGAGCGCCGCTGAACATCTGGGATCAACTCACCAGTCAGCGACAAGGAGTCCAAAGACAGAAACACAGCAGAAATAGCTCTAACTGGAAAAGACCATGATGGACAAGGACAATTAAAGCATGCATACTGTGTCACTAATTTGTCACTAAGCGGAAGGCTCACTGATTGCGATTGACTTCAGACGGACCGAGGAGAGGCATCTGTTGATATTTTAAAATGAACAGGAGCAGTTGCAATGTCCAACAGAAAGTTCATGATAAACATCAAGTCCTGGCCTTGTTTCTAGAGTTCAGCTCACTCGCTGCTCTGTAATTTGGATGTCTTGTTCTGCAGCCCGAGGGCTCTGAGGCAGAGCGGATGCTGCAATCCTTTGAAATCATTGGAAAAAAAAAGGCGAAGGGAGTGATATCATTGGCTCATTGGCGTGCAGGGAGCATATCCTAGTTTCCGTTTAGCAGGCGACAACCTGCTCTTCCCGCTTATCAGACAGACATCATGCACACGAATGCATGACCACACACTGCGCACACACACGCATTTACATTACTCAGCTTGTGAGGATGAAATGCACTCCCTCCGCACCACGACCTTAAAAACTACAACTACATATTTAACCTTTACACTTCTCATGAGCTCATGAATACTCCGTTAACCACACCTCAACTTCCACTTAACCTCAACTTCAACTTATTTTCTTCCCCTAAAACACATTTATGAAGGTCTCATTTATCTCTTTCTCATAAATCTATGAAATTACAGTCCTGACACTTTACATTTCTAATGCATTACTGTACTGTTGGATCCCTCATTATCAATGCTCTCCAAATAGTCTCCACTTTCAACTCCATTCAGTCCACACCCAATCTCAGCCTGTGCCACAGTATAAATCTAGTTCTAATCCTAATCCTTATCTTTATATAATACCAGACATACCCACAAAGCTCATCACTCATGACTGGAACAAAGACTTCCATTTCCAGCTCCCAGTGCACCAGCTATATTTGTGTTTGTTAGTATTTGTTAGCATCCTGAATAATTTTAGTCATCTGGGGATCCTCCCTCCCACATTCACTCTTTTTTAAGTTTTTTGGGGGTGAGGTAGTCCTGGTTTTCTTTTATTGTGTTTCCCTTATTTTTTCAAGTAGGTGAGCTAGTTTTGTTTGTTTGGAGGCAACTTACAGTATTTCTGCTTTATTGCTTTGGTCGGTCGCACACATACGATTTATCCTTCAGACTGACTAAAAAAGTAAACAATAGACTGCTGAGCACTACTTTTGCCTTCTATAGCTAAGGAGTTCTGGGCAAAGATGAATGTATTTTATGCTATGGCCAGATTTCCTCCAGGGCTAAGCACAACACTTTCTCAGTGGAGACAAATTGCTTCACATAAGTATGAGAACACACAAACAACTGTGTGTAGAGTTTATAGACAAAAGTAGGCAGCACTTGCAAACTGTCATTCAGGTCTATTTTCTACACCTGTGTTATTGAGATTGAAGTGAATTCCTCACCCTCTAGTTTATCTATAATCCTCATCTGTCAAACAGACTTCCAACTAGTGATGGTAGTGTGCATCTCAGAGAGCACACCCGCTGTGTCACATGAGTAATTCTGAAGGTTACTGAGCCTCTCTCTTCCCTTTCATCACGAGCAGAGATCAGTTGGTGGGAAAACGGGAGAGTGTGCAGACGTAAGCAGGTTTACTCCTCAGACGACGCATACACAAACAAACACATGCAGGCAATCATGCGCACACAGGCAGGTAAATATACAGACACACATTACAGCACATGTGCACACACACACACACACGTAAAAACACACTCTCCTGCACACATACAGACAAACAAAACCCCCAATCCGCAGTGGGGTCAGTTCACTCGTCTACAACATGAGAGTAAATAAAGTTGTGCTCATTTTATCCCAGGCTCTTAGGTGTGTCTGTGTGCATGTGTGCACATGTGCATGTGTGCATGTGTTCCTCCTGCCTGAGCTTTCCTAAAGGACAGTGTTAATAGCCACTGTGCCGCTCTCCGCTGCAAAATCAAGGTGGTTGTTCGCATGAAAATACAACACACTGCAGCAGCAGTCACAGCGCAACACAACACATAGTTATTTTTTACTTGCCTCATATCTACTCTGCAGTATTCAGAGGAATAATTCTAGTGTCTCGGTCGCATTTATATCACTGTCTGCCTCAGAAAGCATAAAGATAAATCTATCCAGATCTGCACCTGAATACAAACAGCACAGGGACCGGTGATTCATGCCGCAGCGTACACTACCCTCTCCGCTCTGTTGTAAATTTGACTTTATTGCAGCTTCACAATGCACAAGAATGTGAACCAGATCTGCTTATTTCCATACAAAAAGATATATAAAAATGTCTGATTTCCAACCCATATTTACTCAAGCTAAAAAAAAAAAAAGGACACTTATTTCAAACATTATGGTGAGGCTGTTCACTGGTAGAAATCCTAACATGTAAATGTCACTGCAGGAAAGGTGTTAGGTCACAAAGATCTGTTCATTCTCTGTAGACGGTTCAAGGATTGTGATGAAACCAACGACCACACAGGTCGTCTGTTCCAACCCACAGGACTATCTCCTCAAATAGTGCCCTGCAGCGCCAGGCATACTGGACCGTGGTTGTCATGGTTACAATGGTAAACCAACAACTCCTCCATACTGGACGACCATATAGGATGTTTGTTTTTTTTTTATTCAACCGCAATTTTCCCTTTGCTCCGGTCATAATTACTAAAGCCACTAGATGTCGCCTAGCAACAAAACATGAGTACGGGTCATAATCACCTGCTGCACAAACGACCTACAGGCGTGTTTTCTCTGATGAAGCCACTTGAACAGTTGGATAAACGCCGTCGATCATTAACGTTGTGGCTGTGTTTAGTTCGACTCAGTCGCGCCATAAAAGGAGCCACGGAAAAAAACTGAAACTACAAGATAAGTTTTGCTGACGGTTCAGAATGAAGTCTTTGAGAACAGGCCAGAGATACACACCGATCAACAACATTAACACCATTTACCAGTTGTTGTAATGTTGTGGCTTATCAGTGTAAGGCCACGCTCAGACCAACAATGGCCTACAACGAAAAAAAAAAAAAAAAAAAGAGGCTCACCATGATATCTTACTAGAGTTTTAAATCCTGTCTTACTATATTAAAAGATAAGCTCTCAAATACATGGAGGACTTCAAGACCCCAGTGATTTCAGTGCTATTTTTGATCTGAAGAGTCAGTGCAACAGCAAATCCAGCTGAGTAATACTGGACAACCTGGATGATTTAAAATCTTCACTGTCATGGAGCAACCCTCACAATTCTGGACTGTGAAAATCGTAATGTTGTCGAGGTGCCTTTGGTAAGTTAATGGGAGTTTTTTCATGTCTGATAGAATAAGAAGCTAATTCTCGTCACATAACAACAACACAGCAAAGATTAAATAATGAAAGACAATATGAAACAATGCGGATTTCTGTCAATGCAACATTTCACGGTGTATTCCTTCCTAAACCATTAGTCCAGTAGCACCTGTTTTCAACCAGGAAACCGCACAGCGCATGATTACATTCAATATGCTGCACAATGACATTGTTTGCATGACTGGGAATTGACAGAACAAACAAACACACACATTCTACCGTACACATGCTCTTCTATCTGGTTGTGTATAAAAATAAATGTCCCCAGCATCTGTGAGATTGATACTCTAAGTGCATCCATTACTGTGTTTATGTGTGTGTATATATATGTGTGTGTGTGTGTGTGTGTGCATATGTCTATTGCAGCCAGTGAGCCATACGCAGATACAGATGGGAGATCCGTCTCTAGAAAGTGTTCATACAAGGCCTTGTCACGGCATGAGGAAGATGCCATGAAGCTCACACTTTGTGCAAATAATACGAAATTCAAATTGTGCCATTGCAAAATACACACCCACAAAACACACACGCGCGCACACACACACACACACACACAATCAGACTGGTCTATCCCAATTGAGAGGACCTTTGATCATCAAACAGATAGCAACCTGGGAGACGACACGCAGGCATGAATTCACACACACACACACACACACACACACACACACACACACACAGTCACAGCAGAGTGTGAGAACTCATGTGCAGAACAGGTCCTTCCTGGGAACGAGTGAGAAGAAGGGTGAGAGCAGATGAGTGCCGAGGAGAGACGGGAGAACAGATGGATTGAGAACGTGTGAGGAGGGAGACGGAGAGAGAAACTTGACTTTGGCTGCAGGAATGAGTTTTCGAGTCACTACTTTTTGGGCGCTTTTTAATGCCTTTATTTGATGGGGGGAAAGTGGAGAGAGACAGGAAATACGTGAGAGAGAGAGAGAGAGAGTGCGGCAGAGACATGCAGTCACGAGTCCGGCCAGCTGGGAGTCGAACCAGGGACCTACTGCTCAGGGTTGTTATGCTAATATGATACGCACCCTTCTCCTCAGGTTGTATGTTTTATTTTTAAGACAAATATGTATCTGAGTTACGATGATTATTTGAAGAAAAAAATAAGGTAACAACTGGATTAAAAAATACATAAATACATAATATAAAAATAAATAACTTCTGAGAAATGATTGTATTTACAACAAGGTCACATGACCAGCAACTCAGAAGCATTTCCTAAGCCATTGCAAGATGATGTCATTGGTTGTGGACAGTGTTTTTTGTGCAGCAGGAAGCATAACTTGTGGATGCAAGAGAACATAAAACCCAGATTAAAACAGGTTTAAAGTAAAATTCAATAAAGCTAAAGATGTTTTTTTTTTGTTCATCGGTCTAACCATCGACTCTTTTCTAAATGTGATCATTGTGAGGCACGATCTGAACTTTTTATCTGATTTCTACACAGATTTATTGACGCCTAACATTGGAGAAAAAGCCTGTCGACTCCAGCAGCTCTGTGCTCTAGTACGAACAAGTTGGATCCATAGAAGAAGATGAGGTGCAATTTTTGATTGCTCTGGTGCAAACAGTTAACCTGCTCCTTTTTTTTTTTTCCTAAATATGCATTTTTAAGTGAAAATCAATAAAAAATGGAAATGATGAGCCTTCTACAGAATAAGTATTCTGAGGGAGATATTCAGCTTTATTTTCCATCAGAGGCTTATGGCACTGAGCTCAGGCTGCAGCTGCCGAGCTCTCCCACACACAGATTTGAGGAGAGGAACTCGCTGTAACTACAACATGCCTATATTCAAAGGATTTTATTCATATCTGATTTGCATAAGCAAACATTTTCCCGAATATCAACAAAACAAGCATGGACAAAGACATACTGTACATGAACATGCACATTAAGGATACAGAATTATGCACACATACACTCGCGCAAACAGGCATGAATGCACCCACATATTATGCACACAAACACTCCAGAAACAGCTCTCTAATATGAAAGCATCTGAGTCTTTAATGAGCAGGATAATGTAGGCGGCTGTTTTGAAATTCCGCTTCTCGTCTGTACCAATCTCCGATTCCTCACCTCCCTCTCTACCTCCCTCTCTCCTTCCAAATCCCTTTCTTCTACCTCCCCGCTCTCCTCCTCTGCCTCCTCCTCTGTCTAGCAGCAGCAATTCAGTTTTAATTGCTTTCTGAGTCACCTAATTCCTCTGAGGAAAGACGGCATGTGAAGGAGAGAGATGGAGACAGAGACGGAAAGAGATGGTACATTTTAAACATTTAAAGACTCAAACACACACACTTTGTCTCTCCCTCGCCCTTCCTGTCTTTCCCGTCTCCTTAGTCTTCCAAAAGTCTGACTGCTCAAACTTTCTTACTCAAAAACTAATCCTTTCTTACCCTTAAAAGTCCAGAAACAGCCTTCAGTCCCCTTGACATACATACTTTGACATACACTACTCTATTCGGGGCTTGAATTTTGCATCATTTTCTGACCAATATGGCTAGAAATATCAGCTAAATTCTACCTCCCTCTGCAGCAGATACTATCTATTTTCATTGTTTTCAACGTACAAAGCTATTTGCATCACTGTAGAAAAAACAAACATAACCTTATTCCACCAAACCACTTGTTTTCCCATGAATAATGAAGAAGACAAATGTTCCTTCCTTTTATTTCTCTGCTGGTTTCTCATCTTTTTATAGGCCACCCCATTGTGCAAAAATCCCTAAGATAGTCCTTTGAAAGGAAAAGTGCAGCCGCAGCATTTATGTGCTTGTATACTACATTATATCGTCCCAGCACAGAAGCTAATTAGCCAGTCACACCCTGATTATGTCACTGATTGCCTCATCTGTCCTGTGCTTCCACTCAAGAGTGAGAGGCTTGTTATAGCTCACTATTTGGAGATAGTGCAGCGAGTCACTGAATCTTTTTGTCATCATCTTATTAAGTCTCTTCTGGCCACTACAGAGTCTTAAAACATTATGTCCTCAACGGAATAATTCAACATTTTGGGAAACTGCGCACTGACTTGCAAAAACTTACAGCTCCTTTAAAACACTGAACATGAATGAAACTTTTCAGGACTCAAACTGCTTACAAGAAATAACTTGATAAGAAACTTGAATCTGGTTTGATCAGCTGTCTTGAAAGCAAACATAATATTCTCTAGATACCTAGAATTAAGGCATGTGAAATAAATGTGTTGCATAGCAACACAGACAACTGAATTACATGTGGTGAGATTAATATGATGATAAAATGGAAATTGAAGATGTAGAGCTGAAAGCTGAAGACTGTGTTGATGTTTTAGATTCAGTGTGAGACTACATCAGAATGAAGAGCAGCCATGAATCAATACTAAAATAATCTTAAAAAAAAATCGTAAAAAAGATTAAAAATAACTTGTCTAATGACAAAAGAGGCTGTAATGTAAAAAGGGCAGATATACATTAAAGATGAGGTAAAATGCTCATTAAAGCTGCTGCTATCCTTTCAACTCTTCCTGACTGTTTCAGTCTCTCAATCAGGCTTTGAAGTTGAAATCAAGGTCCTGTGTTCCTGCAGCCGTGACCAGACAGAATTGATTGGGTGTTGATGAAAACAAGACTCGAGAGTATCCGTGTAGGTATGTGTGTCTGTGTTCAGCAATCCATCTAAAATCAATATGAAAGGATACGTTTTTAACAGAAGTTAGTTTTCCTCATGTTGTATTTTATTACTTAAAATACTCGACAACGTCCTTATCAGGACTCTGCATCATCCTCTGATCGTCCATATATTTATGAGACGGTTTGTCGACAAGACGAGTTTGTCTTTTCAGCAGGATCTGCTGAAAACGGTATCAGCGGTTGTCCTGCTGATTGCAGACTAGACAGTTCAATCCGTGCACTGCAGCCTTAATCAAAGCAATAGGTTTCCACTTTCCTGTCTTTTCTTTGTCTTGAACACGACACAAACAGCTCCATTGACTTTTGCCCTTTAAATATTAATGTGATTATATCACCAGTGCTCTTTTCTTCTTCTCTTTCCGCTCCTGCCTCGCTTTTATCCGCCACACGTCCGCTCCCCTTTTTTACATAATGTCTGAACTCTGTCCATTTTTCAGTTTCCTGTGTTCGTCTGCCAGTGTTTACATTCACGCAGCTTGGACGGCAGCAACCGTCCATATCGGCTTCATGGCAAATTAGTGAACAACTGATTCAGTCGCTGTGTCCGTTCTCGAGGTGTTTATCAGTAAAAACGTTCCTCTCCAGACGACCTTACAGCAACAAACAGCGCTGCCCGAAAATCACTGCCAGTCTTTTGTATGTTTTGCTGAGTCAGCATGATCCCGTGTGTGTTTATACACTCCTGTTGGTGTGTCTGTTCGGTGGTCGAGTGAGCACAGAGAGTGTGTGTCTATGAATATGAAATTAAATGCGCACACATGCCTCTGTGTGTGTGTGTGTGTGTGTGTGTGTGTGGGGATGCCTTCAGAAATAATCCATGTTCTTTTTTTCCCCCCATGAATTAAACATCTTCCCTCTGATCAACCAGATATGCTCATTGCTCACCTCAAGAACCAATTACAAGAGGTTATTGGGTAGAACTTTAGGGAAACGTCTGTTTCAGCTCTGCAACATAAGACGTGAATTTTTCATCTGAGAGCGTTGCATCAACAGCCAGACGGACTTCTGCCCATTTAAATATTAAGCTGGTTATGTCATCAGTGCACTCTCATCTCCCTCTGCTCCCCTTCCCGTTTTTACTCATCGCTTCCCGACTTTATTCGACTCAAGAGCCTCTCCTTTTTTTGTTGTTGTTATTTTGCTGCGTTGCATTTAATAAGATGTATTGTTCACTTTTTGAAGGATCGATGAAGTTTATGTGCGTACACATGTGTCTGCTGGCAGAAGGCAGAGTGCAGCGGGGCAGCCAGAGTGACTCACACTGGAGCTTTCTCACACACGATTACAAACCTATTTTTACACTGACACATCTTTCTTCTTTACTGCTTTCAGCCTTGTTCTCTTATAGATTCTCAAGTGTCTCAAGAGTGCTTTCTCACTCTAATATACATTTGCAATATTTTTTAGATGCATTAACTTGAAACACGCTCTGACCCCGTTTCCTCTCCCTGTTCATGTCGCCTGCTCACTTCTATTTTCCAAAAGAAAAATCCTTATAAGCATGTACAAAAGTCATTTGTGGTTTTTAAAAGGAAGTAAAATGTAGCCACAGGTGTGCAGTCACATGACTCATCAGCAAGAAATGATGGATTAAAAATCATCTGCTCTGACCGTCAATAAACACACAGCCTCGAGAAAGCTGCCATCGCATTTTTGGAACATGGCTGCAGGCATTTGCTCGCATTTAGCCACATGAGTGGTGGCGAGGCCGGGAACTGATATTGGTCAGTAAGGCCTGGCTCGGAGGGGTTATGGAGGTTATGGGGACAGTGTCTAAACCACTGCCACTATCTTAGAAGAGCCCCAGACCAAAAGAACACACACGTTTGATATGTATTCCACATTAATACTCACACTCTTAGCACTGTACAAAATGCTTTGAACTATGTTTATGTTCAGTATATTGCTGTGGTTTGTGCATGTGAACATCATCAAGATACACTTATGTACGAGTACAGAGGGAAAGATACAAACAGAAAATATATTCCAAACAAATCGCCCTCTCTCTCTCTCTCTCTCTCTCTCTCTCTCTCTCTGTCTCTCTCTTTGAACCAGTCTTTGAAGAATCAGTGCGATAATAGTCGGCATGCCAGCAGCAGGGATTAGTAAATGAATGCAAAGCTCCCCAAGCATCTCTTCTCAATCCACAGCACAGGTGACTGCTCCAAAGGCGTACAGAGCTAAGCAGCATATAGCCCGAGCCCACGCTTACCTTATCTCCTCTATCCTCACCGTGTTTACAATCTCTGCAAATAACAGGAGCACCGGTCTAAAGGTCTGCAAAGCACCCTCAACTTTTCTGTTGTCTTCAAAATCAAATAGCAGGGTATGACATCAGCCAACACCGTGGTTTTTTTCTGTCTGTTTGAAGGAGAAATAAGATGGAGGGCACGCACACACACACACACACACACACACACACACACACACACACACACACACTCTCACACACACAACAGCCCCAGAGCACACAATCTAAACAAAGTTAGTGGGACTGAAATTACTGTCGTACTCATGCAATTTGTCTTTAATATTCCTCTATTTATTCAGAAGAAATCACACTTTAATATTCATTTATGTACATGAGAGTGTTTCACAGTGCCTTGCTTTTGTTTTTTTTTTCATCTTACACATTTCTAATCTTCTTTGCATGAATGCAGATCAACAGAATTTGGGCTTTCAGGGATAATATAGATAAAATCCTCTTCCATCCCCCCCCCCCCTCATCTCCCTCGCTTCCCCCTCCATCTGTTGACTTTAGCATCCTCCCTACCATCTACCCACCTCCCTTTGCTCTTTCCTTTTTTTCCTCCCCAGCTTCTCTTGCTTTATATACTGTAGATTCTTTAGAATCTTTGCTAGAATATTGACAAAAAAGAAGAAAGCAGACATGATCCCTGTGTGCTTGATTCTTGCCACAGGAAGGTCAAAGCGGAGAGGTGTCGTTAAGAACTCAGTGTTCTTGATCGACAGAGCCACTGCAGAGTGACTGGTTTATGTCATGCGGGCCTACCACCCTGATTTTGATACTCTGGGATAATTATTATGTTTATGTTATTATTCTCTAAAATCTGGGAAATTATTGGTCATTTCTTTTGAATATTGAAAAATGACTTAAATGTTGTAGACTTAATTTACTCAGAGGGTTCTTCAGCAACTTTGCATAAGAAATACAAAGCTTTTATTACCAGAATCCTGTTCTAATTCATGCTGATTAGAGGACGACCTTGTTTGTCATTAACTAAAGAGAATTTTCTCCTTCAGCAAGACAAGAAAAACAATAACTTGTGTATGTAAAGTGAAAAACTGTCATTGTCAAACAATGTCATTTTTAATTATAGATCAGGTCTAGCTTCTATATTAATACTGTGAAAGTATCAAAGCCTCAGTCCACAGAGAAATGCACACAGCCTGTATTCAGAAACTGAGCCCTAAAATGAGCCATCAGGACTTCCTGAAACTTTGTGATGTCACAACAAAGCAGTCACCGCTCTCAGCCATGCCCCAAGCCCCGCCCACCTGGACCCACCATCCAACCTTGCAGGATTTGGTTTCTCTGATTGTTTTTACCTGAAATCTGCTTTATTTTAATAAGATCGCTCAGAAAACAGTCAGCCAATCAGAAGAGAGGCTCAGAGCCTCCTCTCTTCTGATTGGCTCACTGACCTGTTGTTACTAGAGCTCCAGAGAGAAGCCTGAGAGAGGAGATGTAAAACTACACTGAGATGGTTTTTGCTCATTAAAACCACAAATATATCTTCTTATGGATCAACACTTCAAAATAAAACACAGGAGAAGTGTAAAATATTAGAAAATAAAAAATATATACAAAGTACATATAGGTATTTTTTTCAGTGACTGCTTCAGTTCACTTCATTGGAGTAAAATGGGCTTTCAAGGGTGAGAGATTCAATATGTGTGTCAGTGTGCGTGCGCTCACGTGACCACGCATATGATTACGTATGTAAATTCTGATTCATGTGACGTTTTCCCACATCAGTGGAGGACAAAGAGGAGAGCGAGAGTGAGAAAGAGAGCTGCACCTACACCTGTCAGGTGACTCTCGAACAGATGGTCAAATCCAAATACAGCACCACAGGCACCAAAGGCAGCGGGCTGGCGCTGTGAGTGTGTGCGTTCACTTGCCCGTGTACTTTTCCGTTGTCCGTGTAAATGTGTGCGTGGCTGAGGCCGGCGATGAGCTCAGAGGTGGAGCGCGGCCAGCAGCCCAGCGGCAGACAGCTGGGCTGCAGGTTCGAGTCCTGAGGTCCAGCCCCTGTGGGCCGCGCATATGTCCATGTACAGTTAGCAGACAGTATTGTATGAAAAGCACTTTGAACCCGGGGGGGGGGGCTGCAAGTGCAAACACAGCTCTTAAAGTGATCATCCTTCACATTTGCATTTAAATAAACTGTCAGCTGCTCAAAAGTTTAGAATTACATTTTTTCCTTCTAAATTAGACGAAGTGCTGGTGGTTTGCATTAGCAGTGATAACCGCTGAGGATCAACAGGCAAAAGAGCGACACCAACTGAAAAGTGAAAAGAAAAGCAAAAAGGGAACTTCACAGTACTGATCAGTTCTATTGATGACTAGAAAACCACCACAGCATTAAGTGCTTATCATGGGAAATATTAACGACTCCACTCTTCAAACCGCTCGACTGTCAGTGTTGACATACGGTATGTAAGTAGCTTCAGCTCTTGTGAATCCAGGATGAAACTCAGACGGTGTATCACTTATTTCTTACTATGTATACAGTGAAAAAAACCCACGCTTGGTCAGTGCCGACTCCCAAAACACAAAACTAGTCAAGTGACATCATTTGCAGTGGCAATCCAACAGTCTGGGTGGCCCCAGGCAATGACACCCATCGAAGTCCGTCAAAGAACCCCTCCTTACGATTTACAAATGTCCCTTAAACGCCTCACATGGCGGTAATCGTTAGACACTACAGCACACATCATCAGGGGCCCCCACTTACGAGAGGTTGGGGCAACAGCAGTGCGCTGTAGAGTGTCCTTATGGGAGGTTTAAGGGGGTTTATATATGTCACTGTGAAATGTGCTACTATGAGGGGTCATCAGGGGCCCAGTTTCCCCTCGGGGGGCCCCGAGCATATGTCTGGTTTGCCTTTCCTTCAAAGAAATTTCAAAAGAATTTTGTCCTTCCGAAGCTATCGCGGATATTTTTGCTGTAGTTTACAATGTGTTTGGCATTTTCAAATTATTTTGAGATGTATCACCAGTGACTTAGGTGAATAACGCCACAAATGTTCAAATATATGCAGCGTAATATGACTCTTGTCAAGAGAAAAGATAAATAATTGTCCTGCCTGCACAAACCATAATCCATGCAGTTAAATATGAGGCTCTCTTCACTAATATCATCCTCATCCAAGTCTTGAGCGCTTTTGCAACTGTGTCACTATTTTCATCGGGATTTCATTAAGATTCAGGTCAACTCACAGCTTGCTTTGTGCTGTCTGAAAGTTTATGCTTTACCGTCTCACCGCTGGCTGCTGAGTTTGACTCCAACTATGAAGAAGACAAAAAGACAAAAAAAAAAAAAAAAAAGCGGCTAAAGTAAATCACATGGCAGCCCTTCCGTGTCAAAGCCTTGTCAGGACAAGTACCTGGCGATGTTCAGTAATTTGTGAGGGTTGTTGAAGTTGTCAGCGCTTTAAATCCTGTGCAAATCTGCCACAGCTGCTGGAGTAGGGCAGTCACACTGTGACAACCGTGGGTGCGGTGATACTCATGATCACAGGCTAATCCTACACTGAATTTGTCCAATGACAATTTTATATACTGAGCTGCTGTATCGAAAAGCATGACAAGCTCAGTGAAGGAGAGGTCGTTGAAATGGAAGAGACGGTTGAAAGGGAATGAGACTGTATGGACGAAACAAAAGCGTCAGCTCATATTTCGAAATCGAGATCTGTGATTGGTCAGGTGATCAGTGAATGAATCTAGTGCTGATAGGAACATCTTGATAACTGAAAGAAAATGCCAAACAAATATGAGAATTTGCTGCGTTTTAAATTTGTATATTTAATATTTTCGAGCTGTTGGTTTTGTGCCCTGGTATATTTCTCTGTGGGACACTTTAACAGTATTCATACAGAACCTAGAACCCGCTTTATAATCACAAAACACATGGCAATCTACCTTTATACAATATGGGACCTTTAAGACGCATTCTGCTGAGGGTTTTTTGTGATTATTTTTTAGACTGAAACTTCTGCTCTACATTCATTTCATCTTCATTTCGAAACCGGACAGTACTTTGGCCCCGACACCTGCACTCTTCCTTTCCCGGTGCGTTAGCAGCTTCCAGCTTTATCATAATTTAGATAATTTAGAAAGTAAAGATAGGCGAAGATCGTCAGCCCCTGCGCATTCATCGGGACAAATTCATGAGCTGCTCCTCCTTAATAATTAATGTTGCTTTGCTTTGTCATCAACATTGATTGATCATTCATTTCAGGTGCACTTTTCTATAAGAGCTGCAGAACAGGATGCTATATGAAAATTTGTGCATTGCAAATTAAGAACCCACAGATTTTGAAACTGATAAATCACATAAATGAAGATTTCAGAAGTAAATTCTAAGTAAATCCACGTGCACATCCTGCACTAATGACTCAGCAGGAATTCGCTGTGTTGAGATGGTTCTTATACGTCTTACTCATGTGGTTAACCTCAGCTGGCGGCTTAAAGGCCTCTAATGTCGACACAGTGTCTGCCCTTCAGAGCCGTAACACACTGTATCACTGTAATGTTAACTGAATGAGATTCAGTGGTCATGTTCACTTCCAGCAAATCATCAGTCTTACACACACACACACACACACACACACACACGCAGAAATGTATATTCAGCACATATAACGAGATTCCCAACAGCCATGTCATCAAAATGAAAAAATCCCAATAGTGTCAGTCAAATAATAAAGCTATTGGGTTGTTTCTAGTCATGCATATGTAAATTGTATGTAAATCTTATTATTATCATTGTTCAACAAGGCTGGCGAATCAACAAACACATGGGTTTCTTTCTGAATTAGACAAAAAAATAATAAAAAATAGCACTAATCGTGCAAAACAATACACATATTTTGATAATCTTCCTTTTTGGATGCAACGTCTGGCTTCATGTTTTATGCACTTGCCGCAAATGCAACAAAATTTCCCTGTGGGTGCAATAAAGAAGCAAAAAGCACTTTTAAAGTTCAATCTTAGTGAATCTGAAGCTGAAAGTCTGATTCTCCTGTGGGTAGATGCATGTGAAGACAAGCCAATGCTTCCAGCATGGATGGATCCCATTTAGAAGAAGTGGTCTGGGATGTAGTTATTTTGGCTTGTCCTTGTTTTCACCCACGGACTCTAATAAACAACTTGTTTTTTTGTTTTGAAGCAAACCCTGTTATTGGTGCTTTGATTTCCATCTCAAAATCTCAAATGTACCTATTAGCTGGCTCACCATAATACACACACACACACGCACACACACACGCACACACACACACACATAAAGGCCGACAAACATGCCAGTGGTAGTGACGGCCGCCCCTGTACTTTTAGCTCAGTAGGGGTCACTTGTGGGTGTTGTAGTAGACAGTTGACACCCATCACTTAGACCAACTGCTATCATCAAAATAACCTCACCAGCGCCAGGAAGTGGTGCATCAGATGTACCAACCAATCGACAAGCTCCAATTAACCAACCATGGTAACAACATAGATGACAATAGAAACTTTGATTAAATAGAGAGGAAAACACTGAGAGCCAGCAGGAGTGCAATTAGTTTCGATACAAAACTTTGTCATCATAGGACGAGTGTTTTGTCAGTTTTCTTGATTTTGTGGATTTTTTTTTGTTTTGTTCTTTCCTCTTGTCATTTTCTCTCTCAGAAAAAAAAAAAAACGGATGACACGGCAGTTGCCAAATCAGCATGGCAAGCAAACAGGCAGAGCTTGTTTTCGTGTAAGAAAGTCTTCCAGACTCCTATTACTATCTGCTCCCTCCCTCCTCCTGCCTTTTACCTCCGTCTCCATCTGTCTGTGGATGGGAGTTCCCGTCTTCTGCAGCAAACAGCAGGTGGAACCCAAAGGAGTGCACAAGTTTCTGATAAATGAGTTCGAAGACGAGCTGTTTATCTGCTTTTTCCGTGTTTTTTTTTTTTTTTTTACTGTTTTTTTAACCTTGTTTTCTCTGCCTTTGCTTTCCAGTTGTGTGTGTGTGTACTTTATTCTCTTATATCTGATATTCAGGGTTCAGCCGGAGAGATTTTCTAAATACTGCTCTGAGTAGAAGCTACAGGAATAGACATTATCAGAAATGCAACCTCACTGTTAGTCCCTGACTGCAGTGGCGTGGAACTAACCTTAATGGCGACCTACACTGACGCCAGTTTCTTCAGCTTTTCTGGAACATTTCAAGCGTCTGTCACTGAACAGATTTCGCTTGTGTTATTACTTATTCACGCAAATTCTGAGACAGGATTGTTGGTTCCTTTGAGTAGAAGCTACAGTGAACTGTAAACCATTCAGAAGCCATTCATCACACAAATCTCCATAGTATGTGTTGTGAACTTGTGAGCTACGATGACCTCCAATGACCAATTACTTGTGATTTCAAAGGCCTCATATTGTATAAAGGTCTCTGTCCATGTGTAGTTTGATTATAGATCAGGTCTAGGTTCTTTATTAATACTGTGAAAGTATCAAACTTCCTGTAACTTTGTGATGTCACAACAAAGCAGTCACCATGCCCCAAGCCCCGCCCACCTGTACCCAGCAACCAAACCTTGCAGTATTTGATTTTTCCTGAGTGTTTACCTGAAATCTGCTATATT
This sequence comes from Seriola dumerili, assembly GCF_002260705.1. Classification (NCBI taxonomy): domain Eukaryota; kingdom Metazoa; phylum Chordata; class Actinopteri; order Carangiformes; family Carangidae; genus Seriola; species Seriola dumerili. The sequence goes on along the minus strand of NW_019174375.1, from coordinate 1,617,065 downwards.
TTTATTCAACCACCCATAAAACAGTCAGCCAATCAGAAGAGAGGCTCAGAGCCTCCTCTCGTCTGATTGGCTCACCCACCTGTTGTTACTAGAGCTCCAGAGAGAAGAGGAGATGTAAAACTACACTGAGATGGTTTTTGGTTCTTAAAATCAGAAATAAATCTTCTCAGGGATCAGCACTTCAAATAAAACACAGGAAAAATGTAAAATAAGTGACCTTTAATTTCTGATTATAAATGTGGGGATTAAGGCTTAAATTCTGCACGCTAAATAAGATGTGGCTAAAATAATACATTTTCTTATAGTTCTTAATTATAACAACCATTTTCCATATTTATATTTAATAACCTATTTCTACCATTAATTTGATAGCGTTAGAGAGTAGGACAGGAAACTCAGGAAGACAAATGTTCCCAGCAGAATCCCACCAGTAGCATTGCAGTTACATGGTATGCATCTTAAACCACTCACCCTCCAGGATGCCCCCTCCTGCAGCCTGCTTGAAAACTGTTTTTGTCCACTGAACCGACTGATTGTTTTGGTTGTTTTTTGACATATGTCAGCCTGGTAAAAAGAAAATTTTTTTATTTTTTTTTAAAAACATGCTGGTGGCCAGTGTCTGTGCAGCTGAAAGGACGACAGTTCTGAGGACAGTGATGGCTAAATGTGGGACACAGAATAGACGAATGGACACAAACTGCTGACGATTCACTATGAATTTCAGGTTACTGAAGCGTCCAAGCTCCCACGGTTCATTAATTTCATTCCAACTGTATATGGGGGAGATGCTAACCTCACAGCTAGAAATCAAGACTCTACGTGGAACAGTGCTTTTGAGAAACTTTGACCAGGACTTTTAACCTCCAACAGCTCCTCTAATGCTGCCGAGAGGCCACCTGGAGTATCTGAGTAGATATTCTTTTCTTTGAGGTTGCATTACATAATAACAACCTCCTGACCTCATTCAGAGCATTAACAAAGGCAGAGGATCATGTGGGGCTGAGGTGAATTTAATTAGTGCGGTTTAAAGTCAGTGGTCGATGGCATTTTCACAGCTAAAATGCTGAACTGGCTCTTTTTTTTGGGGGGGCTCAGAAAGTGAATGTGATTCCAGCACATATATATATCTATATATATAACAGCAGCATTCCCTTGTCTATAAGAAGTGCTGTGTTATTGTGTTTCAACGCTCCAGTGTCAATTCAAGCGACAGAGAGAGAAAGAGAAAGTGCAGCAAGAGAGCATTTCAGGAAAGCTTCAAAAAGACAAGATGAAAGTAAGCGCCGGATGGGACACACAAGAAAGGAGAGATTGTTGGACCAATTTGTCTTTATTTCCCTGCAGTATCAGTGAAATAGACCATGCTGAAAGACTTGTGCTCTCTGTGCTGTCAGGATCCTCCCTGAAAGCCAGGAAAGAAGCTCTCAGTGTGGCCTGCTCACCACAGCTCTCCCCTCTCTCTCTCTCTCTCTCTCTCTCTCCACTTCCACTTCTCTTCCCTGTGGAAGTGCACACAGACGCACAGATGGCCCCTTTTTTGACTCTACGTTTGAGAAATGAGACTGTGGGTGACATACATAGACACAGTCACACTGTAGCTGTGTTGCTGCCTGGTACGACTTAAAGGGGAAAACAAAAACTGTCAAAAATAATTTGGACTTGGAGTTATAGGATGTGAGGCTTTATCAAGACTGGTGGAAATGTGTTCTGCAGTCTGTTCGGATGAGAAGCAAAAAAGGTTCTTGGGTTCATTTACGAAAAATTGCAATCCAGGGATGGAAGACGTTTTCAGATCATTCAAATAATTAGAAATACTAATATCACAGTGTAAAAGTCAAATAGTTTAAAAGTGAATGCACCAAATTATTATCAGTGAAAGACAGACATCAAAAGTAGAAGTAGAGTGTTATATTAATGTAAGATTGGGTTACTTATAAAAAATGAAGGACTGCTTCAGTCCTATAGTGTCATTTAATTTCCAACATGTATCATGTTCTGTAAGATAATCATATGCTATGTAAAATCCTAATCTGCAATATTATTAGTAACTAAGGCCATAAAATAAATGTAGTGGTGTAAAATGAACAACTATAGTATAAAAACAGTATTATATATAATAGTATTTAAGTAAAGTAAAAGTACCCTGAAAGTGTATTTCTGTACATTCTCCTTTAACCAGTGCTGCAACCTGAACATACCATACATGTGGTTTTTTTCAACCCTCTGATACGACCCATAGGAGTGTCTCCTTTGGTTGTCATGGTTACAATGATAAATAACAGCGTACCTGCCTTCGTCGCCATGGTTGCTATAGTAATGCTCATGGCCCAGTCAGGCTGAGGAAAAGACGGTGATTTGGGTTAAAATAAGTACTTCCTCAATATTAGACGATATTCGTTGCCGTGGTTACAATAATAGCATAGCATAACTTTGGCGAACAGTCATGGATAATAGAAAGAAGATGGAACACCGCTCTCCTGTGTCACACTCCTGTGTTTTGTTGAGCCATCCATCCATCACAACCTCCTCCTGACGTGGACCATGTCTCTCTTTACACGACGTCACCGACACCTTTCCCTTTGCTCCTGTAATAATTTCTACGACAGCTAGATGTCGCCTAGCAACAAAACGTAACTACGGGTCATAATAACCTGCTGTGCAGACGACCTGTGGGCCCATCATCTTGGAAATTTGTATGTCTACAAAAACAGTCTTTTATTGGGTTGCACTTAATGTTAGGGTTGCTAATGAGTTTGTGAAAAACAAAACAAGAGTCCCCATCTTATTCATTTGTGAATTTATGGAGTTTTCTCCCTGGTAGCATCTTGAGTGAAAGCAAGACATTTAATATGAAGTTAATTAGTGAAATGTGGCCTTTTCTTTGTTTTAATTAGAAGAAAATCACTTAGGAGTTACTATCACCAATGATAAACACAGTCACAGCAAAACAGGTAAAACACTATTGATGAGACTGAAGTTAATCAGCCAAGCATGCTCTGTAATTACACGGGAAAACCAAACAAACAAACGAATAATAAAAAATAGCAAATTGCTGTTGAGTATGTTGCAGCACCGGTGGGACGACACTACACACGTACCTGTTGTAACTTTGCTCGTACACGTTCCACTGATGTTCTCTGACACGAACACAAATACAGCACAGATCTGATTTGTAGAACAGAGTAAATATTCTAATTACAGCCGCACCACAACCCACCCCCACATCCACTATGGTCCCCTGTGGATTTTACAGGCTCAAACACACAGTATACTGTACCTCATAAACAATGGATGCCGCCCTTTGAAATATCTTTGCATTCTCCACAGTGATGGAATTTGAATTATGAATGAGTTTTTTTTTTTCTTTTTTTTTCATCTTTTACATGTGACATCAGTAAAAATGTGGGAAACGTGATGTGTGATATGAAATGCAATGCCGTGAAGAGTGACGTCCTTGTCAGAGTCAGTCAGCGTTGTTGAGAGCTTGAAAGTCACATGCGGGACAGAGTTTTCTCCTGAAGCGATGCTCTCTGACAAATCAAACAGCCTCTCTCTGAATCTGTCACCGTAATTTATTAACATAGAGCATTCAGTATATTCCGTTTTCTTTGGCAAATCTCACTAATTTCCTATAAGTGATGGTATTTTTTATCTATAAGACATCTGCTGTAGTCTCTGTTTCCTGTGGGCTTTTTGCTGGGATTCAAGCCCAACAGATATCAACTGCGACCCACTGAAACCACTGTGGCAGTTGTGTGAAACAGTGATGGGTCACACTCATTTTCTACCATTAAAATGTGTCATCGCATGTAGCCCCCCCCCCCCCCCTCAAGTCCCTTCCAGCAGTGGCCAGGTTTTTCAAAATTTCCAGCCTGGGCCCTTCGCTGCATGTCATCCTCTCTCCCTCTCTCTCTCTTTCACTCTCTCACTGTTTCTATCACATTGAAAAGGAAAATAAAAAAACTGCCCCCATAAATAACTTCAAAAAAATGGCACTGACTGCTTCATTAACTCGTGATAGTTTCAGAAACTAAAATCAGATAAAGTCTAAAACAATCAAAAACAGTTTGTTCGAGTGACAAACAGAATTCATTTCTTGCCTCCATTTCCTCTGAAGTAGTGTGTCAGTGCACCATTGCCTTTGCTGGCCTGTTATTCATCATTACATCATTCACATGAAATCACAACACACCTACATTTACCTGAATCACAAAACTCCTGTTACTGGTAGCACCAAGCTACTGTTAGGATTCTGCATATGTATCCAGGTGTGTGTACGTGTGTGCGTGTGTGAGTGCATGCACGGGAGTACATGCTGATATATATCTGCATTTGTGTGTATGTGAGCGTGTGCATATTCCTACTGAGGCATGCTGTCACCTTCCGGAGCCCAGGTGGCCAGGGTCACATGAGTGCCGTATGCAGGCGAGCTGGTGTAGAGCGTCCATCTGGTCTCTTTATACACAGTGTGTGTGTGTGTGTGTGTGTGTGTGTGTGTGTGTGTGTGTGTGTGTGTGTGTGTGTGTGTGTGTGTGTGTGTGTGTGTAAAAATGACCTTGTTCACATTCCAGAGCAGGGCTAAGAAGAGGTGGTGGCAGAGCACTGCTGAAGAAAGCAGTCAGTTCAAACACTGTAAAATACTTAATAATTGTATTTATATATAGGCAGAGATCTGAGCTCCGAGCGAGGCCATTTCTGTAACGTCTCAGGTTTTCATTTTGTCTGTAGGTGTCTGTGAGAAAGTTTAATTATGCAAGAACAGACTGATCACAGCCAAAACACTGTCAGGCTACCAGACAGTTTGTCAGGCTTCTTCTGTTCCATCTGTCTTTCTATGGACTTAATGATTCAAATTAGCTTGCAGAGAGATGTGGCGAGAAGAGTGAGCGACTCCTCTAATACGTGAAAGGAGAATAGGTTGAAACTTTATGGTCAAAATACTAATATAATTATTCACAGATCACATAATCTCTCCTACTTTTCTTTCCATTAAAAGCAGCAGGTGACATTTGCCCACAGGTATTAAATTGTGCAGAGCCGTAATGCAATGAAGGTTTAACAAAGGTTCAATCAAGCTGCACTTTGCTTACGTACACCATCTCTTTAATCAGAGATTATCCTGCTCTGCCACTTTCTACAGTTTCCTGTCTTTTTTCCCCTCTATGTGTTAAGTCATGCCTTCTTAGTTTACACTAAATTTAACCTGTCAGATCCCACCAAATGTTCCGAGAAGCAATTATCACTGCGATGCTAAATTTAAACCTCTTCCTGTGAACGCACTGTGAATATTTTTTTTTCTAACCTTTGACTGTCTCTGTCTCTTCCTGTTAGGAACGAGTGATCATACGTTGTCCCCCCCCCCACCCCCCACCATCACCACCAGAAACCGGTGGGAAAGACTTGATCCCTCACTGGCTTCCCACAACACTTGCATTCAACAGAGAGGTTGGCTGAGAAAAGTACGACTGCCTGGGATCGAATTCATCCGGTATGTGGATTCCCGAAATGTAACATGTGACATATACAGTATGTCCCTATATGACATATATTTTAACTATGAGGGGAAATATTATTATCACATATACAGAAAACATCCTCTAGATATATGAAGATATATTCTTATAACAGATATGAAATACCCATAGTAAAATTTGTTTATGTACATACATTAAAAACATAGAGCTTACTGTATGATGAATTGATTAATGATTTACTGTATATCTCAATTATGAATGCAAGTTTATTAAAGTAACATATACATTAAAAATTCTATAAATTCTATATGCTCATATATATATATATATATATAGATATCTTCTGTGACTCAGATGAGCAATAAAATTTTGACATTTATGCTTTTAATTTGTTTCCTATGATTAAAATACTGCCATATTGACTATAATACAGTCAATAATAAAGTCTTTTTTCACTACCAGATCCTTGAAAACATTCCACTTGCTGCTGAAAAAATGTATTTGTTGGAACCAACATTGAGAAAAAGCCACAGTTCACATATTTTGCATTTGCTCTGCCTGTAATTCTACAGAGCTGTATATAGACCCCTGCCTGCCAGCTACCTGTGGATATATATTTAGATGTAGAATCATACCAGTGATAAGTGTCTATTCTCCAAACACTGACAGGTCCTGGCAGGTTTTTCCTTCCTTCATGTGTGTGTGTGCTTTGTCCTCATCTGACAATATTTCCTTTTCTTTCACAGCACTCATCCATCTGTTTATATCTGTGTCTATCTCGCCCTGAGCGACTCTCCCCACAATTCCTTCATTTGTCAAACTTATGAGCGTCAGTCTCCTCTTTCTCCATTCTGTGCCTCTTTCTCTCTGTCTGTAGAGTGTGTGTGTGTGTGTGTGTGTGTGTGTGTGCTTGTTTGTCATTCATTTCTTGTATAACTTTTTGTTCTCACCATGACAGTAATTGCCTCTCTCTTCACTCGCAGGTTCAGAGAGATGTTTCTGAATATGATCTGGATCAGCTACAGATGCTGCTGCTACACTAGGAAATCAAAGTGTATGCACCATTTCAAAAGACAGCGACGGCAGCTCTTCGACCCACATTCCTCGGTAATAAACTGGCTGTATTCAGTCAAATGTCAAGGTCTAGCCAGTAATTAAGCGACTGCAAATCATGCAGGAAATGGGAATAACTTTTAGCATCAACGACCTAGTTTAGGTGTTTCTGATACTTACAGCAAGCTACGAGCTAACTGCTGGAAGGCATGACACAGACTGAATTGTTAATGCAACAGGTAACTACCTATTTAAAAGATCTGCCCCTGGAAACACACTTGTCTCAATAAGAGAAGTCAGAGATCCAACATAGTTGCTTTACCTGTTTTTGATGAAGTTACCTCATTCATAAGACTGTGATTATCTGGAAATTCTCTCTGAAAACGGTCCGTAATCATCTCCAGCGGCCTTAAGTGGCAGGAAAGGTGGGGGAGGGGAGTCAAAGCTGGGCCTGTTTCACCTTTCGCAGCGTTAATCAGCGATTTTGTTTGGATGGCTGGTTGTGGAAACTTTTCAAAAGATGGTGGGGTGGTTGCTTGACAGATGGAGGAGATGAAGGTGGAGGGTGGTGGCTTAGTTGGGGGGGGGGGGGCTCTATGACGGACCGGGCTCCAGCATCATTAGCATTTGGCTGACAGTGACAGTATGGATTAGGGGGGGCCCTAGCTGCTCAGAAGTGCTGATGCGGGGAACACAGCCCAACAGCCTGCTGATAAATACATGAACACGAAGACATGTTTAAGCAAAAGGCTTGCTGCTACATGCAAACTCACAAACCCCTTGCATGCTCAATATTTTACCAAGCTCTCATACATACACAACATCATAACATCATAAGCTCTCCTACCTCTGTGGTTATGATCTTGGTGCACTTAAGCAACTAAAACCACTTGGTTAACGTCTGACACTTCAAATTACAACACAGAAAACAAGCTGCAACTTCACTGAACAGGAACTTAAAATAACTCATTTAGTAGCCTTGATTTTCCCAGATGCTATCAGTGCTTGTCGCATACGGCGTATATGATGTCAACGAACTTGACAGCGTAACTCGTTTGACTGACAACTGAAGTGAAGTTGTGTTGCTTAAAGGTTGAACTACGCGTCCGTGGAGTGCACAAACTATATTCTCTTTGGGTGAGCTACCGGTAGCTCGTAGCTCGACACCCCTGTGTTAGATGTTCCATAAACACAAACCTCCATCCAAATCTCTCTCTATTCTTTCAGCGTTATAAGAATAACATGTTACTTGTTTCTTGGCTACTCAACATTAACATAAAGTGTGGCCGATGCTGTTGTTGTTGCGGAGACGACAGCAAAAGTTGGCTTCAGTGGTTCTGAGTATTTTATGAAATGACAAATGGTTTCTTTTCTCTGGTGAAGACAGTTCCCTTTGTTGGTGTGAACTTTGAAAGTGTTAACTTTGTGTAGACCGTTCCAGACGTCTGTGTTTTCTGTCTAATCGTTGTTGTGCAGAGGGAGACAGAGACATGTTCTCCCTGTCTCTCTGTGGCGTGTTTCTTTTTCCTTTTTTTTTTTTTTTTTCCGTCTCTTTGTCTGATTACATGTGTTTCTTTGCAGGTTCGCTCTGGCCAATTACTGCCACTGCAGCTCTCCTGGCTGGCCTGTCTCTGGCTGCTCGTGTACAGCCCAGCTGAAGGCCCTTGTGGCAGCACCACTAGTAATTACACCTCAGGAGAAGAAAACACACATGCACACACCATGACAGCCACGTGAACACACACACACACACACACACACACACACACACACACACACACACACACACACACACACACACACACACACACACACACACAGTGACTTCAGGCTTCACTGACAGGTTGTCTAATTGCATCTCAAGAATTGATCATTAAGCTGGAAAAGTTCTGGTGCCATCAAAGCTTTGTGTTAATGTGTGAACATGTGCACGCCTTTATTTGTGTGCACATGCAAAAAACCCTCCGGTAAGTTAGTTGCATCAGAGAATCAAAGTGTGTAGTCAACCAGAGGTTTGTGAATATGAAAATGGTATCTTCCATACGGCGTCACAGGCACTTCGATTTCTTCATTATTACTATTTCATATTTATTTTCCATTAAGTCGGTTAAAAAGCGCTGGAGTAAGGAGACAGAACAGCTGCTTCCCCTCTGAGGGAGCGTCCTACATGAACTATTATTTATTACTATTATCTGCCAAAGTTACATCAACGCGACTTATTTCAGAAAAGAAATGTTGGTGTTTGCGCTGGTCCGTGTCTGTCGTTTGAAATGGGCGGGGCATTTTTGGCAATAGGTGATGACAGGTATTTTTATGCACCAATGAGGATTTATGAATGTGACAATCACATGGCATCTTTGCTTGATAAATTGTGTTGGAGCCTTATTGTTATTCCTACCATGGAAAGACGGATAGATGAATGGACACACAGCAGGACAAGGATGAAAAGTGACGAGGAAGAGATGTTCCTTTCTCCTCTCTTTCTTTGCGTGCCCTTTGTCTATAGGTCACGTGGTTTAAATATAAGTGTGATCACATATGCAGCGCAGTCATGTTATTTAAATATTACGCCTCCTTGTGATTAAAACAGAGCTCGGAGCACCTTCATGCTAATTTTCTTTTTTTTTTTTTCCACATGAATCTTACATCTTAATTTAGCACCATTAACCTGGTTTCCACCAGCAAACCAAACAGGGGTGGCAGGGGCCTGATTCATTATGGATGGAACTCAAAGTGAAATGTGGTGTTAAATGATTTTCATAGCATCTTGATGCTGGCAGAGATGATTATTGTGCTGTACTTAGACCCCCCCCCCACCCCCCCCTCCCAATATACATGACTTGATGGCCTGAGTCATCAGGATGAAATCTCGCCTTCAGTCATCTTTGTGTTACGGTACGTTGTGCCTTTTTTGATCTGATGTTGTAAATGTTGTTTTGTCAGTCTCACTCCTGCCTCTGTCCTAAAGACTTTCTGACAGTGTCCTGATAGCAAAGTATAAATTTAAAGTCATATCACACTGTCAGAACTCAAATTCTGGAAGTATATAATATAAACAGACACGCTTGTGTGTACACACACATGCACACACACTAAATGTCTCCAGCACACAGCCTCAAGCCACAGCTGAAATGTCACAGAGAGGCAGCCCGTTGAGGATGTTGTTGGCTGTACTTTTTCAGTCTCTTTGCTACTGCCCATTTCAGCTCCATCCAAGCAGCCAAGCTGCTGCTCCAGGGAGAGAGCAGCAGAGCTTGTTCTGAGTGTTACTGTACTGTCTTTGTCATCCTTTTAAAGAGGGAAAAAATGTGTATTTTTCTCCCTTTTTGTCTTCACTTTTTTTGTCACTTGCTCTTGGATGCAGTGAGCCAGACTGGATTCTGATTTGCTCATCTCATATCGAAGACAGCTTTCGCTGCCAATAAACAATGCTCTCATCCATGGATAATTAAGAGTCAGACGAGCACATAAGCCACCGTCCCAGTAATATTTTCCTGGCTAACTGACTAACTTTTGTTTTATTCCACAGGACCTGAAAAGATGTCCAAGTGGTTTGGACTAGAATTGGCACATGTAAACACTTCAACTCACTCAGTTCTTTCCCCTTTTAGCAACTGTTCCATTAAACGTTTAGAAGAAGAGGTGAAATCCTTGGGCCCTAAAAGCCAAAACTAAACTGTTACTAAATTCTGCAATTAACCAGTGGTTCAATCCTTCCTCTGCAAGACTTTCAGACCACCATCTATCATAATAAACATCACATATTATAAATCCCAGCAGTTTGGATCCTTAGTGAACTCCATCTCCAAGTTCATTTGTCAAAAGCCATGTTAATTGGTGCATTCCATCTTGTCTTCCCTGATGGTAAAGACTAATCTATCACAGAGGGCAGCCACTGAATAAAGTGCACAGAGAAGGAATCACAAGGAAACCAGACCAGAAAAAAAAAAAAAAAAAAAAAAACAGGTTTCAAGAATGAAAACTCGCTGCAAAATTCAAATATGGAAGAGCCTAATATTTCCACATACTTAATACTAACAGAGTGAAGTGTTACACACACAGCACAATCTCTGCCTCTGTCTCATGGGCAGCAGTTTGAGGGTGAAAATTGAGATATACTGTAGATGTCAAATGCCACCAGTAGCCCCCCACCCCCCCCACCCCTCCCTCTCTCTGTGTCTTCATCCCTTCCCCTCTCTCACAAAGTCATCTGTCAGCAGTAAATCCCATCAGTTGTCACAGCGACCTCCTGACAGGATCCAGGCTCCCAGGGACCTGCTTCACGCCAGGAATATTCATGCAGACCCAGACAAGCCAGCACCAGGCTCTGACAAATCACTCAATCAGCCAGTCAAACAGAACAAGACTGAGAGTGCCAGCAACAAGAGGTGGAGACAAAGCAACCGAATCCTGCTACACAGCAGCCCATAGAAAGACAGAGAGGAAGCTGAAGCTTTACCAAAATAAAACTCAACTTTCAGTTTTTTGATGCACTCTCAAACCAAAATCCAAAATTTACTTGTGGAACAAAATGACAATCAGTCAGCAATATGTCAGCATTTTACAGCAGGGCAACCACTGGAGCAACATGCAAAATTTTATTTTTACATAGATAATCTTGGAAAACATGCTTTGGCAATACTGCCAAAATAAAAGTAAAGTACATTAATGCAAGATGGAAAATGGAGGTGATGATTTAGACTTTTAACTATGAGAACATACAGAAAATATATTATTCTGGTCACGTCTTATTTGGTTTGCAGTGTTAAGGCTTTGATCTTCATCAGCCAACAATTTTCCAGTGTCGTATTTGAAGTGTATTTGTGGTTATAAGAACCAAAAACCATCTCAACGTAGTTTTACACTCTCTCTCTGGCGCTCCAGCAACAACAACTGACTGTTTTCTGAGTGATGGAATAAAAATATGGCAGATGTCAGGTAAAAATTCACAGAAACTAAATCCTGCGAGGCTGGATGATGCGTCCAGGTGCTCTAGATGTGCTGGGGCCAGTGACTGTATATTTGTGACATCACAATGTTACAGAAGTCCTGACGGCTTGTTTTAAGGCTCAGTTTCTGAATACAGGCTGTGTGCATTTCTCTGTGGACTGAGGCTTTGATACTTTCACAGTATTAATATAGAAGCTAGACCTGATCTATAATCAAACACATGGATATCTCACTTACAATATGGGTCCTTTAATAGTAATAATAATTCTGCACGGTTGAAAAATAATTTTCGCATTTTCTACTGAATCCTTCTCTTTTGCCCACTGCTGACCTGAGCTTAAAAAGAGATGCTTCAATCAATACATGAACAAGCTGCTACTTTTTTTTTTTTTCCCTGTCCAACCCACATCTGCCCCTGCAAATAGATTTCCATGAAGTTTCTTTGTTTGGCATTTAGCCATGCTATGCTCAACACTTCCTTGTTAAAGGTCACATCCCTAAAAGCTTTCAGCACACTGCCCTCGCTTCTCGCTCCCAACAATCTCTTCTGCCGTCACATTTCTGACCCCATCTCTGTCTTCTCTTCTCCCATCTTCCTTTCTCTCCAGTGATGATAGGGCATTTTTCCAGCATTCTCCTATAAAGCCTGCCCTCTTTTGAGGTTTTTTTTTTTTCATGGCTTTTATGCAGTCTGTGTTGAGCACAGTCAGTGGCAATGATGTTCAAATTGCTTTTTGGTTGTTTTGTTTTTTTTTGTTCCTCTCATGAATTCTTTCCATTTTATCTGTCTTTTTATTTGTTTGAAATAGGCTCACTTGCATCATTCTCATTTGGACATATTCTTGAATATTTGAATGGTTTATTAATTTTATAGTAGCTTTGTAAAAAGGCATTTTCAATTCAATTCCATGTTGCTTTCTTTTGTGCTTTTTTTTTATGCCGCATCCCCATCCTCAAGCCAGCCTGAAAGCCTCTCCAACACCCCCACCGTAACTTATTTCTCTCACTCTCCCTATCAATTCTTCCCCTCAATGTGTGACCAGAAAGAATGATTTGATAAATGTACATTCCCTCTTTATATATTCATGACTATTTCTCGAAGTCTATCAGAAAGACATGATTTATTCAGGTGGAAGTTTTAATTTAAGTCCCCCCCCCCCTATCTCTGCCCTGTGCCGTCTCTCTAGTCATAGGAGTTTTGGCACAAACTCGCAGGGAAAGCCCTGAAATGGAAGAAGCACTTTTGTGGTCGACAGTAGGATCTCCCTCTGTGATTTCTCCCTAATCAAAGCATTATTCAGGAAGCCACTGCCAGGGCATGTACTGGCGAGAAATTGGACAAGGTGAACCCTGGAGGAAAATGGCTAAGAGAGCAAATGAGTGCTTAGTTAGTAGGTGAGAAAGTTTAAGAAGCACAGGAGGGACCTAAGGGAAGGTAGTGTAGTGGAATACTGTTTTGTTGAGGAGGGAGATGGGAAAACCTTTTTTTTTTTTTTTTTTTTTATGAAATGAAGTTATAGAAAAACGAAAGCACAGGAGAAATTCTTCTAGAAGATTACATTCTACTGTTGTGGCAGAGAACGACGGCGTGTTCAAAGATGTGAGCGAGATGTAAAAATAGACGTGGAAGCAGCTTCTGTGCTTGTGTCCACAACCTCACAGGAGTGTTTCTTCAGGGGCCTGACAGGTTTCCAGTTGTCAAGTCCCCCCCCACCCTCCCCCCAAGGAACTTCACCATACACAGCGAGCTTGCTTTGAGCCCAACCCGGCGCAGGAAACCTGTTCACTTCAAATGTAACGGTGCAGCTATGAGCAAAACATTTCCCGGCTGCCATTTCTGGCAGTGCTATCTGCAAGGCCATCCCTTTCTATAACGGCCACATTCATCCCCTCTGCTGATATCCCTCCTTTTGTTTGGTGGATTTGACAACATTAAGATTGTATCGGTCGCCTCGCCCAGCTCCCTGAAGACTGCCTTCATTATTCAGCAGTCAAAGCCAGACATTCTCTCAGTAATAGGCCCAAACAGCCGGGGGGATTTAGCTGATCGTACAGTACACAGAAAACCTTCATTTTTTAGGCAGCGTGGCTGAAAGACTGACTAGACTGTCTGATTCATACTTAAGTCTTTCAAAGGATTCATACATATTCTAATTGAGAGGACTGTTAATCTTTTTATCTCCTGCTTATTTTGTCTATTTGGAAGATAGACTGGGGTCAGACATGGATCTGTGATTTGTTAGGTAAGGACTGCACACAAATAGAGTTTATTCACTATCAGCCAATGAGGGTGAGACAAGGTTTAGCGCAGAATTGAAGGTGAAAGAGTGACAGAGAAGTCGAGGGATGTCAAAAAATAAAGTGGAGAAAAGATATAAACAAAAGAAGGAAAAGTATCGCAGCAAAAACAAATTGAAAGGAGAGAATGAGTGAGGGAAACCTTCATCAGAATCATCAGACACACAAGTAAATAAACACTCGTGAACACTCACACGCGCACGAGCTACAATGGCACGACCCTCAGTGGCTGCCTGAGGGCCTGGCTATAGAAAATGCCATCGCAAATTGAGATCGCTAACAGTTTACGCCGCACTGACATTTTCCAGCTGGCCGCTCACAAAGGTCAGACTCCCCCACCTGAAGGCAAAAAGCGGAGGGAGATGGTAGTGTAGCTCTGGTCACTACTGAGATTTGGCAGCCTCAACAGTCAGCTACCAGTGCATTATTAACTCTGAGTGTGGGGGTGCTCAGGAAGCGATATTATGGGCTCAAAGTGAGGCCCTTTGGCAGCTCTGCGCTCACTGAGTGCCAAAGGAAATAGGTGGTGTTTGGCATTAAGATTGTCACTGGAGCAAATGTTTGTCTTGTAATTGCTGCTGCTCACTGCTGCTTTTAACAAGGATGTGATGTGTGGTGCCAGAGGAAGGATTTTCAAAATGTCCGTATCTCAATTAAAGCTATGATATTAAATACAGAGCACACGCTTCCATAGATTTTGACGTGGAGAAGAAAACACACATTTGTCATAGTGCTTTTAGCAACAATTCTCTACGTCTCAGGAGTTAAAAAGAAACATCACACACACAATTAGTGTGGTAGCTCGAAAATAACACATATGCAACTGTCCTATTCCAATACGTAGGAGAAGCAGTAAGCTAACATCAGCAAACTGATACCAGCTGCCTTGCACCATGTGAGACCACTGTGTCAGAGCCACAGACTGTAAGTAAAGATGGACGTGGCCTCTGTGACGTCACCCACAGGTTTCTGAAGAGCGGTTTTGAAGCACAGAGCAGCTGCTCTGTCGCCGCCATCTTGGAAGTGCCTGACTCCACCTCACTCCCAAGTTAATTGAAATATGGGAAAAGAGGTGGGGCATGGGTGGAGCTGATACTCACCCACCTGTCACTCAAAGTGGCCTCGTGAAGGAGGAATTTAGCCATTGAGACCAAAACTGCTTTTTGTACCAGGCTGTAAACATGTTTATTTCTGCCGTGGGCATTGTAACATGGGAGTCTATGGAGCCAGACTCTAGTGGCCATTAGAGGAACTGCAGTTTTTGGCACTTCTGTGTTGGCTTCATTTTTCCGCCATGGGGGTTGATGCTTGAGCCAAATGATTATCTGAAAATAATACACACCCTTCAGCCAATCAGAATGAGGATGCTCCATTTCCACACCGTTTAGGCTAAAATAGTATATTTCATATGCATCCTCCACATGGTGCTTCTGTATTCAACCATGACGACAGGCACAAGTAGAGCTTTTACAGGCAGACGTGGATTGACCTGTCAGGATTCATGCTGATGCTCCGATGCGCCATGATGAAGTGTCATAGATCATTTTCTTCCAACACACTGTTAATGTTAGCTGATTAAAGAGGGTGGTCATATTTATAAACTGAATGCATACGTACAAGAGTACACATACTGCACTGACAAATCTGCATGCTGCCACGCCATGACATGTGCAGACACACACACACCTGCGCCCGCCTACGCACACCGACACACACAGACACGCACACTGCTCTCCTGACAATAGACAGACACACACAGGGTTGATGGTGTATAGCGTTTGAAGGGCATCACCAGTGTCTCTGTCTCTGAGGTATCAAGTAGATAGCAGGGTAGCTAGAATGTCATTTATCTCGCTGACAGGGACAAGCCTCCGTGACAGCTACAGTCAGCCGAGCAGCACAGCGGCGAGGCTCTCTCCCTCTCGGTAATACTAGCATCCCACCAACTGCACACAACAGCAATCCATTACAACAAGCATATTGTAGAATGGTTTATAATATCACTGTAAAAAAAAAAAAAAAAAAAAAAAGTCACTTTAGTCAAATATTTCATTCACAGGGCTTTCAAGGCACATAGCATCTTTCTCCTCAGATTCCCGTTGTCTGTGCTGTAAAGCAGCAATGCAGCACTGATACCATATTTCTATGGAAACCTCAGAGTAATTTACACTCTTTCATCCCTGTGAAAAACGGAAGACCTGTGGCTTTGTTTCTTGTCAAAAAGAAATTTCCACTATTTGGCCTCCCTTGCTAACTCACATCAAGTTTTTAACATATATTGAAGCTAGATATGATTTTCTGGACACTTACAATAGTTATATAATGCACAAGCAAGCAAAAAATACACATTTAGACCAAAATACATTACATTTTAAAAGGTCCTGTATTTTAGTCATAGTCATATTAAGTCATATAGTCATATTTGAATTTGGATGAATAGTAATCACAGCAAAATACAATCGCACCAAGGCCTGTGAGAGATCCCAACTCCTGTTATCTTCTGCCTTTATAGTTCAGGAGAGACGCATTGTACATAACAAGGGAATCGGAACAAAGGTTTCATTTTGTTGCATTATTATGGACATTTTGTGGACGTAGGAATATACAATGCTGTTCTTCAGATGATCACATAAGAGAAACAGATGAGCTGGCTCCCAAATCCCACCTGTGGGATGTTCACTTGAGCAACAGTTTAGTGCAGCTGTAGAACAAACACTATTGTAAAACCAGAATTGTGACACTTTGTTTTTAAAAGAAGGGGATATGGGAATTATTTAAACAGAATGCATATACATCTATTCGGAGAAGCAGAGTGAATAATGGGTCATAATCAGCTTTCTCACACACACACACACACACACACACACACTAAACTGGGTTCAGGATTACACTCCTTCTGCTGACCCTGACACTTACACAGCTGCACTCAACCTGGCTCAAAGGATTTGTGTTCGGTATGTGAGTAAATGTCACAAAATAATGTGATGGTCACACATGCTTGATGAGATCTCAATGCAGCAAAAGATCCATTTACGGCTTACCCATTACTTTAAGATCTTTGAAAGTCATTCATGATATATGATCTCAGGTATAATATGTGTTTATTTTATATGTGTTTTTGTGTGACAGGGCGTGTGTGACGGAGAACAGGAAAAAGCTAGGATTCGGATTTTGGCTGAAAATCAAGGCAACTCCCAACTATCCATCTGCCATCTACATCTGTACTCAGACTGAGTAACTACACTGCTAGGGGGTTATGTAAGGGGGTGGGGGGGTGAAAGAGAGAAAAAAGAGAGATTGTGTAAAGGAGAACAATGAAAAAACAGTTAAAAAATATATACAGTATATATATAGATTGAGGAAACAAAAGCGTGACATTGCAGAGGTTAAGAAGTGAGTTTGTTTGGTAGGAGTCAAGTTCCATCAGGCAGTAATGACTACAGCCGGCACCAGGACCATTTATCATTTCATCACCTCATGCAAAATAAAAATAGAAATCAAACATAAACATTCCACTCTTGTGGGAAATGGGTTTTACTTTGCTGTTGCTATTTGCATAAATAAACCGACTGCCTGGCACTTTTCACTAAATGCTCCGATACTTCCACCAGACCGAGCAAACGCTGCCAACATTGTTCACTTTTGATTTATTCACAGAGATGTTCATTTTAGTCAGTGCAAGAGAGCCGCAAACACCAATATTGGCTGGCAAAAAAAAAAAAAGAGAAAAACAATTTCCTTGTGATAATTGCGTTTCATTATTCTGTGGGCTTGTCTCAGGAGAGAGGGGGACAAGAGTGGTGGCAAATATAGTTGCCTGAGTGTCTGTAAAACCAACACCTAAGAGGCTCTGCCCCCCAGAGGTCTGACGCACACATGACGAAGAAGATACCGTTGAATTGTAATCTACGTTCATCTCTCAAGAGAAGGGGGGGGGGTGAGCGAATAGGTGCGGGGGAAAGACCCTGTGTCTGACATAAAGCAAACGTTCTACGCTGTTAAATAAAAGAATGAAGAAGGGAAGATGGGATTTCCTAAACACAGTGAACAGAAGCCGCTGCCAATCAGGAAAGTGCATTAGATCGCTGAACAAGCCACTCGGGATTACATAACGGGAGCTCCCCAACTCTGGTTAAGAGCTTGTTTCTGTCATGGTTAATTTCATCCAGGAAGTGTAAAGCAAACCTATGGAACGCCACGTCTTCCTCCTTACTTCACTAATACTACTACTGCTTAGCAACCAATACAGAGTGACGCATCCACATTACAATATCCTGTACAGCTGCATTGTTCACTTCCAGGTTTATTTCTTGTTTTTGCTGCAATTTTTTTTTTTACATGAAATCATATCTAGATAACCAGCTACACATAGAAAGACGACGTCTCCATTCTTGATCCCACCTACAAAGCTCTGTTAGTCAACTGCTTCACAGCAGCATTCAATAGTGACAACACCAGACCAAACAGAACAAGTCTGAGACACGCGCAGTGGTTCAGATGTCTGAAACCAGCAGAATGAGCTACTTCTCCACTGTCTGTCTGAATGCTCTACATGGTCCAACTCCCTTGAGCAGGTACTCCTCAGTCAGCCCAGCCAACCTGACTCCAGCCTCAACAACAGGCTATGATAAAGAAACATTAGCTGCTTTGCTTCAGAACAGCATATACTGCAGTCAAAGTCATGCAAGATAACAGGAAAAAAGACTAACATACCTTATGGGTTGTAAATCCAAACTGAGAAAAATCCTGGCAAGAAAAATAAACAACCTACAACTACACTACATTATATCAACAAAATGCATATTTACCACCTCTCCAGTGAAGAGCTTTACCCCCAAAATGTGTGAATAATTGAATGATTATGGATCGAAGCCCTTATGAGAAAGACTGAGTGCACTTGGTCAGTTTTCACTGGGAGAAATAGCGAAACATAATTGGCACTGTAACAAATACGCAGAAGGTTTCAGATTCTTGACATAAATCCATGTGACTGCCTGTGGCCGAGATGGGTTTAGAAATTCTCTGGAGTTGCCACAGACTAAAATCCAAGGAAATGAAAATATAATTTAATTTGATTTATGCAAGAGAAAATGGCATCTTTCACCTCTGGGATCAGTCCTTTTAAAAAACATTTTTTTTAAAAATCACAGTAAATTGCACTGAATGAAAAGCTTGATAAGATATGAGCGTGCGAGATGAATGTTGTGGTGCGCCCATGGCAAAGACAACCAGACAGGAGATTAATACTTTGAATATTAGATGCTACAGAAAAGAATATATATAATATATATACTGTATATATAATTTAAGAAATTCATTGGGTTTTTTTCCATATATCTTAGAACATGCAAGAAACAGGACACCATCGCTGACAGAAATCAATAACTTGAATTTCACTCGAATGCTCAGTAACACCTCCAGTGGACTGTAAAATGTGTGTCGATAGTACGCAGGGCAGCTTTGACAAGCGGCTTGTGGCTGAACACGTCCACGTGGCACTCGTAAACACGTCTCAGTGTGACGGCAATGCGGGTTCGATAGCGCTGCTTGGCTGCAGAATGACTTGAGAAGTTAACCTTGCTGTTTTCTCCATATTTCTCTTGACACCCCATAAACCAACAGAAAAAAAAGAGTAGAGAGTGATTTTCGCAGATGCAGACGTACATGGAGGATTATTTCTCAAGGCTAATGCACAGAACATGAACATATTATACTTTGAAGGTCCCATATTTTACACTTTTCCTGTTCTGATATCAATTAGAAGATATATTTGTGGATTTAAGAACCAAAAAACAGTTAGTTTTACATCTGAGGCTTTTTTCTGGGGCTCTAGCAACAACAGGGCTGAGCTTCTTTTCTGTCTGGCTAAAAATATAGCAGATTTCAGGTAAAACACTCAGAGAAGCTAAATCCTGCAAGGTTGGATGGTGGGTCCAGGTGGGCCGGACATGGGGCATGGCTGAGAGCGGTCACTGCTTTGTTGTGACATCACAAAGCTCCAGAAGTCCTAACGGCTCGTTTTTATGGCTCCGTTTCTGAGTACAGGCTGTGTGCATTTCTCTGTGGACTGAGCGCTATGATTTTCACTTTCACAGTATTAATATAGAACATAAACCTACTTTTTTTTAACCAAAAAAAGACATGGACAATGACTGCATTACTGTTTAAGAGAGAGAGAGAGAGAGAGAGAGAAAATACTTCACATCTGCAGTTTCTAAGAGCTATACTCAGGCACGTCTGGATTTCAAAGCTCACTGTCTGTGTCTGGGTCTGAGTCTCTAATGGTCAACAAAACCTCCTGCTGCCAACTGGAACATCAACACAACACCTGCTGGCATATCCAGCCTCTCTGATGCTGCTCCTTCACCACCGGAAGAGCAGCACATTACAGTCACTCTGCGGCAAAGGGCTAAAACAGGGTTACACCTGCTGCCACGCTAGTTTTTCATTTCATATCTTTTCCCCTTATTCATCTGGGCTCTAATTAGTAGGTTTACTCCTCCCCAGTGGTACAAATTCAATTCAACTGTATTCATCAGGATCAGCCGGAAGCCGTTGAAACCTCATACAGACCGTTGGCCCGGAAATAGAAATTAATATCTACCAGCATCTTGTACCAGCAAAACCAGCTAGGCGGTGGTGATCCCTACCTTTTCGGAGCTCTAGAAGTCGGATTGTCTGTCGATTCCACCATTATTTATATTCCTTTAGTCCGTAAGAGTCCACAGATCACGAAAATCCAAAGGGTTTTTTTTTTTTCATAGACATATTCCGAGTATTTGAGAAGTCCACAGCAGACTACCCCGCGATTATTTTTCCGGCGGCACTTCTCTCTGGATTTCATCAATGTATCTTCTTCCTGTTGCTTCTGCGCCTGCGTCACCAGGTATGATTGTTTTCGTTAGCTTTCTGGCTAAGAAATTGATGTCTCCCTCGGACAAATGCGTTCAGATTTCAAGCACGGACGCCGGCGTTTAGACCATAAGTTGACACAGCGAGCGTAACCTAGCTAAATAGCCGATGACGCGTTTATTTCAGTCGGAGAAAGCGCCGCTATTGGTTAGTGACTCTGTCAATCATTCCCGCTTGAAGACGGGCATTGAGCGGAGCCAATGAGAGCAAAGAAAGGGAGGGCTCGGCACTTCTAAACCAAAGCTGATTGGCTGTGAGAGGTGCGTAAACAGGTGGGAGTCTACAGGTAAGGTGTGTCGATTGGAGTGAAACCGGAAAGGGTTTTAAGAGGCGCGAATGTGAATTGGAAACCTTTCAACTTTGACGCATCCCAGAATATTCCTTTAAGATGCATTCTTCCTCTTCCACTCTGTACAGTCACACCGTGCTGTTAAACCACGCCTACTGCCAGAAAATATCAACATATAAAAACAGATTGTCATTCCAACAATCATTCCTATGTGAAATGGATGTACATTTTTACATTCTTTGCATTTTTATATTTATCTTTCTATTGTAATGGGAAAAGAAATACAGCAAATAGATGAGGACAGAGGTAAATGAAAAAAAACAGCGAAAACTTTATGCTATTTGTTGTAAAGTTTACTAATAGGCAATGATAAATTCCCTTACTTTCATCATGAACAATTACAGAGTATATTCACTGTATGAAAATTATATTAAACCTATATTACATAGATTTCTCAGATATTGCATGCTGCTGTTAAATTACGTATTAAAAGGTAAATTATTCACGACCAGTGTAATGTGTGTGGGAGCTATTGTGATCTGGTGTTTCATTGATATTTTAGCAATGTTATCAGTTCATCCTTAACCAGAATGTAACCACAAATTCATACTAGTAGGCCCGTCTCTGCTCGTCCTTATCCAACCATCTGCATCGTGCATTATGCAGTCCCTTATGTATACTGTATTGTAACAGTCTATCAACCTCTCAAGTTCAACCACAGAGTTATACAAAGGCTTAAGTGATCGCTGGAGTGTTACAAAGGCCCATTAAGAGCGATCTTATGGGCCATAATGAGCTGTTTTACTGGTTGGCGAGGAAGAGTATGCAGCCAGCAGTCCTGCAGGGCCTGTTTACCTCCCAACCCCACATACCTATTGAATATATACATGAGATACATGAGATATGTACATGAGATGCATAAACGTCTTTAGAAATGGAGCCCCTTTGATGAGAGAGACACAGAGAGAGAAGAGGAAGGAGAGAGAGAGAGAGAGAGAGAGCAAACAAAATGAAAGCTCTGGCACTCGCTTGCGTGTTCATCTGGTTGTGCCTGCTGTCCTGTGATGGACCCCATGAGACCACGGGCTCCTGGAATTTGCATTGCAAATAGGCCACATATTTCACACATTTTTTTTTTTTCTTCCCAATTTACAGTTTAATTTCTCCACAGTGTGTCTTTGAGTGGCTCTGCAAAGGAGGTGGCCACGCAGAGATGGCCATGCTGAGGGCAACACCTATCAAATATAACCTTTACTCTCACTGCAGCAGCCAGCATGCTCCATGTAAGCAGGTGTTTGCATGTGCATTCAGTTACAATGTAAAGCGAAAAAAGGGCAAATTTGGGGCACATGAATGTCACAAATGTCACATTATTTTCTGAGGCATGCTGCACGAAAATCCAACAACAACAACACTATCAACATTGCTGGGCAAAAAAAAACCAAACAAAAAAACAGTAGCTACATTTTGGAGAGACCCTCGTTATGTTAATCACCACGTTTGTGCATGTCTGGAAATGACTGACCCAGTGCTATCTGGTCGAGCGTGGCGTGAATGACAGGTCTGCGGAGACGGAGATAAGTCAGTGAGGAAAAGGAGAAAGCAGCCTCTTATCATTTTCTGGAGGTACCCACCCCACAAGCCCGTCAGGATCAGGATCAGGTTAAGTCCTCTCCACTGGAGCGTCGCCACAAGGCTTCCGCTCAGGTCCATTTCAATTTATCCTATTATTTTTTTAGAGAGAATTAAAAACATCTCAAATTTTAATTGGATGTTTAATTGTTGAACCACTTCAAAACAAAGGATCCTGATCTTTGGCTCCCCCAAATGTATTAACCAACTGTTGCTCGAAACAGATCAAATTAGATGATGCAAAACATTCCATAATGTGCAATTATGAATACTGGTGTTTATATACAGCACACTGCTGTGTGAGTAAATTGTACTGCAGAGTTGAATTACACATTGCATACTTAAAGGACTTGGTTTAAACCAAGGAGGAGCATTAAAGGTCCTATATTTTTAAGTGTTAATATCAAATAGAAGATATATTTGTGATTTTAAGAACCAAAACCATTTAGTTTTACATCTCCTTTCTCAGGCTTCTCCCTGGAGCTCTAGTAACAACATGTCTGTGAGCTGTTTTATGTCTCTGATCAAATAAAAATATTGCAGGTTTCAGGTAAACCAAATCCTGCAAGGCTTGTCGGTGGGTCCAGGTGGGCGGGGCTTGGAGCTTTCTGAATACAGGCTGTGTGCATTTCTGAGCGCTTTGATACTTTCTCAGTATCAAATAGAACCTAGACCTGATCTATAATCAAAGAAGTCATGGAAATCTCACTTTATACAACATGCGAGCTATAAGGAGAAACTAACATCTGTTTTCTGCATCATTTTGCCCAACTGTCTTTAGTAAAAAAAAAAAATACAGTTAAACGTATCCTATGGTTGCAAGAGGAAAAAGCTAATTAGGCTTCTTTTTAATTTCTTGGTTCAGTGGCAAAGTCAAAAACAAATGAGTCTCCGACTATAATATGCCAGATTAATCAATATTACACCTACAAACACATCTCATAGGTTAGTAATAGATGAGGCCCAGAGGTTGGTTGGTATTTAGTGACACTACAGGGCCATTTCTCCTGGACATGACCTTGTGTTGAACATGGTGGAAGCGTAAATTATTTCTCGGCAAAGTGCTTTGGCAAACAATGGGGGAGTAATGGTGTGTTTCACGGAGACAAGACTAGCGCCTCTTTTATTCACAGGGGTGAATGCGCTGGACGCCGTTTAGTGCTCATAAAAATGACTTTTGGCTGCTGGCACAAGTCTGGGCTCCTTCACTGGGTGGGACCAAAAATAGACACGTACTGCGGAAGTGTTTCACAAAGTGTGTAAATAATTAAATATACCTGCTATCTTCAGGAAACTTTCCCAAAGTACTGGATTTCTTTGGTGTACATCTTCATTTGAAATCAGATGTGCTATATCCTGCTTTAAACGAATAAACCTGGCATCAAACCAGTGTTGTTCACTTAGCAGATGCTCAGCTTTTCCTGTTCTAACACTCGGGGCTCCAGTTGGAAGACAAATACTATGTGTCTTACCAGATATACGACATAATTGGGATAATTCTTTGGACGCTAAGTGGTAGACAAAAGATGTTGCGGGGGATATGGGTGGAGGAAATTTGGAAACAAGAGAAAAAGGAACAGGAACAGGGAGAGGAAGCGAGGAGGAGGAGGAAGGGGAGCAGCACAGATGCCAAGGTTTTCCAGTTCAGTGCACTGAAACACGAGCCAACACCACAATTAGGATGTCCAGGGAGATTGTTAAATAAGACATTTATCAGAGAAAACACGGCTGCTTGTGTCCTTTCAGGAGCCTAAAAAGTTTAATAAGATTCAGCTTTTATTACCTCAGTGTGCATCAAGCAGCTCCATGATAAGAAAAAAAAAAAATAGAGCCAGCTTCCTCAGCTTCCCAGTGAACCACCAGGAGAGTTTGTGTTTGTGTGCCTGTGCATGCAAATATTTGCATGTGACCAGGTAACCCTATATGCACCCTGACCGTGGGGAAATCAACTGCACATTCCTGCAATACCTTCAGCTGACCTTGTGCTGTTTCAGCTCATGAAATATCAATAGTCTGATAGTAGTGAGAGTAGATGATTACAAAACATAAATGCATATATATATAATTTTAACACTTCCTGCATAGATATTTCATATTAAAAGCCAATATAGAATTTATTACTCTTAACATATACTGTATGGTCGACACATGTTATACCATAAAAAAATGAATCACAGATATTTTTATTAGGCTATAGGCTTAACTTATATCTTCATATAACCGCAGGATGTGTATTAATATAACCCCCTTATATGTCACATATATGGCAACATCACTCTTATATATGTCATATATTATATTTCTGTATGGATAGGACCTGAGGTCAGGAAGCTGTAGCGAACACCACTTCCCCTCAGTCCCAAAACCTGAGCTGCTGGAAAAACTAAAGTGCTTGGATTGAGTGGTGCAGGTGCTGTCCTCCGCCATCAAAGAGGACCACGTTTGTGTTGTTAAGATGTCAGTCCAACATGGTCGTAAATACGCTTTTAATATATTTTCTATATGTCTTTTTGTCCTCAGTTGTTGCTTTGTTGTCACTTTGTTGCCTCCCTGTGCAACAACAGATGAGAGATGACTATCTCTCTCTCTCTCTCTCTCTCTCTCTCTCTTCATTTCAATTCATGTCATAGGTGCATCCTGTCTCAGTGGGAACTCACCATCTGGCACTCTGGATTTTTAAGCTCTATTAAATATATTAAAAAAAACAAAAAAAAAAACAGTTTCATGCATCATCATAGCACAGGATGCCATGGTGCATTTTGTTAACCTACTTCATGGAACTCTTTTTCAGCGAAATTACCATTTTGCTAATTTATTATATCTCAAAGCACAGACCCTCTCTGTTTGAAATGCGTATGGGATCAAGATGATCCTAAAGGAAATTTCCGACCTATCCCTCCATGAAGGTTGGATGCGTTTCAGCTGTGTTTCTAATAAGAGCTGGAGCTGAGGGCTGGAGGGCAAGAATAAGGGAGGCAGAGGCAGAAAGCAACACATAAACACATAATTGATTCCTTATCTAATGGTGAAACATTGGTTCTCCTTGGCTGTAATGGTTCTATCCATTAGCTCCCAGTCAAGCTGCCTCTTGCCTCTGTGGGAGTAATGGCCTGCAGTTACACATATCTCTTATCGAAATAGGTTTGTCAGTGTGCATGTGCATCTGTGTGTGTGTGTGTGTGTGTGTTTCTGTTTTTGAGCATGTGGGTTGACAAGTGTGTGTATTTATTAGTCTGTGTATTCGTGTGTGTTTGTACAAGTGAGGGTATGGTTTATTTTGCTCTTTTTTATCATAATCCAACAGTTTTCATTCATCAGATTTATTTTTGCATTTCCATCCGCGTCCTCGCTTTCACTTAAGCAAAAAATAAGAAAACATCTATCATATATATGCTTCTTTAAATATTTATATTGGTTTGCTGTTGCTCTCATGTATACCTCTAATTGACCATTTTCAAATGCATGAAGTTTAAAATATCTGGATGAATTTTTACATTGAAGGCATCAACTTGTTTCCATTTACTTCCAGAGTCGAGTTGTGACAATGAACTTGAAGTCTTAGTTTTTGCATTATTTTTGATTAGCTGCGATGTTAAGTACACGTGAGCTGTGATAAATGTTCTAATAGTGCATATAGTGAAACCCTCTGAGGCCTACATTATATATGTCACTCAGTAAAGACTTCTGTGTACTATAATAGGTGATAGTAGCCCATAAAACAAACAGAAACAAAAAAACAGACCCTGATCATTCCTTATTTTATAGATAAAATCACTGCAAACCATAATAACGAAAGACAAATTCAACACAGAAAGTTGCACACATTTGTTTGGATTGTGCAAGTTACTATCTTTATCTATTCATGAATCATGTCCATTCTCTAAGGCAGTATTCATGGGCTTTTTTTTTTCTTCTCCTTGAAAACTTAGCTCCAAAGCCTCTGCTGCACTAAATATCTTACTGTCTTTTTTTCTGCACTCAACTTCTACAATAATAATTATAAATAATAAACAAGTTCTCCTTACTTTGAGCTTAGAATAAAACATTATCAGACATTCTGATTGGCTGTAACAGCACCCACAAACGCTCTAAACACAACATGATATTTGGAAACGAGACTGTCCAGTAAAAAACGAGCCCATAGGTCGACTGTGCGGCAGGTTATTTGACCCATAGTAGGTTTTGTTGTGAGGAGACATCTAGTGGTCGTAGTAATTATGAGCAAAGAAAAAAGTGAGGTGACGTTGTATAAAAAGACAAAGTCCACGCCAGGAAGTTGTAAAAAAAAAGAAGTGAAATTTTATATTAATGCTTTCTGATGAAGGTACATGACAAAAGGAAGAAAAGATAGACAACAGAGTGGCTCCAACAAAGCATATAGCTGTAGGACCTGCGTAAGTCCATTAACAATATCTTTCAATCATTCATACATCTGGAAGCCTGTCTGAAGTGCTGATCCCGCTGACTTTGCATTGCAGACATGTCTCAGTCAAATAAAGCCTGATCATCAGTTATTGTCTTATAAATACAGAAGCACACTCACAATATTTCTGAAAGTGCATATGCTGCATAACTTTGTTTGACGGCTAAGTAATTAAACTCATCCAAGCACGGGCTGCACATCAAATGGCGGTCTCTGCATAACACATGGTGCGGTGCCTAAATTAAATGAATTATAAGTGAATCTGTTTTGAGAGCGGGGCTCTCAAGTGAATCCTCCATGCACACGTTTTTCTTTTTCTTTTTTCTTTTTTTTTTTGGAGCAGGATGCGTATGTAATATTAATGTGGGTACACAACACAGACACATGCACCTAAACACACTCACGTACACGTTCGCACAGACAAAACACACACTCTCTGTACACTCGCTCCGTGTACTGGAAATGGAACACGATGCAGGCAGTCGTGTTAACAAACAGTGGGTTCCTGTGTTAAAGTCCAATATTTTGTCAACCCATCCATCCACTCCTCCCCAGCTCAACTTACATACTCTTTCACTCCCATCACGTTAACTATGGCTACGAGGGGTCGCCTAACAATACAGAGGTCGTAACAAGCTGCTTGCAGTCAACAGCTGGTTGACTGTTTTGGTTGTACAGCACATTTACTGTATGGTTAAGTCACTGTACACTACCTGCCCACCACCAAATGACAAACAGGCACAAAAGTAGAAACCACCTGTTCAAGAAAGTTGAACATCTAGTAGGTAAAGATCCAGAATTGTTTCTCAGTAGTTAGAAGTCGAAACCATGTCAAATGGACTAACTGCACTAATTTGACTTAAACTCATCAGGTGGACAGAAACATAACTCTAAATAAATGATACTTCTCCCCATTTGCTTGGATGAGTAAAGAGAAAACTGTTGAACATGATGACTGTGAGATAATATGTCAGTTTTTTGATGTTCTTCTGCCTCAAATTGACAAACATGGAATTCTTTTTCATCAAAGTGTTAGTTACTTCAACCACTGACTAAATGGGCTCATAGGGAAATAAGGCAAGCAAGGTCCAACTGTGCATACTCTCAGGCTTCTACTGCGCACCGCGGGGAGCGCGCTCAAACCTCCTCCTCAAATTCACCTCAGTTCTCCTGTAGGTTGCAGTTCAGAATGATCCACTTAATTGGAGATGAATACTGAGCTGACAAATCACCTGCAGGGGGAGCATCTGGCTGGCTGCCTCGGGCTGTCCATCAGCGCCTCCCCAGCTGAGGAGTTCCCCCCGACCACAGAGCTGCAGAGCTCAGGACAGAACTGGAGGCTCAGATACCCAACACCTGCTGCACAATACGCAACCAAGCACACAGGGCCTGTGGCTAATTTGTCATTTGTGCTTTCCTTCTATTTATTTCTTACAGAAGCAATAAAGTTGACACAATATCTAATAAATTCTCAGTCGTTATCATATTTCATCACATGGCAATATTCTTGTGACTTAATTACACTGCTACTGAAAAGAAATCTGGTTTTATCATGGCATTGTCATTCCCTGAACCACCCAACATGGAGAGTCTTTGTGTTTTCTGACACTGCAATTAAAACGTTGGTACAGTCCACATGGTACTATATCTGAACAGGAGGATTCTGTCCTCTGGAGCCAGAATCCGGTAATATGATTATGTGATATCACACCGCAGTAATTGGCAATTAAGTGGGCAATGTGGATAATAAAGATGGGCTTTTTCATCCTTCTTCTGAATCTGAATACACTCTTATGCTGGACTGTCAAAGAGCATTTTTCAGAGTTTTCTAATTGATTCTGAATGCCTTCTCTGGGTATTAGTGTTACATCGAGCCGGGTAGGGTATTTCTGGAAAACAGTGTGCGTGCTTCTTATACCTAAAAGAATAAAGTTTTCCAAAATGATTTGACTTCTCACATTGTGAGGTTTGTCAAATAAACTGTCACCATCATCCTTTCATCGTTTGCAAATGTACAAGTAGCTAAGCTGCAAGCTAAAAGTAAAACTCCTTTGTGGATATCTGAATGCACGTTACCTCTTTAAACTAGCAACCTTCCTCGCCTCAAGCACCAGTGGTAAGGTAACATGTTCTGAACCTGAAGTATGAAATTGACTCTGATTGTCCTTCCTGTAAGGATGTGTTCACACCAGCCTTCGTAGCAGCAAAATCCTGGGCCAAAATCCATCCATCCATCTATCCATCCATCCTGCCATCCATTTTCTTCCACTTATCCAAGGTCGGGTCCCGGTGGTAGCAGGCTAAGCGGGGTATACCAGACGTCCATCTCCACAGCAATGTTTTCCAGCTCCTCCTGGGGGATATGTATATATATCAGGCCAAATGGGATATGTAATCCCCCCCAGTGTGTTCTGGGTCTACCCCGGGGTCTCCTCCCAGTCAGATTTGCTCAGAAAATGACCAAAGGAAGGCACCCAGGAGGTATCCTAATCGGATGCCCGAATCATCTCGACTGGCTCCTTTCGACACAAAGGAGCAGCTGCTCCTCTCCGAGCTCCCTCCGGATGTCCGAGCCCCTCACCCTATCTCTCAGGGCTGAGAGCAAAATCAATCATTGTAATGGAATTGGCACAATCAATGGGTTTGCCCATGAAGGCAAAGTACATTTTGTGCTGTTCTTTCGGGGAGAGTTGAACTTTGGTAAAGTCATGCAAATTTGTCGACCCGGCTGCAAACCATCTTGACAGTACTGACCTTTGATGAGAACGAGAGAACCTGAGAGTCCGAAGCAGAGAAAGCCATGTTGTACCATGTGTCACGCCATCCGATTTCAGCTCCCCCTCCGTGCCATGAGCAAAACTAGCCACAACCAAAGCTAGCTACTGCCCCGACCAGGAACTAGTGACTATCACCAAGCTTCCAGCACCACCATTTCCTAAGCACATGGGTGAGTACTGTGACGAGCCTCTCTGTGTAACCATATTCTAAAAACACATACTGGAAATATATATAACAGAATAAAATATATATATACTAAACAGCATCCTTCACATTTTTCTCCCTAGTCACAATCCATTTTCTTTCATCTATCCACCTTTGAGGCTAGACACCATAGAGTCAGTCCCACAAAGTATTAAGGGGATTCCCAAACATGTATTATTGAACTCCTCTCCCTTTGCCCTCTCTCATCTTTTAGTCTGAGTCATCCCACACTTCCCCTCTTGTTTTCTCCCTCTGCACTGTAGGGACACATTGCTGCCGTCTCTCTTGCCCACCCTTTATTCTGTCTTCTTTGCTTGTGTTCTGCCTGTCCTTGCACTCCCCCCCCCACCCATCCCTCTCTTGCTCTCTTAGTAAAGCACACCCCTCTCCTCTTCTCTCCCTCTGTTTCCTACACTGACTGCGCTCTGTTCTGCTTCCCCGTCCTCTTTATTCTCACAGTGCGAGGGGTGTAGAGAGGAGATATACGTGGGAAGCACATCTGGGTTACTCATGTGCAGCAGCGATAGTGGATTGTATGTGTAGGCGGATGGGTGTCAGTGTGTGTTTTCACATGCATATGTTTGTGTTTCTATCTATGTGTGTGGGGGTGTGTTTATGTAGAGCAGTGATATGGGGTAGCAGCAGCCATTTGGTCTTAAAATGAGCCTCCCCCCCACCACATTGTCTTAAAGCTGCTTAGCACTACATCTCTCTGTTTTCTCCTTCTCCTTATCTCCTTCTCTTCTTCTAATTCCCTCGCTCCGTGTTGGTGCCTTTCACTAGCTCCTTGTTTCATGACCACTTCTCATCGCCGCAGCCCAGAGAGAGTTGAGAGAGATGCTAACATCCTGGGGAGTTGAACGATGCATGTGCTTCTTTGTTTGGAGAATATGGCAGCAGTTTGCGTGTCAGTCCATCCGTTCTTCTACGGGCTTGTGTTCACGTATCCCATGTGTGTGGGAGACACAGAGGTAATCAGTATGTTTTGCAATTTGTTAGGACGTGTAAGAGGACAGATATTGGTTTTAGAAGAAAATTGCTCCAAGCTATACTACCTCATTAAAATGGGTCATACATATTTAAGGCTTTAAGATTTGGGACATGCAGTAATCTGATTTGCAGCTTAGTAAGGATGCAAACTCGCAAGCAAAGCAAATGAAAAACTATAGGCGAGTGAGATAGCAAACATGCTCAGAGGTGCCTTAAATTATTTTGAACAGCTGCAAAAATAATATCAAAAAATGCCCCACTGCTTCTCCAGTGCAGAGTTTGGCTAAAAAAAAGGGTGAAATAAAGAATTTTTGAAAAACGTTTTTTGAGCATTCCTGTTTTAAATGCTGGGTTTATTTTGACTAGCTGTAATGAGTTAGCATACAGTGATGAATGAGAGTGATGAGTAAATGAGTAATAAAAAGTATTTCATCATAGATGGCATCACATGTTCCACTTTGCACAGTCAACATGATTAAAAGGTCCATGTGGATGATCCTGTGTAAACATCACGTTCTTTAAAACAGAGAATAAGTGAACACAGATGCTCCATAAGGAGAAATGACTTATGAAAGCTGATGTTTTCATTCAATAGACTGTCATTTCTGAAAATAAGTTTTTAAGTAGATTTGATTATATATTGTATATATTATGATATAAATATACCAGGGAAATATATACATATATATATATAAAGACACTCCCACAAGAGAATAATTGTCCCACACACGATGGGTGGAGCGTTATCTATTTAAGTACATGGTTGTAAGAACTGTTTGAAATATATTATATATTAAATATTTACTTAAGAGACATATTTTTCTTTTCAAGCCTGTAATGAGAATGAGTGTTTTCATGTGTGTGGAAGGACGATGATAGATGCAGAACTTTGTACAGAGATTTGACAGAACTGTCATTATCATATAAAGACACATCATTATCACTTGGCCCCTGTGTGACTTTGTTTGGAGGGAGAAAAAAAAATGCAGCAGTGGGTGTCTAACAGTTCAGATTGCTGCTGTAACTTGTGTGCTCAAATGCCTTATTTATACAGTCTCATTCAAAATGAAATATCATTATAATAGCAGAAGATTAGAAAAGCAGAGAGGTGACAGAAACCTGTTTTACAGTCAAAATCTTCAGAGACATTTGGAGATAGACCTGGCAATTTTCACATAGATTAATATATTAATATATCATAGCGCAATTACATATAAAGGTTAATTGTACTGTTTAATTCTGGCTCCTTATGTCGTTATGTAATGACGAGTTAATCTCCTGGGCACAAGCTAGCAGCTGTTATCAGTGCCCTTGCCTTGGAAATGAAAATCAACAAGGTAAATGTAAACAATTAAATTTTAAAGAAGAAAATAAATTGCCCTAAATCAAGGTTGCTCAAACAGCAACGCAAACTTTGAAATGTTCCAATTAAATTCTCGTATTTTCTGAGGTTTGATGAATACCTTTTGAGAGTCTGATCTTAGAGGGTGCCGGTGCATCTACATGTCAGCAACTGTGGCTCCAGTGCTCTGACGGAGTGAAGGAGCCTGAGTTCAGGCCTGGAGTGACACAGCAGAGATGCCTTTTCACTTGAGAAGCTCGTTAGTGCAATGTCCGTCATCAACCAAAGGTGATTACTCAGGCAGGAAGCCAAACTGACAGTGTGCGTTTTTCTGCCAGAATGTCTGCATTTGTCCACGTGATGTGTGCGCTCGTATATTTATATTTCCACCCACGTATGACGTCCTGCAGAGTGCACATGTACGTGTATGTGTGCGTGCGTGAATGTGAGCAGAACCACGCAGAAAAACCCAGGGTAGCTGATGTTGAGTGGGTGCGACTGGTCTCGGCAGGCTGTGTGTGTGCGCAGCTAGCGGGGGGCTGAGGTAAAGGCTGCTGGCTGGTCAGCTAACAGGCTTCGTATAGGAAGTGAGCACGGATTTGAGGAGTGAAGACAAGCATGCAGGGCCGGGGTTGAGGGGTGGTAGGTTTGGTTTGCTGATAACAGCAGTGCTTCTAAAAGTAGCTGTGGATAGCTCATTAAATCACCCCGGAGAGAAATGTGCCATGTTTGAAACCATTTAAAATACTTATTGAACTTTGCAATTCCCTAGGTTGTAGTTGGACACTTTTTCATGTGATACTTCCACATTCACCACCACAGAATAAACCTGTCATGAGTAACCAAGTTGTCTGACATACTGTATACTGCACAGTATATGTAGCTCCACATCAGGGAGGTAATAAAAACAAAAGCCTGAAGGCATTCAGAGGGCTTGTCTTCTTTTAAAGAAGGATTTGTAAGTCAGATCAAAATCACTAGGTCTTAAAAAGGATGTTATTGTCCTCTGTGAAAAGCTGCGTGTGAAAAAATTATGTAGAATTTCCGTCTCATTTAGAAACTTGTGCTTGCAGAGTTTATGTTAAACATGCATTTTCAGGACTATCGCTTTATGTTGCTTTTATTTTCTGTTGCCTTTAGCAATCTGTAGCTTAAAAATCAAGATAAAACTAGAATGGCTCTAAGCGGAGCGAATACTTCAACCAAGGCCAAAAGAAATCCTGAGGAAAATGTTGAAAAATCTCACAATGTTAAAGAAAGTGATAAAAAATAAAAATCCCTGGATCTGTACCAAATTTTAATAAGTTCTTCCCTGACCCACACCTCAACCCTACACCAAATTTGGTGCAAATCGGTTTTGTAGTTTTTGCGTAATCCTGCTGACAGTAACTATTATTTTGTTACTGTTAAACAACATATCACTCAGGTCTGGGCCTTTGGCATTCTGTCAAAGCCTAATGGGAGCTGGAGATGTTGAAAGCTGACAAAATCATCCCATCCTACTCTCCAGTGCAGCAGCAGATTTTCATTTAGCTTAGAATATGGAAAGTGAACCCCAGTATCATGTTTCACCTTTTTAGAGAGATCAATGAAAACAAGCCTGTATAACAAAACACAACGAGTTACAGTAGCCAGTGGAACAGAGCAGGACTTTGCATCTCTCTCTAGTTTCTGCAACGTTTTGCCTTTTTGCACCAGCTATTATTTTGTTCCCCTTTCCATAACTATTAGGTGTAGTACATTATGAAACATAAAGTACCACAAATTGAAATTCAAATGTGCAGCTGCTCTGCAAATATCTGTTATGTGTGTGATGCACACTGAAGCGTGGCTGATGGATATACTGTATGTACTCGCAGAGGGAGGATGAAAGTCAGGTCACAGCATAACCAAAGAGGACACATGCACGTGCACTATCCCATCCTAACACATCTAAAAAAAAAAAATTAAAAAAATCTCCTGTGAACACCTGCAAGGTTGCACTTACTTGTGTAAGACACACAAGCATAGACAAGAACACATAAAGCACTGTAAACACACATACACACACAGTGGAGAAGTGTCTGTCCTGGCCTTCAACCTCTAACGTTGGCGCATCATACACAGGTGGCCAGCCCCTACTCTCTGGCTGACTAATGGCCCCAGCGGAGCGGCACAGGACTCCATCCATCACAGCTACACGGCTGTGAACATCACACAAACAGGTGCACACATGCACGTGCACACACGCATGTAGGATGCATGTGCAATCACAACCTCGCCAAAGTCCATGCATAGTTCATAAAAAAAGCAAGTTTTGGTATTTTAGCACAGTTCGGGAAATATGAAGAACAGAAAAGTGGGTCATATTAGGGGAGAACACACAAACTGCGTATCATGTCAGTGTTTATCTGCTCTGATTGGTTCTATTCCTGGTCCTGTGCGTTCATTTGTCAGCTGGCATAGGAGTCATTTATTACCATTTGCCTTGTCAGTCAAGCCCCTGATCCCCTCCATCCATCTCCCAGAGCCAGCAGCACTGTCCCCACCCTCCCCCCACCACCCTCCCGTCTTCCCCAGCCCCTGCATAACTCTATGTTCAGCTTTCACAACCGTAGCTGAGAGGAGACACACTCTGATAACTATTCAATAGGCGCAACGCCGCACCAGAAGCTATGCTAGCATGATATGAAATGAATGGCGATAGGGGGACTGAGGCAGAGGCAGAAGGGGAGGATTTGAAGTGGGAGGAAAGGAGAAAACCATTATCAGAAGGTAGGAAAGAGAAGAGAAAGAGGAGATGAAAGAAGAAAGATGAGAGTGATGAGGGGATGCTGGGGGGAGAAAAATTCCAACAGAGGAGCAATATGGAACAGGAGGAGAGAGAGAGAGAGAGAGCGACTGAAAGAACATGGCAGGGGAAGCTGGTGGAGGAGAACTAAACATACTGAGATGGATAGAGCTGAAGTTGTCAAAAAACAAAGTTAATTGGACAGGAGTTTGAGACAAGGCAGACGTTTAAAATCTTGTGCATCTGCAGTTTGGCATTGTGTTGAGAAGGAGAGAGACAGAGATGGAGAGAGAGAGAGGAGGATAAGAGGGATGAGGTCAAACATGAAAGTGCAAGCTAAGCAGACATCACAGGAGTGAAAATGTGTCCAGACTAAATCAACCTTCTTTGACTGGCTCCTTCTGGGAACTTATTAGCAAAACTGCTGCAGCGTAATCGGAGCAAATTTTCAAGTTTTAGCTTTGATTTCCCCTCAGCCAAACACTACGGTCATCACATTAAAAGACAGGGTTTCAATCGAGGCAACATGGGCAGTTGTGTTGCTAATTGTTGATGCTCCTGAGTTTCTGGTTACTGACCTGAAATTAGTCCCCGCATCAAACTTTATTCATTTACTTATCAAGAGCTGTCTCCAGAGGTGGAAAGCAACATCAATGTTAACTCTTGTCTCTATCAAGTCTTTTCTTCTACTGAAAACAACACATTAACCCACTAGCCCCAGATTGTCTGGTCGCTTTCCAATAGCGACTCACTGTGGCCTCCAATTTGCCCTGAAGACGTAGCGCTGCTCAGAGGACTTTTCTCAAGCATTAACAGCTGTTTACTTACTAGTCCTGCCAAGAGCTTTAGCCATCGTCGTATTTTGTTGTATCAGAAAGTGACAAGACGGGCTAGTCAGACCGTAGCTACCTGGTTAGCATGCTAACTTCAGTAGCAGAGATGAAGTGATGGAAATAGAAGCAAAACAAGAGGGTTGCTTTCCACCACTGGGGACAACTCTTGGTGAGTAAAGGTTTGATGCTGAACTCATACCTGTTAATGCTAACGTTAGCTATGTGGCAATAGCAAAACTATCTCTATCATGTCTATTCTTCTACTGAAGTTAGCACGGTAACCAGCTAGCCTCGTCTTGTCACACGATAGCGACTAATCTGCCCTAAAGACGTAGCGCAACTCAGAGTGCGCATCATAACTTCCTGTCCTGTAAACGCAACAATGGCTGAAGCTTTTGTCAAGCGACAATCACCACCACCTGTACCTGGCAGAAAAGATTTTTACAAATAAACCCTTTAAACTAGTAGCACTTAATCAACATTTTTTTTTTTTTGCTACTGAAATTTTATGTTAAAAACAAAAAGATTAACATGCATACACTCCAGTAAATGGTCTTAGATACTAAAGGGGTTAAAACTTCTTCCACTATTGCATATAAGACAGACATATAGACAATAAAAGACAATAAAACCTGATTTAATCTGACAGCAGTAAAGGGCAACACACACCAGTGTCATGCAACACTCGTCAAAAACACCCACGTCATTTTTTTCCCTGCATAAGTCGACAATGATGTGTTCAAGACACGTTTGAACTGGATGATGCGCATCGCCGCATTCTCCTCTGTCCAGAATCCTAACTGTGACATGTATCAGAGTTTTAGTAAAGCAAGTTTTATCCAGTTAGTTATGCAAATTGGCATTCTTTGGGGGGCTAAGGTTAGGGTATGTGCTCAACCATGTGCCGCCTAGTTGTTGCTCTTTGTGTTTCTGGGCCCTGCAGCCAGGCTGTGGGAATATTGTGCTGAAGCAGGGAGAGGACTTCCATCAGGAGGCCCCAGCAGAGCTTTACCACCTGGCCAACCATGGGGCTTACAACACACACACACACACACACACACACACTACATGCACTCGACTTTATTTGAGGGCTGAGTGCTAGTCATACAATACCATCGGGTGAGAAATGATCCCAGAGTGAATCACGCTGAGAGGTAAGGCCAGGTGTTCAGGCTCTGCATCTCTCATCAGTAATTAAAACTGGAACCCTCGGGCCTTCACACCCCATAGAGGGAAAAGATGGAGAGGGGAAGAGAGGGAGGGAGTGCAGACCCAGGTCTACTCTTGCTCAGCTTAGAGATTTGTGAAGCGTGACTCATACCATCCCCTTGTCCCATTTATACTTATCTCTGAAATGCATAGTCACTTGCTTCTCTGTACAGCCCCACCCCCACCCCCAACCCCCAACCCCCCGTCCTGCATTTACATAACACTTACATTCCTCAAAGTGACATCAGATGCAGTTCCGGGCAATGTTCTAGCATGTATTTGATCTGATCGCACAGAGAGACTCAATTGTCGCTGCTCTATTACCACCAATTTCTCTTGGAATAATTGGACTTTTCACCCACTTTTAAAACCATTAGTTGTGGCACATACTGTAATTTTTTCTTTGCTGTCTTTGAGAGTGACACAGTGATGCGGAAGCCAACTCAATGTTTGCGGTACATTCTTAGATATGGCAATACACATGCAAGCCCTTCCTGCTTTTCACTGAGAACACTGTTCTGTGGCGCAGATGCTCTTCTGCCCGGTCCTCCTTGCTTTGTGATTTAGGCCCCCAAAGCAAAACACAAGCGTTGGTGTATATGATGAACAATGGAGCTAATGGAGGGAAGTGGAGCAAAAATGTGATGTGCACAATTCACACCAGGTTCCAGCTGTATAGCACAAAGCGTTCCCATAGCATACGACTTTCCTAAAGCTCACAGCTGCTATTGGGACTACATTAAAGTTATAATATGCACACTTTTTTTTTTTATATATATATATATAGCTGCTCAAAAGTACTTTGCATACAATGTGTACTTGAGGAAAAACAAATTACATTACATGAAGGAAAAAGTGGAGAGAGAGCTTTTGGGAAAATTGTAATTTATATGTGAAAAGCCTAAAGAGCGGGAAAAGAAGCACACACATATTATTTGCACTTATCAATTCTCCCAAAAGGACAATGGGAAATGGATCACCTCATGCAGATGGTGCAAAGTTAAAATACTGTTAACAGATACTAACAGACACATGCTGGAATTTCACGTGTATCTTCTTTGCTCGAATTTGGATTTTTAATAAAGTCTCCTCGTCTTTCCAACTTAGTGATCTGTTGATAATCGACACTAAAGAGGCTGGGCAGAGGAGACTCCGGCTGTCCATCTGCTAAGAGGTAATTATTAAATTATCGAGCCATTTAGGGTATTTAAACTTTCATGGCAAGCCATTAGCATCCAAGCCAGCAGAAGAAGACTGGAAAAGGTAGCATGTTGCACCGGCCAGAGGACGAATAATATGGGAAGATGGGGAATCGAGGAAGAGGAAGGGACGGAGAGGCAGAAAGAGGGAGAGCCAGTGAGGATGAAGACACAGATGACCTAAATACACTCGTCTTGCATGACATTTTGTCTCCGCCTCTTCTTTCTGTACATCCTCGTGTTTTTCGTCATGTTGCCTCTCCTACTACTCCTCCTCCTCATTGTCATCACCGCTATACTTTTCCTCCTCTGCGGACCCCCCAAGTCCTCTTCCTCCTCCCCCTCCTCCTCCACCTTCTCCTCCTCTGGATGAGTAAAAGTGAACACTGCGTGGTCTCACAGAACAGAATGTAACGTTAGCTCGGGTGCACGTGTCAGTGCTGTAACACAGTACCTGCCTGCTCGTGGTCCATGCCGGAGCGATGGGAGGGGAAAAGAGCAAGTGGAGGAACGGAGTCAGAGAGACGGAGGTTGCAGGTGGAGTGACGATGCTAAGATCATGTGGATAGAATTACTGATGATTCACAGTGAAATGTGGGCGTGTGCACGGAAGCGATGCAGTATAGATAATGGCTGTATACGTGCGTGTGTTTTATTGTTGACTTGATTCGTGCTTGATTCAGGTGCTTGTGCGTTTTGCTTGACACGCGATTTCAGCCTGACTTAGTACTGATGAGTAGTGATGCAGTATTAGGACTCTCCTTGTCATTACACATAAAGATGCATGCACGGACTTAAACACACATACACACCACGCTTCAAACTGAATTATCATTACAGGCCCATCCAAAAGTTTCTGCTCCTTCCTCCTTCTTCTTCATGTAATGATAATGGGTTGTGTCAGAATTTTCAAATCTAAGCTCAGTTTAGCTTTTTCACCCTGCGAGACTCCGCTTATCTGGTTTGTTCTGACACACACTTTTATACAGTCCATTAACTTATAGCTGGATTCCATTTACACTGGCCTTTATCCTTATTCTGCTACTGCCATTCAAATGTTTATTTTGCTCATGTAAGGTGTGTGCAGTGCCGATAACGTATTATAGCACCGACCTTCTTTCTCTAATACTGCTTTATTTAAAACCTGTACACATCTTATAGCTCAGATGTACGTTGGATACTCGGAGAGTATCGCCATGAGCTGAGGTCAAAAGGCCGTAGCCCCTCTTACAATATCAATCAGGACAGATGTGACTTACTTTAGCTTAAGCTTATGGTTTTGCCGTTCAGCTTAACACATGTGGTGATATGTTAGCTGTCTGTCAGCCCGTGCAGCATGTTTCCATACGGCGGTGGCGGCCTCACCACTCATCACCTCATCTGTAAGCCTTGGATATGCTGCATCATCCTGTGGTGATTCACTTAATTCTACAAGGGTACGGTAGTGACAGATATCCAGTGTCCCTCAGCTGCACATGATAGTCTTTTCACATCTATGGACACCTCATATGGATGGTTTGTGTTCACCTCTCTTGCAAGGTTGCATGAATGAATTGGAGGAGTCACATCTTTCAGTTGACCTGGGGGTGTTTGCTGAAACCTGAGAAAGAGGTGGAGAAAGTTGGATGGGAAAATGATATGTAAGCTGCTCTGCTTGCTCTTTTACCACCATGACTCTTGCAAAAGCTAATGTCAACTAGACAACAACTGAATCTTTACCTGCATCAGGTAAGGTTCAAGACTCGAGTCTGTGGTAGACCTTTTACCAGGTAAACTATCAGCAGGCCTTCATCAGGTAAGAATCAAGACCTAAATCTTCTGTAGATCATTGGGTAAGATTCAAGAGCTGGATCTCATATCAGGTAAGACTTAAGAATAGAGTCTTTGATAGATCTTTATCAGACAGCGTTTTATTCTACTCTATTGTCCTGTCCATCTTTTGCTGACCCCGATGGTGATGAAATCAGTCAAGTGAAGCCAGAGAGTTTCCTGACCTTTTCACACTTAAATCCCTCAGTTAACGCGTGGATCAAGACATTCGTTCATTCATCATCACAATACAGTTACACTGATCAGAATCCTAAACCTAAACCGGTGAACGACAACGAACTTACAACTAAAATAGGTCTCAGTGTGTTTGCCACGAGGTCAGTTGTGGTGTGGGTTATTACCAGAACCAGAAGTGTATGACAGAAGTGGAACAAAGATGAATTAAAAAAGGCTGGTTTTCTCAAGACAGAGAGCTCCAGTGTGATTGTTTTTAACCAACTGTGACATAGAGAGAAGCATCGGGGGAACATCATGCTCTGATTATCTCTCAGCTGAAGACGGATCGCAGGAGGACGGTAAAAACAAACTACTGAACATTCAACATACTCATTGTAGCAGTCACTTGCATTTTCTTTCCAATCAAAAACTGACATTTTTAATATTTCTTATTTCAGTCACAGTTTGTAGTTGGCAACACAAGAGCTGTATGTAACGTTCAAGACTCAAAATATAACAACATACGCTATGAAAATAAGAATCTTCACTGTGTAGACGGACAGCAAATTAAATAGCTGTGACTATCGGGTGGTGCAGTGTCTTCAATCAATCCCTGGAGGTTGCAGCCGCTAACCTTTGACATTAATGACTGCACTGTGTGATTTACAGTGACTTTTCAGTTCAATTGCCCACAGATAATGGCCCATGTAATCTATAGCCTGGCTCTAGGATTACATGCATAACATTGACTTAAGTCATATAATTTGACTTGTTTTTGCAGTCATCATTGCTGTGAGTTTACACAGTGAGTGAGGAAAAACTTATTGTAACATAAACCAGGATCTTTTCCTAAACCCAACCAAGTCATGACTGTTTCGTAGTTGAACCATGTTGACGAAGGACCGGTACACCGCTGTTGTGATGTTACACTCCACGTGTTTATTATTGTGACCAAGACAAGCAAGGTCCGAGGTCAGATGACTTGTCAGAAGTCATTTAATAATGATACCTACAGTATATCACTCTGTATACACATACACACAGCTGTTACACCACATGCATCTGTGGTCATATGTGTGTGCATGTTTAAAGGGATACAGGCAGAGAGAGAATGATAAAAGCACAGTTCATGCAGCGATGTGTGTGTGTGTGTGTGTGTGTGTGTGTGTGTGTGTGTGTGTGTAGTTTGTTCTTACTAGTATCCATTTCTAGTGAGCTCTTTGCTTCCGCTGCAGACAGCTTCTTGGCCGAGCTGCCATAGTAATTATTATTTACTGATTTGTAATTGCTTGTTGAGTCTCACAGGGCAGCTTGTAATCACACTCATTTCCCTATAAAGTAATTGTTTCTGTTTAAACTAGGGACGACTGTACTGGCTACACTGGTAGCACACTGTGCCGCATGGAGCCTGGTGCAGACAGTTTGCGGTGCTCTGTTTTCAATTGTTATCAGGTTGTATTTTGTGTGCTGCACTATGTTGTGTTTATTTATTTATTATCCACATAATAAGTAAAGAGCTATATACAACGTATGCTTAAACCTTTCATTGCCTACAGTGTGGCTCTACTTAGTTTCCGTTTAGCTTCTTAAGGGAAGGAAAAGATCAATGTCTTGGTTATCGGATATTGAAAAGTCATCACTGACTTGTAGCTCCTTCTCAATATTTTCTAACCTTTAGCAAGTGTCTTCTAGTCTAAACCAGGACTTTTGAACTACTGAAATCATAAATGTCACGTCCAAGTCAGCCCCCGATTTTGAAAGTCTGCAACTGTTTGGATTCTTCATATTTTATTTAATCACTCGCTGAAAGCACCAACTTGCTGGAAGAAAACAAACAAACAGAAGGACAGGATCTCAGTGTTTTCAGTGGTAGCTAGATCCAGAGTTAAACCCACACTAACACGATGTCCTCCCCATGGTTTTATGTGCACTATAAGTACCCCCACTTCCTGGATCGGAAAATAACATTGCGATTAAATGTTATCTTGGCAGTAATTGTGTTTATCCAAAATGTATTTGGTAAATCCAATTAGCATAGACATGAATCTTGTAGGAAATGTTTATATTCCATGTCTTTCAGATGTCTGTACATATAGACAGTATATACACTTTCCTTATCTTCAATAATCACAGTAATGCTGATTTATGTCTGGCACAAAACTGCCCGCTCTTCAAAAATGAGCACAACAGCTGTTGTTGATAATTACTGTACTGTGGTTGTTAAGTAAGAGACAGAAGGAAAATGGATGAAGGAGGGAGGAAAAAAAGAGAAAACAGCCAATGAGAAAGAGAGAAAAATGCCCTATAATGGCCTGTCAGCAAATGCTTAAGGATGGCTATTAGCGAAACACCACTTTGCAACTTCATCAATATTTCACCAGCATGTCAAAGTCTCAGCACCAACCTCCCTCTCTCCCACTCTCTCCTCTTTCTTCCTCTCTCCCTCCTTCACTTTCACTGGACGGGTACGAAGAGTAAAAAGCTAACCATGAGGGTAAACAGACGAACGCTTTCAGGAGTCGGACGCTTGGTTGAATCTGTCTTTTCATGTGTATGCAAGGTTTTTGTGCACACACATAAACACAGACAAAAAAAAAAAAAAAACCCACAGTCATCCCCTTTGCTGAACGCTCCCTCAGCATTGTTTAGCCTCAGGACAACGTCCCATGATTCACTCCTGACCAGCCCTCTGTGCTGCATGAGCCCTTTTTCCCAAACGATGCACCTTCATGTTGTAAACAAAACTGAATCCTCCCTGCTCCTCTCTCCTCTTACTCTAATCACTGTCTTTAACCTTCACTCCCTCAATCTTCAGACTTTGCTCTGCATGCCCGCCGCAGAATCTCGGCCTAACTTGTTTTGGGGATTCTTATATTCTAAGCCTTATTGATTTGCCTGCAGCCACTTTGGGACCGGGGCTGCCCCGAGCGAATGAGAGAAATTACCTGCAACACTGAACAAATTAAACAGTCATTTGCTTCGAGCTGAAGCCAGGCTCAGTACAGCAACCAAGCAGCAAATCCAAATTTTCTGGTTAGCCCGGGATACAAGGCCTCGCCTCCCATCTCTCTCTCTCTCTCTCTCTCTCTCCCTCAGAGGACAGATAAACACCTTACACTGGTAGGCCTTAGCTGTATTTACGACGGCTTGTCTCCAAGGGATTGGGGATAAAAGCGTCAATCCTCTCTAATTGGTCACACCTATGCTGAGAGGGACGTGGCAGGTATTATTGAATAGGCAAGGGGCTTTTCATCAAGTTAAATTATTGAATGGACTGAGCTCGTTCGCTGCGGCAGGAGGGGGAATAATCGTGGCTTTTGATGGGGGGATGAAAAGCACGCACATGTACTTAATCAAATCTAGGTGAGCTTTCACATCTGCTTACTTACAGATGTACAAACACACAAGGACTAGAAGTACTTCAACACACTTGTCATGTGTTCACACAAGCACGGACCCTTAAGCAGCCAAAGTGCATCAGACAGAGCGGACTGAATTCCTGCCCCAGGGGTTTAATTTACCTAAAATGTTTGAGAGATAACAGCGATTACA
The DNA here is from genome assembly GCF_002260705.1 of Seriola dumerili. Lineage (NCBI taxonomy): Eukaryota > Metazoa > Chordata > Actinopteri > Carangiformes > Carangidae > Seriola > Seriola dumerili. The sequence goes on along the minus strand of NW_019174375.1, from coordinate 1,573,171 downwards.
AAAAATGCCAGTGACTCTCCACCTGCATCAAAATGAAATAGTTTATCGACAGTCTCTCTTCTCTCTACTATTAATACAAAATGCAGCCACCAGGATTAGAACAGGTACCAGAAAACAGGGGGCACGCTACACCTATCTTTTCATCTGTGCACTGGCTTCCTGTTGTGATTTTGAAATTTTACTTATCACTATTACTTATTTTAAAGCCCTGACTGGTTTGGCCCCAAGTCTTTTAACTCCCCCATGTGTGGGGGCCCTGAGGTCCACTAATGCTGCTCTCCTGGGGCTAACCCTAAATCCAGACTAATACACAAAGATGGCAGAGCATTTGCCATCAGGGATTTAGGGGCAACGTCCCAGAGGATTTTAGGATGGTTAACTGAGTCTCTTCTTGAAACACACTTCCTATGATCCTCTATTTTCCTTCTCCACACCTTGCTTTGTAATATTTTACCAGTGTATAGTAAATATGTTTTATTTATTTTTTTCGCTATGATTAAAACTTTAAGTCATTAGTTGTACTTTATACTATATTCTAACGGTGCAGGGTCAAAAAAAAAGAATGAAGCTAAAATATTCAGCAAATCTGACATGATGGTCGACTAAACACAGACTTGTAAGGAGGCAGTACTTAATCTCAAATTACCATTTTCCTTCTTTGTAGATTTTGACATGAATTATGCTGTTAAATCCCAAAAACCCTGAAGGAAAGTAAATGTTAAGATTGCGAACACCGAAGGGATGATAAAAAAAAAAAGAAAAAAGGAACATACGAGTCGAAGCACATGAGCGCACGTCAAGAAGGTGCTCACTTGAAACAGAATTTGTTATAGGTAAGAAAGGGAAATTACATTACACGCAAATGTAGCATCTAATTACAACTAAGATTTAGAATTTCTGCCTCTTTGATCTGTCGGAAGTTCTTACTAATTAAGATGAGCAGGAATTATGGGCGGGGCTTGATGTTAGAGGTTGTCTTAAGGTTTTTATCTACGACTGGAGGGACGTTTTATTTCTCATGAATCATTATTATCATTATTATTTTCAATGCTTCAAGGGTGGCTAACAAGACAGTGTACACCAAGCAATTCATTTTGATGCACTCTGATGTCACATTTACATTTTTTAATCTACCCAAACATTATATTTTTAAAAAAAAGGAAACATTTCACTATAATCTGTAGACAGAAGCCAGTGCCATCAATAAGAACATTCCTTGTTTCCATTTATTCACAAATTAATTAAGCTAAACTAGTATTGCAGTATAATTTATTCATTTTATGTACATTCGAGGTCATTATAATCCTGTAGCTGATTATTATATAGTTTCATGCCCTGTGAATGAAGAGCCTTTGTGATGTCATCGTGACTGACATATGTTAATCCATCAGTCGTGATAGGTGGACTTGGGTTTAAAACATCAGTGGCTCTATTGTCATTGCATTTACGTATGTTAGAATTATTGACTTAATCCAAAAGAGGCAGTTGTGACCCACATCCCGTGTCTGTCTTTTTGAAAACACTCAGCCTTGTAGACAGCCTGTCTGTCTTTCTCATTTGGCTGATGCCCATGTAGCTTTAACACCTCCCCCTATTTTAGAATAAGACTGAATGGAAAACGCCCCAAGGATGACATTCTTAGACTAATTAATGAAACAAAGCAACATTGTAATTCATGAGAAGAGTCAGACTTGACTCCATCATGTCCCCACCAGCCAAACCTCCGTTCCAAGTATGACATCATTTGAAAAAGACAAGCTCGGAAGCCAGACAGCGACGTAATGAAGACATTTCACTAATACCGACATACCCATACTAACAGGTTATTAGAAAGGTAATGCAAATGAACAGTTTTGGTATCATATTTGATGCCCCAGTTAGACAGTAACATTAATTTCAATGGCAACGCCTCAGTCTTCAATGTATTTATTTAGATATGAATTTATTTTTCACTGCTCCCCTGTTTGCTACTAATTAAGACAGCCTTAATTCCCCCCACTATAGCTGAAATGTGCAGCAGCCTAACAGCACAGCCAATAAGGATCACTGCCTTGGTTTTGGAAGTGTCACTTCAGCACCGCACAAAGTGGACAGCTGCAGTGAGAGTTTCAGCACTCTGGACAGCGCCTTAAATGTTACAGAACACCACAGCTGTCTCTTTACTAATTACAGGGGCCTGAAACAACCAGTATTTTGCCAAAAAGCAACATGGCAAAATGCACATATGAGACATTTAACTGGACACGACTTGGGTCTGCCCTTAAAAAGCCGGCTGCAGTTCAAAAGCACAGGGGTGTTAATTTTTGACGAGCCTCTGTCAGTTTTAAACATGACAGAAAGTCGAAAACCCTGCAAGTGCTCTGTGATGCTGCATTTTTTAACTGCAGTGTTGTGCAAACAATAGACTCTACCTTGTGTTAGAGCCTTGTCAATGGAGGACTAGGAGAGAAAAAATATGATGATTACATAAAATCAAAGGTGATTATCCTCTTGAGAGAATGGAAATGCTCAGTAAACTTCATGTCGATATGCCTGTTGGATTAAAAGACATTTCGACATTGAAAGTGACATTTTTGCCAAGAGATGATGCAAGAGAAATTAGGCGTTCATTCCCTGGGGAGCATACAGATCATGAAGCCCTGTTGCAAATTGCACAGCTGTTCTGAAGTAGTGGTGGATGTTCAGACAGAAAGACCGGGAAATGAAGATCCCTATCCCCACATCTTGACACTTGCAGGTCATACATGTAAGCACTGGGCTTGGCTGTCATGCAGTATAGAGAAACAGTCAAACAAACCTATAGAATATTTGTATGGGATGGATGTCTTGACATGTTCATTGAGAAAAACTGTGAATCTCACAACAGGGGAGCACTCAGTATGGGAGCTGAGACAGTGAATGAGGAAGTGTTAGTCAGAGGAGATTTGGGCGGTGCTGGAGAGTTGTGTGTTTGGAAAGGACTCGACCTTGAGGAACTGTCAGGTGGTGCGGAAGGCTGGAGAGGAGCAGAGTGCGAGCTGGGAGAGCTGTTTAATCGTCCATTGAAACAAGGCCCGCTCACCCTCTTGACAATGCTGCCCCCGGGCCTCCCCCAGCTCGCTAAGCACCTGCGGGACGGCTTGTGCACACACCCAGCAGCTCCAGGCAATCTCACTCCGAGTATTTAGAAGTTTATATCTTCCTCCTCATCTCTCTTTATCTGGCCTGAGTAATGTTGGACGTGTTCCAGTATCACTAACAGTTCCAGCAGTCTCAGTTCTGGGAACAGGAAGAAAGTGATAGTCTGACCACATACTGTAGGTACAGGGGAACACACGTTTTTTTGTTGTTTTTTGTTGTGTGAGATTGCCTTCTCACTGAGCTAAACCAATAATAGACATAAACATTATAATTGACTACATGCCAAGAGCAGTTAAACATGAACTGTGACAAGAAATAGAAGAGTATATGACCCTGAAAGTAATTTGAGAAGCACTCTTACTCGAAATTTCACTAATTCGTGTAGAATATCTGCAACATTTACATGCAATTAGATATAGAGTGTGTATCTATAAGTCTGAGGTGATATATTTTAGATCTATATCTGATTAGAACATGTTTAACGGTGTGATACACAGCAATTCAGATGCGATGCAGTTCTGATCTAATAGTGAGTCAGTTGAGCTTCAGTAATATCTGATATTTTTACACGCTATTTTTACAAGGTAGAGGATGTTCGTCGTCATGGCTACAATAATAAACATGGTTAAAGGATAATGATGATGAATCAACCCAGCCATCGACTGCAACCTCCTTCCTATGCGGATTGAGTCGCTGCGTATCATCACCTGACTTCCTCCTTTGCCCCGTGTCGTAGTTACCACAACCTCCACAGGGCTCGAACATAAACACGACATTTTGGGTCCATTTGCTGAAAAGACTGACGCTGTCTCACACGATCATTAGAAACAATAAAACATTAATATACATCACAATAAGCTGCTCACACGGACGACCTGTGGGGACAGTCTCATTTATCAGAGGGTATTCATTTTCAGTAACTGTAAAAAAAAAAAAGAGCATCACTTTGTTTTCAATTATAATATTACGTACTTAATCTGATATGACCCATAAAATTATGCCTTTGTTTGTATTTGATCATTCTACTGTTGTTGTTTGATCGTAATCTTCAATTAAATTCCAAAAATTGTATCTCTTTGTAAAGCTCTTCGGTCAGTGTTTGTCGATTTTAAATGTACTGTATAAATTAACAGATCGTTTTTCACTCAAATGTAATGAGCTTTTCAGCTGTTGGCACATGTTGTTGTTATTAAAACAGATTTCTTCAAGCAGGCTTAGTTGGTGTATTTGCAGTGTAATTTGAAAGTAGCATTAGCTGCTAATGCTAGTGTTATTTGCCCTGTTTGTGCCTGTAACTGTAGCGAGGTTTGTGCTGCTGCTGGTGTGTTTTTTATTATGTTGTGGAGCATTTCAAAGGCTATACATGCTAAACAATTTTAGGCAACAGTGTAGTCCAACATTTTCTTAAAGTAACTGAAGAACACGGCCTGCTGCTAGGAGAAGCGTGCGTTGCCGGCGCTGAAATGTACAGACGGTCAACACACAGGATTTCCACCAAAACTGGCAACGTACTCTGTGTATTGATGGAGCCATATGTCTGATTCCTGTGGTTTCCCAGTCTGTGTCAGTTAATCTCTTACATTCTCCCAGAATAAAATAACACCATCGAAACCCATCACACTGACAAAAGGTTAGAGAAGGCATAAAACCCACGTCACTGAAACCAGGAAGTGAGTCGTAATACTTTTGATCTATCACTCATGTAAAAAAAAACGTACAGTGCACACTAATAACAAAAACACACACACACACACACACACACAGTGTTGCATAATTATGCCCCACTGAGTAAACGATGAGAGAGAAATTACATAAGCATTGGATTAACCTCCCTGTGCCACACTGTGCTCTGTATGTGTTCAGTTCTGTGAAGGCATAAACAGGATGCTTTTTACTGTACACTTCAGGGTTTGTATGTGAGCATTTTTTTAATATTTTTATTTATTTATTTTTTGAAATGTCAGGGTTGTCATTTCTGTTTTTTTTTTTTTTGTTTTTTTTTAAGGTTAATTTAATAAGATCCTCGAGAGACACAAGAAGCTTAAAAGAAGCTGCTTGGAACAAATTGCTGAAATAGCTCGTCAGACCTGGGTACAGGTGTTTGAATATACGGCGGAGTTCGACTTGTGTGGATGTCAGAAGGTGCGATGTTCCAACACGGTAACGAGGCAAGAAACTTTGAAAGATTTCACCTCCTAGTTCGGCGTGTGTGGTGAGAGAGAGAGAATGAGACACTCCGCCTCCTCTCCATCACCCTCCCTCCACTTCTCCCTGACTCTCTCTCTCCAGCCGACAACATGACATTTAACACTTCGTGCCACTGTTCTCACACTGCAGTCGTTCTTTGTAGACTGACCTGCACCACCCTCAGTCATTCTAAGTGCTTCCATTACCATTTCTTTCAATTAGAAAAGTGGTGAAAACAGTCACACTCTCTCTCTCTCTCTCTCTCACGAAATGGATGTGCGCTTGTGTGGACACCCACAAACACACTCACATGAACATAAGGTTTGAGTTTGTTAATAGATGAAATGTGTTGGTCATTCACTTCGGATTGGATGGAGATTTGTTGTATTTTTGTATGGCTTCTATCCTTTTTGTATTTTTTGTTTGCAGTGCACAGTAGCTGCTCTTTAGTTATTTTCTGTGTGCATATGCTTTTTTAGAAATGCAGAAAGACTGAAAGATTCAAACCTAGAAAACTTTCACTCAAACCTTTGAGTTTAATTTTTTTTTATTTTTGGTTTAATCCTTCTCCCTGGATGACTTCTGTTTGCTCTGTGCTGTCTTTTTGTCAGACGATCACACTGTCTGTCTTTCTGCATCAGTCGTTCATTTCATCCATGTCTAAGACAAACACGCAGACTCTCTCATTCTCTCTTTCCCATAGCAGCACATCTAGGAATAAAGTTTCCTGAGGAGAATGCCTCCGTTACCATAGTAGTTCCAGGTGTGTTCGGACTAAATAAAGCAACTTAAAGATGTGCAGGTTTTTCAAAAACAATAATGTAAATATAGAGTCATTGCAGCCTGTGATTCCTCTGTCGGCTCAGAGCTTATCTACAAATCCATTTGCCTGACTTGAAGTAAAAAGCAAAGGCGGAGTTCAGACTGTCAGTCAGACTAACTGATGTGGAGCAAGGGGAACATTTCAATTCATCTCTGGTGTTTTAAGGTTTCAGTGCGGACCAACGTGACATAATGAAACCACTAGCAACTACTGCTAAGTTCTTATTACTTGTTTTAGTGCTGAATATTGAAGGGCAACAAATTATTCATGCTAACAAAACTGATTCAGTTATTACATTAACTTCAAAGACTGAGAGAAAGGAAGTATTGTGTTGAAGTACGTCTACACTGTTCAGTTCCTCTCAGCCTGGTTCCACCTCAAGGCCAGTGTCAGGCAGTGAAATCTTCCAGCTGCTTTGAAGGTTTGGCTTTTCCTGCTGAGAGCGAGAGATAAGAACAGTGTTCGGCGTTTTGGGAAAATCCATCACGCCAGGCAAAGTCTGTAAATATCAAATAGGTATTTAGATACTAATACACTGTCAAAACATGCTCCCCCACCAGAGCTTTGCTCTCATCCTCACCTACTGGAATGCCAAAATAATATGAACAGCTGTAAAATGCTGCATCCAATACAATAGCACTACAATCTAAATGCTAATATTTTGTTGAAACTATGTCAAAATTATCGAAAATTAATATATTTTAACTTTTCATTTTAAGTCATTTTGACTCATAAAAGAAACAAACAAAGAAAAAACTTTTCCTTGATGACGACTTGTCAGATTCCTGTATTAGACAACTGAAACCCAGCACTCTGTATCACTGAGGCATGTTTCTAGATGCTGTCATTTTTGGGGAACAGGTGGGAATATACTGTAGTTAATCTCATGGTAGACAAAAAAACAACAAACCTTAAGGCGACAAATGATGGAGAAGTACATGCTTAACATCATGTTTTCCACAATAAAAGAGGTGCCACTTCATCTGAGCAGTGACATTATTCAATCTAACATGTCTATCATTGCCTTACACTAAATATACTTCTTACATTTATTTTAGGTGGTGAAAGAGTGAACAACCTGTTTCCTGTTGCTCCATCAGGCTCCCTCGTTATTTCCGGAGATAGACTGCAGCTGTGATGAACTGTGCAGATCATGTGACCTGCTTTGTTTGCCAAATAATAAAATTCAATCATTTCACACAGTTTGACACTAATTTAAGATAAGTTAAATTACTTCTGCTGTGCTATATTCTACCTTTCTGTGGCGTTGTATTGTTGCACTGTTTGCTCCGTGCTCGCTCACCACCGGTAAAAAAAAAAAAGAGAAGCCCTCCTCCCGCTTGTTAAGTGCCCGTGGTAAACTCCTGACTATTGACTGTAGTTCTTATCTGGTGGCGGTGTCTCACACCCTCAGAAGGAGCTCCGAATGCAGCTGGGAGCATGGAGAGCTCTTTTTATGTCTCTCTCTAAAATCTCTGTGGGTTGCTTTGCACCTGGTGAGGCCTTGTCAAGGATGAGGATGTATTAGTCACACATGTTGCTCTCTCTCTCTCTCTCTCACACACACACATACACACATTTTGAATTGATGCCAGTGAAAGAATAGCTTGCAAAATATTGATTGGGAGCTAAGGAGCAGCTAGTCTTTTGGTATTGTAAGGAATGCAAAGGAGTGTGTAACTTTAGCCGTCTTGTTTTAAGAGCTTGTGCTCTTCTGCTGACACTAAATGCAAGGATTCGCCCTTACACATGGCTTAACGCAAAACGAACAAAAAATAAAAAACAAGTTGTGGTTAATGTCAGAGAGTGTAATGTAAAACATTTGAACATCTATAATGTCAGAGGGAGGAGAAGCAGGAAAGAGAAAGTGAAAAGGATGGGAGCAGAGGAGAGGTTTTTGGAGAAGCTTCTGCACCCAGTCCATCCTCTAACAGACTCTAGAGCGCCTCTTGCGTATTGATTCCTGACCGCTTCCAATCCACTTCACATAACGACTCATAAAAACAAAACCACTGACAACTCAAACAGGTCGTCAGGTTTTCCAGTTTTCTCTCTGTCTCTCTGTGTCGCGTTCTTCAGTCACGCCTGCTCCGGCTAATTTAGTTAAGACAGCCACGGTCAAGACGAGCGAGGTGGCTCTGCGGTTAGCGCTGTCACATCACTGCAAAATCCTCCAGAGTGCGCTGACGCAGGAGGAAGCTTCTTTACCTCTAAAGCTTTTTATAACCTTGCAAGAAGGTTAGTGTTTGGAGACTTTCTACGTTTTCTTGAAATCTAAGATAAAGAGATGTGTAGCGAGGCGACCTGGAGTTCATTTTGTCCATCAGGTCTCACTCCTCACTTTAGACCAGCTTCCATCAGTGTCTCGAGATTGTATGTGTCTTCTACAGGGTGAAAACTATCGCACAGTCTGACAATTATGGAGGTAGTTTTATCTAACAACAATACATGGACACAGACTGTTATATGCTCATTTAATTATCTATTCAACTCTTAATTTACAAAATACTGACTTCAACATTTTCAATAGTCAATATGTGCAATTTGCGAGTGGTGGTGACTTCATGGGGACAGAGTAAGGAGCACAGTCAGACTGCTTTTAGAAAGAACTGTGAACTGCGGGAGAGAGTGTTTTCCTTCTGCGAAAGGAAAGAGAAGGCACCTGTCATCGTGACAAGGTGGTATTGTCATTGTGTGTGTGTGTGTGTAAAAATGTATGTGTGTGATCTCCCGGGGTGTGAGCCAATAGTGAGCATGAATTTGTGTAAAATATGTGCGGAGAATACAGGAGGAAAGTGCACTTAAAAATAGAAGTACTCTAGGGACACAAAACAAGCAAACACTTTGCGATATCATGATGCAAAAAGAAAAGTGGGACGCAATTTTTTTTTTTATTCCTTTGCGATTTTTACTGATCTGCATTGAAGAAATCACACTGAAAATGATTATTTGAAAATTAAATTTGACTTCTGTGTTTTCAAAAAAAAAATAAAGCACAAGCACTAAAAAAAACTGCTGAAAACTACAAAAAAAAAAGTTTACAAAGTTGAATCTTTAAAAAGCAGCAGCACTCCAAAGTCACATGCTGTTTGTGCCTCTGCAGCGAAGGCCTGTTTAACTGAGTTACATGTGACGACAAGGTTCGACACAAATTTCTATCAACTGATTGTCAAACAGCGACAGGTGGAGGAAACGCTGCGGGAAACTTTAATCTTCTCACAGCTTTCAAAAGCGGCTGTCTGTAAGTTTTCTCTGCCGCCAAATTCGTTTTCTCTGCCGGGAGCAGGCGGTGGCGCCTGTCGCTTGACAAGATCTTCACCCATCATTGTGCTTACAAGACAAGAAGTTATAATATGTCCTTTGAGCAGAACTACATCTTCGGGGCAGATTGGAGGCTACAGTGAGTCGCTATCGGAAAGGTGCTGAGGCATGCTGGGGCTAGCTGGTTAGCATGCTAATAACGTGCACTTGTTTTCATCAGTTTTTGCTAACGTTGGCTAAGTAGCAAAACTTGTTACTCCTCAACTCAGCTTTGCATTAGCAGCACGTCACATTATAAAACGGAGGAGAAACCACACCCACTACCCACCGTGCCAGTTGAGCTTTGGAGCACATTGTATGAGGGTAAAGATTGTGCTTTGTTCGTTGCTTTTTGCTGACGCGTCACTATGTTTCCTGGTTTGTGTCATGTGCATATACGGTAAAAAAAGAGATACAAACAGGACGGGGGCTTGCTTATCAAAACTTTGCTGCATAGCTGCAGCAGTGGTCAAAAAGCTCAACCTCAGCAAACTCGGTATGAAGCTCTGCACAACTGCAACCTGCCCTGATCAATAATTAGAAACACCTGTGTGGGACTCCAGGGCCTTCACTTTTAACTGTGGTCACAGTTGATGATTTGTTTCCCAGGTTAAAAATCCTCACAGTGCCACAGAAACACACAAAAAAATGCAACTATTGCAGTTCCCCTAACTATTCTGGCAAAATCTGGTGTGGGGGGATGCACAACAAGATGTTTTACACCCCATAAATTCTGGATATTTGGACGGTTAGCCCACTGCTGCATCCTGCAGGGAGGTGGGGAGATTTGTGTGTTGTGCTTCCTCACCCTGGGAGGCAGGAGACGTGATAAATTGTCCTGTAAGAACAAACTGAGTCCAAATACATCAAAAGATTCACTGTCATCTGCACACAGACACTCGGCTACGTAGGATACACAACACAGAGACAAGCAAGCCTGTAGTCGCACCCTGTGGCAGTGAATGTAAGAGCTGGGGATGATATGATTGACATGCTGTGGTGTGACTGATGAAACTTTAAAACACACTCTTTTGGCATCATCAACAGAAACGGCCTTTTGGTTCACGAGACACGTCTCTTAACACTCTCTGATTTGATTGATGAACCCACACCTGGCATGCTTCACTGCTGCTCACTCATCCATATTCCTATCAGTCTCTGTTGCACACAATTGTTGAGATGTCCACTGCTGGTGGTCGTGTTCTTTCACTGAAACTAAAACTGGAGAAAAACATCATGTAGCAACATGTTAAAAGGTCAGTGCTGCTACTCTGGAGTGGCCACAGGGACGAGGGATAAGAGACCAAAAAAGGGTTTAGTACACGGGAAGGCAGTCAGGAGGCAGGCAAACAAATCCGATAAGAAATAAGCTAAATTTGAGTCCAAGAGGCAAATAAATCAGTAACTGGGAAGATTCACACTGGGAAGGTTTGACGCAAGGGACAAAGACAAACCGAAACAGAGGAAGGGGAGCACAGAGACTAAATACTCTTGGGAGGGGAAGGCAAAGAGACACAGGTGAAGCCAATCAGGGTGGGGGGCAGACAATCACATCAGCAGGAAACATGTACGGGCAGGAACATGAGTGTCAAAATAAAAGAGGAAAAAAATGAAAATATATAAAACTAAGAAAGCATGACCTTAAGGCACAGAGCGGGGCACGACGGGTGCAGCCAACAAAAATCAAAACAAATATATATATATATATATATATATATATATATATGTGTGTATAGCCATGCATAGCTATACTGTGTGCATGTGTGCAGTGCAAACATTTATGCAAATATAAAGCTTCTGCACGAGCACATGATGCAAAGATTTATGTATGAAGAACTGATAGGTGCTCACATGCAGAAGCATCGCTGTGGGTCGTATGCATATGCATGACCGGAGCGATGCTGACTTTGAAAATGCCATCTGTTAACACCAAAGTGTTGTGATACTACAGCTTCGTTTTCCAGAAGAGAATCACTCAACAAAAATGTTAGTTCAAGTTCAAATAGAAAATCTACAGCGCAAACTTTTCTCTCTTTTTTTTTGTTGTTGTAATATTGTTGCATCACTAGACTGCTGTACATTAGAGGCTCGTCTTCCACTGTGCTGAAGTGGAACATTGTTATTTAGCTGCTGTAATTGTGTTTTATTTGGTTTGAGGGAGGTGGCAGATGTATCATCGTTTCTTTCTTAATTGTACTTTTTTGTTAAGAATTGTTTTTCTCCTTTTGATTTTTATATTGTGTAGCTTAAATGTACTAATGATGCAAGCTAAGTAATAGTATGTGCTCTCTCTCTCTTGTGGGTGAAACCATTATTTCTTAGATTTTCATTATTTATTCATTCATTCTTTTATCATTAGTTTTTGCTTTTCTGGTTCTAAATTCCTGTGTTTAGCTGTTAATGTTGCACATAATCATTAAAACAAAGTATTTAATGAGTCACTGACGAACAGCTAGAAAGAAACAGTATATAACACAGCAGTCTGCAGCTATTTTATTGCCTTTTTTTTTGGTCTATTTCTGTATTGCCTGTGTGTTTTATATTGAAACTCAGTGTGTGCTCCTCTTTCGTTCCCTGCATGCATTCACACCCAGGGCTCTAGAGGTTCTGTCTGTCCTAAAGAGGCCTAACAGCCCTAAACCTGTCACTATTATGCATTTTGAATATATATTCCATCTTTCCTCTGCTGTGCATTAGGAATAAAAATGGTGAGCACTGAAAAACTGATGAACGTGCAGCACCCAGTTGTTAAAAGATGCTAAAAATACACACAAAATGGGACTATGAATGCATTCTATCTGCACTAATTGAGACCCTGTAGGTCTGCCCTATTTGCCCAAATAAAGACTGCATACTTATATGCACATACAGGAAGTGACAAAGTGATGCTTCAGGTACGAATTCTCTCCCAGGCTCCATCCAGGGGAGGAAGCTGCAGTTTCCATCGTCACACACGCGGATTGACGGGCTCTTTCATCTCTCAGGTTTTCCTGATCACAGAGCAGCCGGGGTGATAAACATGAGCAGGCCGTGTGCAGTTCACTGATACCACATTAGTGCTATCAGTGACTTGTGGGAAGTTGAGATCAGATAGTGCAGCTTTAATATGCATTTTGATCAACAAATTATCCTGACATATATACATACACATGTTAAACGTATATTCACATGTACATTTCTGTTGCACGCAGATTGCACATTTGTCTGTTGATGGCAGTTTGTTGTTCATGTGGAGGACTGAAGGTGACAAACTTATCAGTTTCACACACACTCATGTTCCTTTGATTTCTCTCTTTCATCGCAGCTTGACTTTATTTCCTATCAGAAGTAATAATTCTGATTCCATGTGTAAACAAAGTGTATCGTGCCTGTGTTTTGTTTCTGTTATTTAGCATGATGCTTTTATTGTTGGCAAAGTAATTAACGGTTAAAAAGCCAACATCACGTCTTGTATCCCTTTGGAAAAGATTACAAAACACGTTGAAGCATTTAGATTTGTATCTTAGAAAGAGGAGAAAGAGATTTCATTAACCTCCTCGCCGACCTTCTCAGATCATTTGCATTTGACTGGGTGGCCAAGGACGTTCCATGACTAGTTGAGTCAGAAAATAAATGGAAGGAAAAAACAAACAGGTAAATAATGATGAATTGTTCAAAAATGAATATGAACTTTTTTTTTCCTAATTGTACAGTGTTTATATGTTTAAGCTACACTGAATTTTAGTTGAAATTTTCTCAATCTTTTTCAAAGGTTTGAAATGTAGCAGGAAAGGAGGGGGAGGTTTTTCAGAGGAGGAGAGAGAACTGGAGGGAAGGAGGGAGTAGATAAGAGAAAACATAGGCAAGTGGTGCATGTGTCCATTAGAGTGTATCACAAGGGGTTGTTCACTGTTCCTTCCCACAGCTCTGTGCAGTGTGTTCCTCTGATGTCTATATGCTGTACACTCACCACACTGCTGCCCTCTGGCCCATGCAATCACTGCATCTTATCTGTAGCTACGCTCTGTGTGCATGTGTGCATGTGTGTGTGTGTGTGTGTGTGCTGGCTGCGAGGAGGTCAACACCACCAGGTTGTGATATTAGCATGGGCCAGCACAGTGTAACTGTAAACCAAGAGTGAAATCAATGGAGCGTCTCTGAGAGATGCTGCTCAGAGCTGAGCCGGTGAATCAAAGTATAATGTCGTCAGCGCGCCTGATCAGGCAACATTACATTTCTTAAAAGCTTTTCCGGGTTCTTTTGAAGAGTTCCTGCAGTGAGAAATGTGCGTTATTAACCTGCCTACCACGCCAGCCTCCTGTAATGACTGTGAATATCGGTTAATGGCAGCTGTGTGTGACCTCCGCTACGCCGCAGTAAATCTGATGTGGAGCGCTGATGCTGGCGTTAAAATGACTCAAACTTCCTGTCAAAGCCTTTATGTGTAGGATTTGAAAATTTTCAGCAGTGAATTGGCTGATACTGCAACAATTTTCACAGAGAACAGACCAATTAAAGCTCAGAAAAATGCTACACATGTTAGCTTTAAGCGAGGCGATGCTTCACTCATGTGATTGGTTTCGCAGGTGGTTTTTTGTGGTGCAAAAGCCTTTTGGGTGAAACTTTGCGAGCGCCAGCCGCCATACGAACATTTATAGAAACGCAGACTCACATCCGGCCCTGGGTGAAACTCTACCGCAGGGTCTTTCTTCTCTCGGCATATGTTTTGCCAAAGGGACAAGAATGTAAGTACGTGTCAGTGTATGTGTGTGTGTGTGTGTGTGTGTGTGTGTGGGCCCCCGAAGGAGCACAGTGCAGATGTGTTGTGTGTGTGCGGTGGGGGTGTGGCTACAGGGAGAAGCACAGATGTGCTTCAGAAGGAGGGGGGGGGGGGGGGGGGGGGGGGCTCTGTTCAGTCTGATCAGACCCAGCTCTGCCTGGAATCAGTGGCCGCTCATGTTAAGCCTCTTACTGCCGATTCAAATGACACTGGGCAAGAGCTTCTGGCCCATGTCATACAAACATGTGCTTGTGTGTGTGTGTGTGTGTGTGCATTTGCATCTGGAAATCTGTACATACGTGCCTGTAAAAGCAATGAAACGATAAAAAGGGGACTGGAAATACACGTGCACATGTTCATGTAAAGCATTTCTTTTAAATTAATCTTTTATACGTACATTCCACAAGCATTAACAGGAGCAAAGTATCAAGCTGCACATCCTCCCTCCCTCCCCATGTACATCCTCCCTATATTAGTGCAATATGCTGGAAACAGATGCATGTGATCAGGTAAAATGAATCAGATTAGTATGTGATCTGACATCAGCCATTGATGGTTTGCTAATATGGATTAGCGGCTGGAGAGGTATGGGAGACGTAGCTCACAGTGTGTGGATTTAGACTGAAATGGGATGTGACGATATACTTGAACAGTGTAAGTCATGTATAATTCAAGTGATGAGTGCAAGGCATCAGGAACTGCTTTGGGAATCAATATAGAAGCAGCGTGAACGATCTGTGAGATAATACAGGATAAGGGTGAAATGTTAGTTTCCCCGTGGCGTGGATACATATCAGACATATACGTCTTTACAGACTGGCGTCCAATCATTCCTCTTTTTCCATTTGAATAATACTGTTTCTTGTTTCTTCTACATTAAGCAGTTCAACATCTGCGTGTAGAAACTGCTAGGGATTCATTTACTGCAGCGAGAATCAAACCTTTTAGGATCATAGGCAGATCATAAAATATGAAATATATACATATATGAATATACAGTATATGTGTGTGCATATATATATATACGTATATATGTCGGTGTATTTGTTTGAGGCCGCTCAGGCACCAATTTACTTCTCTTACTTGTCTTTGTCAGCTTTCTATTGTTCAGACGCTCTCCAGCTGAGCCCCCTTCAGCTCCACTCGTCGGCCCGCTCTCCTCGCCCTGCTTAACAAACCTTTCACTCATTTATTTATTCCTTTGGTGTCACAGCCAGCAGCAAACTGCTGTTGAGCCCCTCTGACCTGACAGAGCGAGGGGATGGATAACAAGGAGGAAACAAAACATTGCGGAGCAAAGGAAACTGGGGAGTGGGGGGATGTCTTATTTTCATTATAATAGAGGTTTGAGGGATCAGTCCTCCTTGTTCTGGGTTGCCTAAGTGTTTTGCTGCAGCGGTATGTAAATATAAACCGTATGTCACTGCAACCGCAATTCACAATTTCCAAAAAGCCCAAGGTGACATCTTCCAGTTGTGTGTCTTCAACCAGCGAAACTAAAGCCGGGAAACAGTGAAACCAGTCGCTTGTTGTTCAAAAACACCAACTCTCACCCTTTAAAAAAACCACCTGTGCCCGTGTTCAATGTGCATTCACATCACGTCTGGATTCTGCAGCTTCCCCTCTCCCTCCGAATGATCAGATCAAAACTACAATTTTACTACTAGTTTTTGGCTTCTCTATTTTTGGAGACTGGCGTTGCTCATCTTGTTTGGCAGTTGCTCGGGGCGGGCATTTGAAGGGGTCAGCACGATACATGCAGAGAAATAGCTTATTTTCTCTTCTTCAGTAAGATGTCAAGACGTCAACCTTCCTGCAGCTGATTGGACAAACACTCTCTCAGGGATGCCATTATCTTTTTTTTTTCTTCTGATTTTTAAATTGGACACATGTGGCAGCTGGTCTGACAAACACATTTCAGTGAAGTGAGCTGCCAAAATCAGTTTCAGAACACATTCTGGGTAGAAAGTAGGTCATGCAAATTAAGAATCTTTTATCTATAATGTGTCTATAGCATGTAATTTAAAGTTTTTTGGGCAGATGTACAAGTTTAAATGAGGCCAAAACAAGTGGAAACACCTGTGCAGGTGAACCGTGGATGTTGCCAGTGGATCCTTACTTGCTTTGCTTATGGCAGAGTGCAACATCTGGTTTGGGTTTTTTGAGACAAGTCAAGCTGCTTCTAATCGTGACTGTGTTCTACTCTCCCTTCAGGCTATGTGCTCACTGACACGTTCATGCTTACCTCCTTCCTTTAGCTTGTCATTTCATTTTTCCAAACAATTCTGTGCGAGGCTACGTCCACACGAGTACCTGTTCACTCCATTTTAGGGTTTAGAAAAAGTGTGAACGGCAGAAGGAAACGCAGCAAATGTGATGCGTTAGTCGCTAGTTTGAGATTAAGGCTGTGACTGCTAAAAGCTTCAGCTGGGTCCATTGCAACACATGCTTTATGAGCGATGTACAAGTCGCTTTGTCGAGGCGATGCAGAAGCAGCTTGTAAATGTAGGATTATGGTGTATGAATGATGTTTTTCCACATCCACGGTACACAACTCTGGATCTGAAAACCTCATATAAATAAATAAAGAGGGGGGAGAGAGAGTGACTGCGCATATTTCATGCATGATTTATTCATTTCTCCTCCGTTGTATCATCCCTTTCTTCTCCCTAAAAACTGATTCTTGGTGCACTGCCCCCCCTCCCCCTCCCCCGGCCCTCCACATTGTAAATCAGCACGCCGCTCGCTACCGAAACTCGCTCTGCTTTAGCCTGTCAGATTGAGGCCTTACTCTGGCCGGCTCGGGGACTCCTTCCCTCTCCCTCAGCAAACACCAGGTTAGACTCATATCATGTTTCAAGCCATTACCAGCAAAGCCGAGCCCCAGGAAGGCAATGAGAGGACAGCGGTCGGGGAATGGAAAAGAGAGGGCCGGAGGAACGGCCATCCATCACTCCTCGGCCCCCTGGTCCTCTCGCTGCCACTCCGCTGAAACACTCACAAATAAGGACGGGATGGAGGCAGAAGCCTGCCACGCCCAGGTGGGGGTCAGAGCAACCAGACAGTGGAGAGGACAGACAGGGATGGAGAGATGAGAGGAGGGAGAGCAAGAGAGCAAGTCTAGTGGATTTTATGTCATTAGAGCCTGGTGTGACAGCTTCATCTCCCCCAGCAACAGGCACAGAGAAAAATGAATATGGGATGTGGGGTGGTGTCGACGGAGGACAGGGAGAGAAGAGGAGGAGGAGGAGGAGGAGGAGGAGGGGAGAGCAAATGTGAAGAAAAGAAAGAAGTAGAAGAAATCAGAAAACCTTTTTCCCAGTCGCATCAATTCAAACCCCAAATCTCCATAAATCCATTTAGAAATCTTGTAAAAAGAATAAAATAAATCTAACTTCAGTCACTATCATCAACTTCAGATTTTCTTCACTCAAACACTCTTCACTCAAACATAATCCAGTTGATTGTTGTCTGTACATTTCTGGTTACAGTGCAATCATGAGCTGAGGAGCTAATGCGGCGCAACTCGACTGTGACATGATTTGCCAAAGTGTAATTTTAGCTGTAAAATCTGAGCCAACATGAAGTCTGCAGCGATGTCACTGACTCAAGGGCAACGTTCCCGTTCCCATTTAGAAAAAATAAGGAAAGAAAATGAATATGTAATTGTAAATGTCTTTTCCGGTCAATAATTAACTCTGAAGGTCAGATTTTAAAGTGACATCGATGAGAAACTAAGACACAATGATGACTGGGGAAACTACATCTGCAGATGAAGACAATGTGATATGATAGAAAGCTCGGGAGCAGCTAGTTAACGAACCTTCAGTTGTTGTTTCCAAGGTCAAGAATAAAATATTAAAGATGTTTTTAAGATGCAGTGTCTGACTCCATTCATACATACAGATAGCTGCTGTGCATTACTAACATTTAGATGTATAAACAATTCCATAAGTTTATTAATTTATTTTATTCATAAAATGTGTCTGAGACAGAGGCAAACCCCAAATGGCCCCTAATATTTTTCAATGACAATTTTGCAACATGTATAAAGCCACTCACATGCCAAACAAAGACGTACCTGAGCACAATTCAACCTAAATGTGAAGTGAAGCCTGTAAGTGAAGAGAGTCAGATCGAAAATCGAGCCAAAAGAGCGAATGAACACATAAACACTGGTTTCGGAGAGGAAGATAAAGTCATACGGAGGTAAATAAGTTGCAAAGACTGAGCGCGATGCTGTTTGAAATATTTGCCAAACACCGAGCCGTGACAGCGCCTGAAGAAGCAGAGCTGCTCACGGTGACAGGAACACACAGCGGTGCATTAGCAAGATACGCTGAAGGAAAAATCACCTGTGAAATTCTCCACAAACAACTTCCACATTCTTCACTCTCACGTTCAAGAGTCAGCTAGCGTGCATACAACCTGGCTCGTGTAATTAAATCCTAATTCCTTCAGGGGAGTTGACAATTTGCTCTTGTAAATAGCTTGTACATACTGTAGTATTTTAGCCAGTGTAAGTCCTTTCCTAAATTGCTTCCGACATATCTTGAAGGGATTTGTCGAGGCAGGTTGTTAATTGGTCCCGTTCAATCATCGCCTCAATGAAACACGGCCAGTATAAACAATGACTTTGGAAATGAGGAGCATTTATCTCCTCCAGGGGGTGGAGCTTAGCTCTCATTACAACTATCGCAAGAAGTTATGATACGAAGGCAGAGAATGACTCACGTGCTCGTTCACAAAATAATCACACCTGGAGTGAAGGCATTAAAAAAAAGATTGACATCACTGACAGAAACCTGGTTGCATTAATAGAGTCAACATGCTGCACTCCAAGTTTTTTGAGAAAACTTGCAGACTGAATTGTTGCACTGGGGTTTAACACACTTTACTTGTACAGCCTGCAGGGAAGACGCTCTCTGAGCCTCTTCTACTACAACAGACAGAGCGGGGAAGACAGCCAGCTATGACTATATATTTCATTCATCTTGTAACCGTTATATATTTATTCGTTTCTAAGATTCAGCTTCAGTGAGCCTCTCTCCCTGGCTGTCACAAGATCATGACTCATTTTAGTGCTGCTTATAATCCGGCAGCAGATTTCTAATCAAAGGTCGAGTCTTATTTAAAAGAGTTAAAAGTTGGATAAAGTTGGACTGAGCTGAAGCGGGTTTTGGTGCAATTAAATCCGAGCTTAGACACAGAACCAATAATGTGCCAACACATTTCCTGCAGAGATCAAAGACAAATATTAGCTGTCTCAGAGACGACCTGTCCACACACGCCGCAATCTGAAACGGAAAGCTGGAGGTGGAGAGAAGATGCTTTCGCACACTTAAAATCTTCCGCCGTACGCACCTGTAAATCTCCCTAAGTCTCAGTAACCTCATTGTTTATTAATGCAAGTCACTGCAACGTATTTCTCCCTCCAGCTTTGTCGCAAAGGGGCAATAACTGCCACAGGTGGACAGGGCCTCGCGTGAGAGCCGTACATCATCACAGCTGCTGCCCAAATCCCCCAAATGATTGTTTGGTACCAAATAGGATGTGGAAGGGAGATTTGGAGGATGGGGGTGGGGGTGGGGTTGATCCAGCAAATTAAAGTCCTGGCAAGAAAGAGACAGAGAGACGAGAGCGAGAGGAGAACGAAGGGAGAGAGAGAGAGAGAGAGAGAGAGAGAGAAAAAAACTGCATTTCTGTAAAGGTTAATGTGTGTTTGGATGTTGGTTGCCAGAGGGCATCTTGCACTCTAATGTGTGTGAGAGAAAGTTCCAGAAGCAAGACGGCATTTGCCCTCGTTTCCAACGGCAGAGGAGAGACGGAGGCGAGTGAGGCAAACTCAGGAGGGACTGATGGAAAGAAGGACAGGAATAAAAACGGAGAGAGTTTCATTGTAAACAGAAGATTTGCCTGAACTGTAAAGTCGACACAGAACATACTGACACTTGCATTTAATTATAAGTTACCAATAATACCTTGACCAGTCCATCTCTTTGGCTCTGCAGCTGTATTTGTATAAAATTATATACATATAAAATTTCATTTTACAAAGTCACTATGTAAGTAGCTACAATTATTACAATAGCATCAGTGGAAACTCGCTGAGCATCACAGTTATTGAGAAATTACCTTTTTCATCATCAACATTTAAACCATCGCGACCAAAATAACAGATGACCAACTTGATATTAACATTAACGATGTCACATAGTGTTTCATACTCATTGGAATATATCGAGCCCCGTCTTTAGAGCACTGTGTGTAGTTCAGGTAACACATTTACATCCCAAATTAATTATTTATAGCAAATGGTTGCACAGTTTGGCTCTTGTCTCTGAAGGAACAAGGATTGTGTCTGGAGAACTAACGCAACATGCATCAACATTAATTAATTACTTAATTAATACACATCGGACGGCACTAGCCAGGTGATAGCCAAACAGCTAATGACTAAGTGTTTTAATTATTTCAGCTTGCGTAGTTTGTGAGGGAGAAAACAACTTTTACAGATCAGGTTGTGTATTTGGTTTTAACAGTTCGGCCCATTCCCGATTTCGTCTCATATTTCATTCTTAAACGGTTGTAGAACACCACCCTGACACATGAATGTTCCTCCACATTCTTATAATAGCAGCGCTGCTGCATTCGCTTTGCCCATTTGCGTCAGGAAGGAAGGCAATTAAAGCCATTATCTCGAACAGTAGCAATCATGTTTATGTGATTCTTAGTCTCACATCCATGCCAATAAGCCTGCTGGTTCAAACTGCACACATAGCTGTGATCAAATAGCAACAATCCATTTTGTGGGAGTAACGAGGGCCACGCTGCACCTTTTGACATTTCTCTGAAAATTGTAGAATTGACGGCAATTACTTTACATGAATCACAATTTATGTGCAGATTTTATATAAAGCGTGCCATTTAAACAGGAAAACCATTGATTAGCATATGAGAAACTTTTACCCTTTTACATCGCCGGCTCACCCGTCATTATGCAGCGTGCTAATACGTGCTGCTGAGTATAAGTGAAACCCCAATGGCTGCAATGTGTGTGTAATGGATAAGGAGAGGCTAAATGGATTCAGTCAAACCAAAAAAAACATCATATTCATACAGGCCTGTGTCCATGTTTTGCTTTGGATCAGTACTAAAAACAAAAAGATGAATGCACGTACAAAAGGCACGAGATGGATGCAGTTATGACGGCTTAAAGTCCGGCGTCACCGACGAGGCAGCGGAAAGCCTTTCGTGACCGAGAACAAACATCTGTAACATGTAGTTACTTCTCGTGATTAAATGACAGAGGGAGGCTTAATGGTGAATTTTGTTGTTATAAGAGCAAGTAGGAGGAGGGAGGGGCAACACAGAGAGATGGAGGGAGGCAGAGAGAGAGAGAGAGAACGGGGTCAGTGGTGGAGTCACATTAATCCCACTGAAGCCCCGTTCAGGAGGTTAATGGTCTCTCTGCTCAGCGTGACGTCCGTGTGTGAGCCGGTAGGCGTCGTGGGACAGGAACACTGGCCCCAAACCCGATTGACATCAAAGCGGATGACGTTTCAACAGATTCCCATACAACTCATTTGGGACGAGATGTAATATCGCTGCTTCGCATTACAAACACGCACGGAGCCACGCGGCGTGCGAACACTTCAAATATATACACGCACGATCAAAAACCTCACCACGTCTGCGGGTGAACTTCCTGAGACGAGCCGTGCTGCGGTTCTGTTTCTGCTGAAATGTTGCACAGAAAACACGGAGGATGTGACAAGATTACACGGATAAGAACTGATGACATTTCACTGATGCTTCTCACCTGTAACGGTTCTGGTGTGTGCGTTCATACTCAAAGAATTTGTCTCCTCTAATCCAGATGTGCCTCGTAGTGTTTTATCAGCCACTGACGTGATACAGAGGGAGATGACATGCGACAGGGACTGAGCTGTGTTTGAAAAAATCTGTTCATATTGCTTCTCTTCTTCAATATGTCGTATTTTCCACCAGTCATGAATTCTTTTTGCAATATTTCAACAAGAATCTTTTGCATTTCCTTCGCTTTTTTGATGCAAATGGAAACATGACAACAAGTGATTTTTGAGACATAACGACAGATGATAGGACACGTACAAACAGCCGCAGTCATTTAAAAACACATATTCATCGTATGTGGAAAAATTCAGACACAGTTTGTTGGTTTTTCTGACATTTCACGTGAAATGTAGGACATCACGTGTGAAAAACACCAATTTCACTCATAATATCACATCTGTCAGCTACAGGCACATGTGGTTTGTGGGCGTTATTGCACGTAGAGAAGACACATGATTGACATGTGCTTTTTATATGGGAAATTACATGAACCTTTTTTTTTTTTGGTAAATTGCATATTTGAATTATATGGCACCACATAGTTTTAATTTTTTTGTTGAGGCATATTTTATCCAAAACATTCACACTGTAAAAACACACATACACGCTACTCGGGTAGATGCACTCCTATGAACTACACCATTACACAGAGAGAAATAATTCAGCAACATGAGCCATAGGTCAAAGCTCTTACGTCAGCCCCCCCCCCAAGTGAAAACATGACAGTCCATTTAAAAGGTACAAAATGTCAGAGTACACGATGAACTTATGATGAACAGATGAGTGGGACGTTTACGATGAAAGTTCTCTACTCAAGCATAACCACACCGGACATCATGAGTGTGGAGCTGCAGACTTACAGGCCTATTGTGCCGCGCTGTTAGAGATGTGAGATATTCATTATTAATGCTGCGGTGTCGATGTAGAATGTAAAAGGCGTATGGAGCAGGTTTACTCAATGTACTTTCAAACAGATAATATATAATATATAGGAGAGCATACGCGTGCGGTTGTACTACAGCGAGGCTAAAGGGACGGTTCAGGTGAACCAGCGTCTCAGACTGAGAGGCAGACATAAAATGATAATTGAGGAAAGACTGACAGAGTGATGGGATGCAATCTGAAGTACTGAGGTGAATCACGAAGATCAAATTGTTGATAATTGCTTTATCTAAATGATGGGAATCCATTAAATGATCATTTTGAGGGTTTTTTTTTTATTAATCACAGTCTTTCATGCGTTTCAGTGACAGACGCATTTCCTTTCTGTTTGAAGCACCTTGTTAACCTTGATGTTTAACCATCTTATCATCCATGTGTTTTATATAATACAAGACACATCACAAGGGAAATAAGCAAGAAACTCTGTGACTTCATACATCACAAAGCTAAGGAACCAATCTTTTCAACTTGTGGGGACAGGGGGGCGGGGCTAAATAAACCATTAACACTATGTCAGCCACTGCCAAGCTAACAAACAGTGTAATCAAATAAAAGATGCTAACTGTGCTAACCGCTCTGATCCGTCTGCTAGTCTCTAGTTCTGGTCTCAACAGACTCCTCCTCTGAGTCTGGGTCTGACTGAGGCACCTGTCCACCTGGAGCCAGCAGGTGGGGGGCGGGGCTCAAGGCCTGATCCAGAAAAAAAAAAAAAAAAGGGGACAGTTGTTTTCCACAAAGCAGAACAGAGCATGAGTGAAACATGAGAAGAGAACTGCTAACCTCAGTACAGATGCACATTTGGTTCGAAACAAGGGGCCCTTAAAGATACAGATTTTCTCTATACCACCTCGGTGCTGCCAGATCTCCGGATTTTCTGTCCGCCCACAGTTTGTGTCCTGAAATCTGGAGACCATGTTGCAGGTTTTTCAGTTGCCAGTCTTTCCCTTGTCTTTCCAGGCAAGGTGTAGGCACACTGCTGAAGATAACAACAACTGTCTTCTGCTGATTCACAAATGTAAAAGGCATCATCTCCTGACTGTCTTAGAAAAAAACCTTCTAAGGGTTGAATGTGTTTACAACAGAAAAGCTCTCACGTACCGACGTCGCTAAGTGATTGACACCAACTTGCAGTTCAGTAACAAATAGAAAAGTATGCAAAGGGAAATGTCACAGGTTGTGAATATTATATAGACGGACAAATAAGAGAGTGAACAGTTTATCAAGTCGTGGTCAATGAAAGACAGAAGAAGCGTGAAGTGCACCATGAGGGGAAGAATGGAGTAAAAGGGGTCAACAACGCCACCCCAGGATACACTATATCTAAACCTTATCTGTTTGTTAAATGGATACAACCAATAATAGGGAGTCACCCCAGGTCCACCACCTGAAGCGTTCCCCCCCCGCTACGCTGGCATTAACTAACATCCACTGTGGCTTCAAGCAATCAATCTCTGCCTCTCACTATCCTCAACACCCTCTCTCTGGCCCAACCGGCAGTTCACACCCTGATTAGGATGAGTGACTCAAGCTTAGATAATTATCATCTGATCTAATTGGAGCTGAGTCGACGCTTCACATGTGGTTCGTTATTTGAAGCGAGAAGCCGACTCTGTGTCCCTGCGTCCTCGCTGACAGCTCCTGTCTGTCCATCTTCCTCTGCGTTCCTCTCCGGGGGGGGGAAGAGTGATGCCCCAGATGTCTGTGTGTGTGTGTGTGTGTGAGTGTGTGTGAGTGTATATGTGAAAGTGGTGTGTTTGTGATTTGTGAAACAGCGAGGAGAAAGAGAGAGAGAGAGAGAGAGAGAGAGTTGGACATCAGTCCTGCTGATAAGTGGTGGACAGAGTGTTGACAGCTCACGACTGTGACGTGTTCATCGCCTCAGGAATGAAGCACGTCTGAACCTGATGTCACAATAGGCTACTAACAGAATATATACACACAATATACACACACAGTATATAAACGCAAATAAAAACAATGACATAGAACTACAATATAAAGCTGAGTATACCAATACAATTACTCTGGATGATGAATGTAGATACTGCACAGTAAGTAACACGAGTAAATGAAGTGAGTATTACATAGAACAGATTAAGCAGCCAGTGTAACTGTAATATTACACCAGAGTGTCGAAGTATGAATGAATATAAATACCAGTAGGATGTAAAACAGCTCACACTGTAAAACCAAATGAGCTTATTTGGTCCTGAACAACCTGATACCGGTGCGGTATTAGAGGTTAACGGATCACCAGAATATATTATAGTTCGTAATGAGAGGAGCACAAATGTCACTGCTAGATTTAATGGTTATCAGCGCAATAACTGTTTAGACATTTTACTCGAAACTACAAATGACAGCTGTGGGGATGCTGGAGGAAAAGTCAGGGGGCTAGCAAAATCATTAGCGTACATTATCTGGGAACCATGGCTGTCTCATGCCAATCCATCCTGTAGTTGTTGAGATATTTCAGTCTGGATGAAAGTGCTGGAGTGACTGACACAGTGTGGCTAAAAACATTGGCATTTAACATTGAAAATGTCACAGAATTTATTCACGATTTTGGCAAAAATTGTCCACGGAGAGCTTCCTGTTTGGCAATAGAGTTGATCAGTGCCTTGACATTAGTGTCTCTGACTGAGCTAGTGTTTGTACTGCTGCTTCACAGCAAGAAGGGCCATAGTTTTGACATCTACCCAACCTGTCGGGGGCCTTTCTGTGTGGATTTTGCACGCTGGGATATGCATGGACCCTCTGCAAACAAGCACAGGGAAAAGCAGCTCTAGAAAATGGATGGATTGATGGACTTTGTGGTCTTTATGGTTTAGCTGCCGCTGTGTTCCCACTGTTTCCTTTTATTAACACATTCTCGCACACTCTGCTTACAGCGCTGTCACACCGCATCCGCCACAGTCCTCCGTCATCATTTACTGGGTCGCATATAGAAATGCATACCTCCTGTAGCAACACCCTGTGGATGCATGTGCGTGTGTGAAAGTGTTTGCGATGCCGATGCACACGGAGCGTATGCTACACACACACACACACACACACACACACACAGGCTGCACGGACTTTGCTTGTTTTACCCAGACAGCAATATCTAACCACTTTACAAGCTGACTGCTCAATAATGGCTGAATCTGTGAGGAAAACCTGAGAACCAAAGAAAGGCCACTACCCTGCAGGAATGTGTTGGCTGTTTGTTTTAGCTGCAGATCTATCGGTGTGCAAACAAACAAACAAAAAAAAAAACCTCACTGTGCTGATCCTGAAGAGCAAATGATTATCACTCTCGCTAACCAAACCCACCGCGCCTGAATCTGTGAGCGGGAAAAACAGCAAATAGAAAATAAAAAGAAATAACAAACCAGTCAGCTGTTAAAGTGCAGTGATTTACTGAAATGAAATTACTGTCCGGGAACAATGTGTTAAGTCCTGGGCGGCTGGTGGATTGTCCAGAGTCTGAGCAGTGATTCAAGGGAGATCACAGAGAATTTTTTATTTATTTATTTATTTATTTTCCTCGCATGAATGGCCATCTGGTATTACACACAAAAGCCCTGTTATGACAGCATTGGTTTCTACAGGGTAGGTTGGGTCATTTTTGTGTGTCACAGATGCACCCGGTGATATTAATCCTGCCTGGATCAGCCATGTCTGGCGTTCATACAGCATTTCTCTGCACATTCCAGTACGCACGGTTTTCCATTAAACTGTGAGAGAAACCAATGAATTTAATGATTTTAAAAGTCCCATATTTTACACTTTTACACCGGTGTTTTATTTGAAGTGTTGATCCATAAGAAGATACAGTATATTTGTGGTTTCATCTCAGTGTAGTTTTACATCTCCTCTCTCAGGCTTCTCTCTGGAGCTCTAGTAACAACAGGTCGGCGAGCCAATCAGAAGAGAGGAGGCTCTGAGCCTCCCCTCTTCTGATTGGCTGACTGTTTTATGAGATCTAATAAAAAAATATATGAGATTTCAGGTAAAAACACTCGGATAAACCGAATCCTGTAAGGTTTGGATGGTGGGTCCAAGTGGGTGGGGCTTGGGGCATGGCTGTGAGCGGCGACTGCTTTGTTGTGACATCACAAAATGACAGAAGTCCTGATGGCTCGTTTTAAGACTCAGTTGCTGAATAATCTGTAGATTGAGTCAGAGCTCAGTGTTCACCGCTCTGACAACACGCTTCACTGGATCCTCGGCCTTGCTTTGTTTCTCCCTTCTATCGCAAGTAAAGATCATTTAGTCATGTGAGCTGTAAAACCATTGATGACAGAGCAAAAAGCCAATCACAGATCCATAGTTACATCTTCTTATTGTTACACTAAAAAGAAAAGTCATAGTTTGTCGTAGTTAAAGTTCTATATGACCTAAATTAGTGTGACTGCATTAGCAAACATCTGCAGGCCAATTTGCAGTTTGATGCATTGTCCGATCCATGTCGAACACGCTAACTAGCTAGTTACTGTGACAAGCAGCAGACATTAAACCTTCATATCCCATAAATAGATGTGCCGCCGTTTCAGTTAGCAATTTAGTCACTAACGAGCAAAGCATATTGTATCCGACTGCGCTCGCCACCTTGCAAACAGCTGACACTGCTTACCCCCTGAGCCCGTTTCTATACACAGCATCAGAACCTTGCCATCCATCACTCGCCACCAAATCAACTCCAGCTGGATGTAATGTAAATGTAAATGAACTGAGTGGGCAGAGAGGAGAAGATGGAGGGGGAGAACGAAGGGAGAGCTCACTGTTGCTAGATGGATGAGAGGCCGGTTTCCCTCGTGCCTTCATCTTGCCCAGTGGAAAGGTTTCCTCCAGCCAATTCTCCCCCCTCAATGCATTTCTTACTCCCCATTATTCTGTTTTTACTTCCCCTCTCCTCCACGTTTGTCTCCATTCATCCCTTCCTCGCCTTTTTGCTCTTTCCTCAAACCTCCCGATCCCACCCCCTCCTCCCTCTCTCTCTCCCTCTCTCTCTCTCTGCTTCTTGTTCTCCTGCCTTGTTGCTTATAGAATGATTGTGCAATACCATTTTCTTTTGTCCCCTAAAATGCTGAGTCACACAGCCTGGAGGGAGAAAGCAAGACAGTCCACCTGTCATAAGTAGATCTGTGTCTCTTTCAAAAAAAAAAACACACACATAGAGACGGACAACCCACCAGTTCACCAGACATGTGGTAGAGAGTCTCTGTGAGACAGCTGTCAGGAGTGTCCCGAGCTTAGGAGAGAGAAAAAACCAACAGAGAGACAGAGCAAGAAAGAACAGGTAGAGTGATGAGGATCTGAAACGATTGACTGACAGACAACTAATCAACAATGATTTTGATAAACGATGAAGTCATTCATCACAGGATGGTGCCAAACATTTGCTGCTTTCGTTGGACAAAACAAAGAATAAGAAGATGTAACTGCGGGTCAGTGATTGGCCTTTTTGCTCCGTCATCAACGATTTTCCAGCTCACATGATTAACTGACAAATAACTTGATAGTAAAAATGATTTTTACTTGCGATAGAGGGGAGAAAACAAAGTAAGACAGAGGATGCAGTGAAGCATGTTGTCAGAGTGGCGAACACTGAGCTCTGACTGAATCTACAGATTGTCTAGACACACACACAAACACATGCTCCGTCCATGTCAGGCTCCAAAAGACAAATGATGTCACCATCTGCCCCAAGGACAGAGCTGAGAGGACCGACGTCTAGTGTATGACACCAACGCACCACTCTCTCTCTCTCTCTCGCTGTCTGGGTGTGTGTTATTGAGGTGTGTTTTCCATCAAGGTGAAAGTGACCTTCTAGGAAGCTGCCCGTTTCCCCGGGAAAACCTCCTGTGTGGTAACATAAGTAATGTGCGGTTTTGCGGCTCTGATTTCCTGGAAAAAAAAGGCCTCCTACATCTTGAGACTCACATTATTGAGGCGTCCAATTGCTGTTACTTAGCATAATAAGATACAGTACAATGGCAGCAGTCCCAAAAATAAACAAACAGAAGACAGGAAATTATTTTCCACAGAGCTTAACATGCTAAATCCTCCCCTAACTGTAATGTTTCCACAATAAAACCATCTTCCTCTGACACTGAAGTCGCCATCTCGACTGTCTCCTCTGTGCCTCTTTGTTCTATTTCCTCCAGCGCTGTCAGCTCCGAGGCCTCCACCAGAAAAGCCAGCTCCACGGAGCCTCTCAGAGAGAAGCTGGCAACAGTCTTTGAAGCTAAAAATAACCGCGGCAAAATGCAGCGAGCATCGGGATAATCAGAACCCACGCCCATATGCAGGCCCGCTCGCTCGCAGGGAGGGGGGGGGCGCCTGCTAAACTGCTGAGTGGCAAAAGACCAGGATACAATCACACTGGGATCAATATCTTGTGCAGAGCAGAGGATGGTTGCGGCGGCTCATGTAATGTGCATGAACAATGTGGCACAACAAAACTGACACACCCACATACAGAGAATCATTATCTTCAAGTAACCAAGAGGGAGGAAACTTTTGCTGGTGCTGATGTCAAAATTAACGACCAGGAAACAGATTCATTCGATTAGTTTCAGATGCTCCACGTTCCAAAATGATCATTTACACAAACAGCGGCAGTAAAACAGACACAGGGTCAGTGGTCGAGGATTCTTTACTTAAAGGTCCCATATTTTACACTGTCCCCGTGTTTTAATCGAAGTGTTGATCCATAAGAAGATCCAGAAGATATATTTCTACTTTTAAGAACCAAGAAAGGATCTCAATATAGTTTTTATACCCCCCCCCCCCCCCCCAGGCTTCTCTCTGAAACTAGCGACAGCCGGTCAGTCAGCCAATCAGAAGAGAGGAGGCTCTGAGCTTCTCTTCTGATTGGCTGACTGTTTTCTGAGCAATTTTTTTTTTTAGATTTCACGTAAACACCAAGACAAAACCAAGAAACCAAATCATGTGAGGCTGGATGGTGGGTCCAGATGGGCGGGGCTTTGTTGTGACATCACAAAGTTACAGACGTCATGACAACTCGTTTTTCTGAATACAGGCTGTGTGTATTTCACCGTGGACTGAGCACTTTGATACTCACTATTAATATTCACTCACTTTATACAATATTGGACCTTAAATTATAATATGATTATTTACCTTATCGGGTTATAATCACTGATGCATTAGCAGCATTTTAATGCTGCAGCAGGTTAGGGTGGATGTTATATGCTACAAGCAGCTAAATGAGAGAAACCTAGTGGAATAAAAGGATAAAGTCGCATCATTTATAACAAAGTCTAGTACTTGAGTAAATGCACTTATATATAACTATAAGATCAGCTGTACTGTACCTGAATCAATCGCTGCACTAGGGATGTTTGTTTTGCTTTTCATCCACTTCTTCAGTGGATGAAAATGTAAACGCTTGAAAGCTAACTTTTGACAGTTCTCTCGTACACAACCGCACTTAATAACACTCCACTGGGTCCAGCCAACATCAGCAGCAGGAGCACCGGTAATATGAATCAGACAAGCTGACCTTGAGACAGGCAGTGAGAGACATGAGGAGCGAGCGAGAGAGAGAGAGAGAGAGAGAGAGAGAGAGATGGCAGGGTAGAGGAGGGAAAAAAATTCAATCACACAGCTCAGCCACTGAAAGAAATCATATCAGACTAGTACTGGTATAGACCTGAATGGTTGGGTTCCCTGCTTTGCTGAGTGTACGTGGTGGTTAAATGACTGTCTGTGCATTTTATCTTTGCTAATAGCATTGTTTACTGCCAGGTGCCTGCAGCATAATGAGCAGGAGGCAGGCGGGAGGAGGGAGAGGCTTTGCTTTGGTGCATGGCGTCACGGGTGAATATGTTATGTGTGAAACATAAACGTAAGAGAGGTCAAACTGTGTCACTTGACCTTTATGACCTAAAGTTGATGTCTATATATGTCAGCTAAAATTGCTAAATCTGTCTTTCCAAAGAATGGGTAGAGGACCAAAAATTAATGAACAAATAAATGAGGGAAATAAATGAAGCATGCACTGGCTCTTAAATTTTGCATTTACACATGATGCACACACACACATTTCTGTTGTTGCTGTTCACACAAAGAATATTTTACAGTGCATATCTGTCAGGCTGGTACTTAATTTGTTATTGGTAACAACTCACATGAGGGTTTTCGGTTCTGCCACCTCTCTGGTTAAGGTTTAACTACTTGGTTAAGGACAGAGTGAAGTTCTGCCTTTGCAACAGAGTCATCAGCAGGTGGCTGAGGTGGATGAAAAGCAAACAAACCACATGACTGTGACGACAAAGACTGGGGGTTTACATCAACAGCCCCGTCTGTGGTTAGCTTCAGGCAATAAAAACTTGTTAGTTAAGGCAAGAGAAAGATGGTGGGTATGGTTGCACATGCTTAAACAGAAGCATAAAAAAAGTATAACAATGCTTTAGTCACTCCAAGTACACATTGCGCTTCACAATTGGATATTTTGGTGGAAAACAAATACATCGTCTGTGAACATTTTGACGACACGTTCGAAAACATAATTTCCAGGAAGTGTTGTCATTGTGACTTTTACCTGTGCATCCACAGGTCAGGTTTTTCCGTGCATCCATCGTCCGTCGTGGCCCAAACTTCTCCTCCACAGCGAAACGAACTGCAACACCGGCTGTTGGCTACGGTTGAACTCGTAACAGTCTGATATTTATTTGCCTACTTGTGTTAAACGGTTCGCTGCTGTAGGCCCGCTGACGGATTTAATAAAGAGAGGGAGGGAAAGGTGGGCTGTGGGAGAAGGGGGTGGAGATTATTGCCTCTCTTATTTAATAACCCACAAAAATCAATATGTATCTCTTATAACTGTATGCTCTGATGTATTATATAGAATCTGGAAACAAAATATTAGACTTTGGGCTTAATTTACATCATGTTTTATGAAATCTTTCTGAGTAAAGACAAGATATTTATGGATTAGTTGCTCACTGGCAACGACTGGTGTACTAAACACAGCTTCAAAACAGCATCAGCCTGTATCAGATGAATAAACACAGAGCGAGGTATAAGACAGAGGTTATATCATGATGGGAGAACCCAATGCTAATCCAATCCCACCGCTGAATACAGAAGAAATCCCAGGTTGCGATATTAGTGGCTGTGTTTCCCATCAGCAGTCGGACGCAAACGCCTCAGAGGACGGAGACAGCGGAGCAGCTACTGTAGGTGGCAGGTGGCAGCCTCCTCTGGAGAGGTGGCACAGGGCAGGTGAGTCCCAGAAAAGGAATTAACTTCTCTTACATCTTGTCAGCTGCTACCCCCCCACCCCCCACCCCACCCCCCGCCACCGGCTTCCAATAAAATGGAGCAAACCTCATCTAATCAAAGCAGCTTAAACCTGAATTCATTATTAAAAAAGCTCTGCTGAAGTTAGCAGCAACATTTAACCACTCCGTACTTCATCATCATCTGGACCCAGCTGATAGATGTGTTCGGGAAAGGAGAGGAAGTGAGAGAAGTGAGAGAAGAGAGGAAGATGGAGAATTTTAACCTTGGCAGTCGTGAAGCAATTTTGTGAAAAATCTCACAAAATAACACCTTATAGTTTCTTTTCCTCTCCAGCAAAGACAATCTTACCCAGCATGGAGAATGAATGCACCTTCAACGCCTTCATTCGCTGAAGAAGTATTCACGTACGGGGGGGGATTGCTCATCGTGGGATAATTCGTCAAAGGGCCATCTTCAATTATTTACACTTTCCTCTACATATTGAACATGTTTCTCTTTCGCATCATTAATATTTTATCACTCTTCGCCCTGCAAGAAATTTCATCAGAATGAATCAATGCGATGTTAAGCTTAATTCGCACGGCATCTACCGCCAAATTAAAACACTCACGGGGGACGGTGTGACAGGTTCTTTGCTGCATTCAACTCATGGTCGAGCACGGCAGCCTTAACGAGTACATCAGAGATTAACTGACTCGAGCGATATAAATTAAAGAATGCCCTGCTCTTTAAGGAACAACTTGTGCGATTGGTTATAAGTTCTCTTGGCAGTGAAATGAAGCAGAACATGAGGAAAGCATGGCCTTACAGCATTTAGATGCATGGAAATATATATATATATATGTATATGCGCTAGTTTCCCCAGGCATTTTGATCACTAGACCCTCAGGCTTTGCAGGCCAACTTGTGACTGGATTTCACTGAAGAACCCTGTAACTGTGTGTCATGGTAAGTGGTAAAATGGACTGCATTTATATAGAGCTTTGGCATGTCTGTCGACAATTCAAAGCGCTGTACAATGTCCAACGATCTGAGACCACTTACCCAAGAGAGGCTCAGAGCCTCCTCTCTTCTGATTGGCTCACTGACCTGTTGTTGCTAGAGCCTGAGAGAGGAGATGTGAAACTACACTGAGACGGTTTTCGTACTTAAAACCACAAATATATCTTCTTATGGATCAACACTTCAAATAAAACACAGAAGAAGAAGTAAACATTGGACCTTTAACACTAAATGACCTTTTAAAGTGATTATCAGTCATGCTTTCTTTCATGGTCCAAATTTAATGTGAATTAACTGATCATGAAGATACACAGACGCAGGTTCAGTGAGAAAATACAACACACACACAATAATCACACTATGGATATCCATGTCATATTTCAGTCACCGTTTCATCCACGTTTTGCTTCCCTCAAAAACTGTAATCTTGTCCTTAAAAGCTCTTTCAGCTGCAAGGAATCACTCAGGGATTCAAGGACGGTGCTGACTTCAGTTCTCCCTCACACAGGATGTCACAGCTGGCTCCGAAATATCAAATACATATAGACACACATAGACGTGCTGCTGTGAGCGTGAGAAAACGGACACAGGCGTGCATACATAGAAAAAAAAAAAAATGCACCATAGGGAACTTGTTACAAAGCAGCTCACAGAGAACTAATCCAAGTGTAAAGATTGTGAACTCTACAATCTGGTTTAAAACCTAAAATCTGGTTTAAAACCTAAAATCTCTCCATATGAGATGATTAGTGCAACACAAACATGTACGCTGATGCCCTCGGTGTTGGCCAGCAGTGATGAAAGCCAAAATTAATTACTGGTTAATTTGGGGTTGTTTTTTCATGGGTGGTAGACGAAATGACCGAACAAAGCCTTGACCAGACTGCACAGCATTTATGTTGAATTTACAGGGCCACTATTTTCAGATTAGGTGACTGTCGGCCTTGGATGAGAGACATGTAAAAACTTTCTACAGATTCTGAACCACACACTGCTCATGAAGAATAATGTCCTCATAAAGTTTTTTTTCTGGCTGAAGGAAAGAACAGATTTTTATCCAAAAGAGATCAACATGTCATCGCAGCATCGGGCTTGTTGCACAAAACACCTTAAATTAATTTCTTCCTTCTGAGTTAGTCTGAGTTAAGGTTTCCTTAAAGTAAAACAATTGCACATAAAACACCTTCAAGTCTTCTCAAAGTTTCCTTAAAATGTGCCCAAATACTTCTTTAATCGTACCGGCCTCCCAGAAGTGATAACAGGTATCACAAGTACTAATGGCAGCCAATCAACGGTCTCCATGGAAACAGTAGAATTTTTACTGCTATAATAAATCACTGTTGCGAATGCCTTAATGTTTCTCCTTAACTAAGGAAACCTTTTTAAGAGATTCTGTGCAACACCCTTCAGTAACTCCCTCAGCTAAGCAGAAATTAAATGTCACGCATTACTGGAAAAATTAAGGTGTTTTGTGCAACCAGCTCTGACTGACCACAATCATTCCTTTTATTTATTTATCTATTTATTTTTGTCTTTTTTTTTTCTTTAATAGAGCGAGTGCCTTCTCATTATCAAATTAACTATTATCGAGGGGTTTCCTCATCACTATTGACTCACCTGCTCTTTCTATGTTTCTGATATTATTATTATTTTTATTTCTGTTTCATTTCCTATGAGACATGCACCGCTGATCATAACTTATAATCTTGAGAGAGGTGGCAACTAAGGGCACAGATCCGATTTCCAGTTCGCTTGATCCGAGTGACATTATCGCTGAGGCATCACCTGACATTTCGCCCGGCAGTGCAGAGGTCACTTTGCTCCCTTATAATGGAATCATCTCTCCCGTGTGTTTGCTTCATTCTGCGGCTTACAGCGCAGTGATATCTTAGGGATTCTGTAGGAACGTCAATCATGCTTTCAAAGTGACATTTGCTTGGAGTGGGACACCTCAACGCCTGAATCATATCTCCTTATAGTTGTCAGATCTTGACTTTTTTTTTGGGGGGGGGGGGGCGTTAGACAAGCTAGAATGTCACCAAATATCACCAATGCTAAACCGCACCGTCGCCACTCACTATAAGAAACGTGATTTTCACATGAGGTTGAGGATATTGTTGAAAGGAAAAACCTGGGCACCTCGACCCTCGTTGCAACTCTAAGAGCCGTAGCGGGCCACTGAAAGCACCGCGGCCAAGTGTCGGATAAAATCTATGTCCATCTTAATTTTGTGACCCACAAAGATGGCGACAGCATTGTTAAGAGGGCGCAGATGGCCAGCTTTACTTAAATTAATAGAATTCTCTCAGTTTCTGAGCACAAGCCAACACAGGCAATCCAGTAATACCGCATAACACATTCACACGTAATGGATGGTTAATGTGAAAATGATGGCCTTTTTCAAATCAAAGCAGCGTGTGGGTGGTAAAATAGAAGGGGTGGGAGGGTGAAGGGTGTTTAGGATTATCGAACGACTTGGCTATTCTGTAGTGGCAGAACTTTCTCAGGCGAGCGAGGAGGAGTGACATTTTCCCTGGATTATCTATCAACAAGGCTTAATGGTTTTCAGGAGCACTTACTGGAGAAATGGCTTCTTTTTTTTTTTTAATGGTTAATTAATAAATGAAGAGATGATGATGAATGGCCTCCATCTTTCGTCCTGGTAATGAAATGATACACTTTTTTTTTTACCCCCCCCATGTCTCTAATTATCGGAGGGAACATTCCCCGGTCTCTAGTGGAGACTGAGGACGTTCTCATTATCATGGACAAGACAGAAGCAGCCACACCTTTGCAGTCAAGCACCCAGAAGCCTCGGCAGGTGGGATAGGATGATTTTGTTTATCACGTTTATCAATATGACTGGCATCAGGTATTTATCAATTATTTAATAAATGGTGGTAATTGTGTAAATCACACATAACAACTGCCCATATGTTGAGATATAGCAACAATACTGGAGTTTAAATGTCATTACAGAGCCATTTAGGTGAGTGCTAATTAATTCATAGCATACAAAAAAATGCCTGTACCCTCTTTAATTGGTCCAGACTTTGACATTAACGTAGTATCATGTCATGGCTATGGGAATGTAGCTGTAAAATTAAATTACACTGCAAGAAGAGATTAGCAGTGTATGAGATGTATGAGGTTGCATCACCTAAATTTCATCAAATGCCTGCTGACTTGTCAGCTCCCCCCCCTCCTGCAGACATGTGAGAGACCTGATACGTGCCGAGCATGAGGTCACAGTTAAAAATATAACCCCGCCCCCTCCCCACTCTGAAACTGTCCGTGCAGGCCCAGACCAGGATCAGACACAGCAACATCACAGGCAGAGGGAAGTCCAGCACATAATGTGACACCATTTTGAGAGTGGAAAGATTTATCATGGAGGAAGCTGTGTGCATATGTGTGTGTGTGTGCGTGCGTGTGTGTGTGTGTGCGCGTGCCGTTCATTGCTGCAAAAAAATCCCCTGAAGCACTAATCAATAACATGTTTGCCTTAAGTCAAGGACAGTGATGGTAAAAACAAAAGTCCACAAATCAGCATTTATTAACACATGGATTAAGACACATTTCCTTATAAGTCAGTCTCAAGATGCAACGACTGATTAGTTTATCGGGGGGGGGGGGGGGGGGGGGGGGTCAGGTACCATCTCTGTGACACAACATCAGAAGCATTAAGGAACCTCAGAGGTTTAAAGGAGGGAAGCAACACCTCAATATGACACTCCTGTAGCTTGAAGGTTGCAGCAAGTAAACAACACCACTTAGTGTACGTACGGGTGTATGCACATGTGCCCAGACCATGAGTGCAAATCATATGTTTTCATCGAGTACAGTGTGCAGGAGCTTAAAAAGCCTGACATTTTAAAACCAATGTGACATTTTATGAACAAATGCTTGCATGAGAAAATCTATGTTTTCCACAAACTTGTTCAACCCTGATCTTATTTTTCCCTCATCACAGAAATATCACCTTAATGATAACATAGCATTAAGTTCCTGGTTAAAATGACATGACTGATGATTTGTATCTTCAACCTCTTAATGTGATGTAAAGATCACCTTACTCAGTGCATCACCAAATCCCACACACGCGCTCTGTTTAAGACCAAAGTTGCATCTACCATCATTTTCCATGTTGCTAAACAAGATGTCACGACACTGCTTGTACTGTGCCACCAGAACATGATGCTGCAAAGAAACAAGAGTGCAACCAACCACAGCAGAAGATTGATTATTAAGTTCTGCAATAGTTCAGATAGCCTTACTGTACCGATCAATGCTATCGATCACTCTTCTGTAATTCTCAGCCTGCAGTAATGTCAGATATGCAAATTCCAGAACAGCAGAGTAATGCTCGCCAACTGCAAAACAAATGTTACGGATGAACTGTAAAATCTCTCAGTTGTCAACAACGAATCAAAAATTAAACATAAGTCTTGTTGGAAAAAAAAAGAACCAACCAATGGACGAACCTGTAAACGGGCAACACACCTGTGGGATGCCCTGAGTGAATCTGACCGTTCATCGGCTCAAACAAAGCAAACTCGAGGCAAATCACTCGGGGATATTTAAAACACCAAAGACGTTGCCCTTTATTTGATATGAGTGACTCACGTGTTTTGCGGTGGCCGTGCGTACGCGTGGTGAGCGTAGTGGAGACCGTCTCGGTGGTAGTGTGTTCCGGGGTCCACATCTGCGTGGAGTCATGGAGCACGGTCGGATTGGACGGGGAGGGGCTAGACGTTGCCACTCCAATCACGAAGGTCGTCCTCGGCGCTGCGGTGGTTGTAGTAAAACCCGAAGGTCCGCGTCCGTTTCGATTCCCAGGATTCCGAGGGGTTACTTGGCTACCCGAGGCTCCACCCCCTCTGGGGTTTATAGTAGTGGTAGTAGCAGTGGAACGAGTTCTACCTTTCGCGACAGTTACAGTCCTAGGCGTGGGGTTCCCGCCATCCGCTGTAGGAGTAGTTGTAGTAGTAGTAGTATCGGGACTTTTGGGAATCCCGCTCGGCTTGGAGAGGAAGATAGGATCCTGGCCTATTCGATTAGCATCCACCAAGTCTGTTGGCACGTAATCCCGCACTGTGCCGACGACGATCCATTTCAACAACATCAGGCTCAATCCAAGGCCAATGAATCCAATGAGTAAGGGGACCACACACAGCCATGTCTGCTGGCGTGGCCAAACGGCACAACGAAGGGGACCCTGATCCTGGGCCTGGCCCTCCCCACGGCCCCCTGAAGCCCCTGAACCCTCAGGTTCCTCCAGGATCACCACCCCGGATACAGCTGCCCCAGAACACTCGCTCATACTTCCCTGCCGTCCTTTATGGCTCATTGAGGGTTAACCCTGTGATAGGCATCGGTAGCACAAGGCAGAACGGTTCCCAACAATGCCGGACATTTGGAAGAGACAAAGGGAAAGATGAAGAAATGGGTGGAAAAAAAAGAAAAAGAAAAAGGACCCCACAGAATCGCACTCTCAATAACACATATACAAATATATAATCCGAGGATAGAGAGGAGGGGAGGGGTGCAGATACATGCAGACACGCAGTCACAAGCACACACACACACACACACTCACACACTCAGAGTCACCCAGTGAGAAATGGGGGAGCTGGCACAGACGGATAATCGCCCAGTTAGTCCGTGTTCAGTCTTGCCAAAGTCCCTATGTCCGACTGAAGCGACGGCGAACTTCAGGATGTTCACAGGAGGGTAAACTGGAGGAGGAGAGGAAGAAGAAGAAGAAGAAGTGATGCCTCGAACAGGGAGGAAGAGGGACAAAAGAGAGACGGGAGGGAGAGACGGGTGGGAAGGAACAGCTTTACATCTGTGCATGTGAGGAATCCATGGCATCAGTGTTCGGGTGCCACTGCAGCTAAAATCCACAGCTATTTCTGCTTAACATGCACGTACGTCCCCCTCCATGTACAATCCACGATGGGACGGTATTGTCTAATCTAGGGGAGTGAAACTTGCAGGGTGGGTCTTATTGTTTCCCCCCCCCCACCCTGTACTGACTGGACCAAAAAAAAAAAAAAAAAAAAAGGAAGAAATGTTTCCCGATGCAGCCTGTTCCAACAGCTTTAGCCGAGTCAGCTTCCCTCAGCTCCCAAAATCAGTCTCTTTCGTAACTGAAAGAGAACAAGAGAGAAGAGATGTGTCGTTTATGCGTCTGTCCAAACACACTCCTTGGATTATCCTCTATCTCTGTCGCTCTTTGATTTTCGATCAGCCTATCATTTTTTTTTTTCTTTTTTTTGGGAGATTTTTTTCTTTATCACTCTTTGGAATCCAAACCCACTTTGCTTCCTTTATGTGTGCTCTAAATTCCAGTGAGGCTAAAAATAAAGCCGTAGAATCCAATTACTTTTGCGGATCCAGTCAAAAAGCAACACTTCAGATGAGCACAGAGAGAGAGGGAGAGAGAGAGAGAGAGGGAGAGGGGGGGAAAAAGAATGAGGGGTGTTGTCGCGCTGTGGTATCACAGGGCGGATAAATCTGCAACTGCGACGCGTGATCCTGCTCCTTCTCCAGCCGGCTATGGATCAGATTTCTCCAAGCTGTCCGCTCAGCGCCCTGCTGTCTCAGTATACTGTCCGTTAATACTGCAGCAGGCGCTCACAGAGCCTCTTCTCATCTATTTGCAGGGAGCATTCCGCCACTGAGGG
This sequence comes from Seriola dumerili, assembly GCF_002260705.1. NCBI lineage: Eukaryota > Metazoa > Chordata > Actinopteri > Carangiformes > Carangidae > Seriola > Seriola dumerili. Next base: position 1,533,216 of record NW_019174375.1, on the reverse strand, counting down.
ATAAAATGAGAGGAAGAGGATGAGAAGCAGGGAGTGGAGATGGAAATGAATGAAAGAGGAAAGAGCAGAAAAGCAAGAGATGAAAAAAAAAAAGGAAAACACAAACAGGAAGCCCAAATGTTTTTAAAATATCCCACAGATGGTCTCTTCTTTCTCTCTGAGTGGTGTTTTTTTCTCAGTTCCTGAAAGCCCGTGCTCTTTCCAGTCAGCCTATGATTTGTTGGTCTGGTTGCTGGGATCCTCTTCTCGTCCTTCCCCCCCCCCCCTCACAGGATGCCTTCTTGGAGATGATTAGAAATGTGCGCCCCGCACCGGGATGAGAACTTGCAACCGCAGCAGCAAAGACTCCCTAACCCCCTCTGGGGTTAGCAACATCCGACGGTGCAGCTGTCTTTACCTGTGGCAATTGTGATGCAGACGCACATACAGCTGCCTCCCTGAGCTGCCGCCGCTGAGAGGCAGAGAACGAATGAGAAGGGGGGTGAAAAAAACGCAGGCACAGAGAGAGCGGAGTGTGCACACTGGTAGAGCGAGGATAGTGAGAGAGAGAGAGAGAGAGAGAGACAGAGAAGGAGGGAGGGAGGGAGGAGAGAAAGAGGCTGCACCTGCTAGATGCACCAGCACTGGGAAGCTTGCCCACCTCCGTTAGCAGGGAGTGGAGTAGCAGAATGCATACAGAAAACTCGGGGAAAAAAAAGGGGGGTGGGGGGTGGAGGTGTGTGTACAGATAAATATAAAAGAGTGGGAGGGGGAGGTGAGGGGAGAGGTAGAGGGAGTGCTGCAGACGAGGCAGTTACCAGTGAGGAGCCCGAGTCCCAGACGGATCAGAGCAGGAGAACAATGCAGGAGATGTCACTCACTCACTCTGTCCCGCCCACTGCACAGCATCAGATGAGGGGGTGGGGTGGGGGGGATGGGGGCAAATTAGGTTTTCACACCTTAGACCAAAACTTAAGTGCATTTGATGTCACATTTAGGGTTTATATGGACACACTGTAACTAATCAGAATTGCAAAGCCGCAAAAAAGTGGATGCATCCGACACAAACGTTTCTTTTATTTAGGCGCAATCACGTCGTCTTTAGCAGCGAACCTGTTTCTGTGGTGATGCCCATCTTATTGTTTATTAGTTGTTATTTTATGTTTAGGATAATAAGATATCAGACCGTGCTTTGTACCGTATATAATGTGACTGTAATTCACTTTCACTACAAAACATCAAGCTTGTAATTACATGGTATGAGCTCTTTAGTTATTTATTTTTTTAAATCACACCTGTGATTTGCTGGGGGAGCGAAGCATTGCTTGCACTTCCACTTGCAGGAAAACATTCTGAATAAAATAAATAAAGTCCAGAGTATTCCTCTTTTTTTTTTTTGGTGTGTAGCTTTTCTTTTCTTCATTTTTCATACATCACTTTAATGTATTCAGCGTGATGTTTAGTAATGGAATACCCTATAACAAAATTTGCATCTATGAGAAACGGTGTCTTTTTACGGTAGGTGAAACCCTCAAGCAAAAAGCTTATTTTATTTTCTCTTCCAATATTTTCTTCATTAAAACTCAACTGTGGATATCTCATATTCTGTTTTTTTCCTGTAGGATTGTTTTCTCTTCTTTTAATGAAATTTCATGAGAAAAAAAAAATAGAAAAAGAAATAATAAATAGACCCAAGTGAAGAGGAAATAGTGTGGAGGCAAAACAGACACAAGACAAAGAGCTAATAATATTTTGAGTTTCGCATCACTGCTTATTTTGTCTATTATGTTAATCAGCCAGTTTGAATGGCTGAGCCTCAGTAAATCCAGCCTGGGTTCAAATCCATTCAACAGTGAACAGCACAGTGTAAAACAAGGTTTAAGACGCTTGTTGTAAAACCATGCACCGTTTCCTCCGTTGCATTGTGACTATATCTTCATGTGCAAATGCGTCACAAGACAGACACACGTAAAGTCATGCAGATAGCCACCTGCCTGGAGGAGAATCTCTTAATTGTCCGTGGGGGGGGGGGGGGGGGGTCAAGGATTCTCACACCTCTCTTCTGTCTTCTGACACACACAGGTTCTGGGACTCGTGGCAGCGTGAGTCTGTTAAAGCGGCCGTCGTGACACTGTGGTGGTTTGAAAGAATCGTCGATAATCACACTGGCAAGCGGCCACAGGGACACAGATTAAATGCTAACCCATCTGCACTTCCACTCTATGACATTTTTAGGATCCCAGGACCCACGTCTCTTTATCATGATATGTGATAGTGGATACTCATATTTTGAACTGTAATAGGCCAATGCGTTTGGCTGACTTTTATGTATAGGTAACTAAATAGTGTTGAAAAAGTGTGTAAACACACTTATAAACTGCTTTAGCAAAACTCCAATTTTAAAAAAAAAAGTGTTAATTTATGTCTTTACGTTGTGGTTTTTAAACACATGCACTGATAACTGGAGCACGGCACTTTCTGTCTTTAATTGTAATGTCTTCTTTTCTGTGTGGCTGTATTTATCTGACAGTTGCCACAGGCACAAAGAAAAAAGTTGGGCGCGATGGCAGAGCTCTCCTGATCCGCAGCTCTGAGTAACATAATGTCATCTGGATGGATATGACATCAACATAAACAATATAACGGAGAGATAAAGTCGCTGCAATACAGCGATTACTCATCCAGGTTTTAATTTATATATATGACATCTCTCCCAGTGCATGCTGGGACAGTTTCTAACCAACTGTGACCCTGCAGAGCTGATGATAATGTTTAAAGAAAAGAAGATGAATGAATTTTTCTTTTATCACATTAACTGTGTCATATTCCAAGTTCTTCAAAGGAAACTAAACGTAAAGTCAAACAACACAGAATTAAAATCAGGGAATTTTTGCACACAGTGTGTGGTGAGAAAAATTCAATTTACAATGAAAATGAGGCAGAGAACAGTCACCAATAACCCTTTTGCCTCCTCTCTGTTATTTCAAGCATTACGTTAAGTATAATGTTTCTGTTTATTTGATAATCTGGCAGTTAGCTTGCACTGTCTGTCACCACGGGGTTTATATTTAGACTCTGCTCAGTTTTATTTTTAAGCTTTTGTCACTCATTTATGCAGCAGTTGTAAATATCACTTTCAGTGCTGCTGTTCTCTACATCCCCGTGCCATCTGCTGTTTACCATCAAGCTGTATAATCCTGTCAGATATCATAAAGTAGGTCTAGTGTTAGATTATAGTGATGCATTTGTCCAGCAAATTGAGTGACCATCGTTATTATCGTATGAAAAATTCCACAACTTCAACCCTGCCTCAGAAATCTGTGTTAAAAGATCCTTCTCATTTTCAGCTCCGTGTTTATCCATTTGCAATGAGCACTTGAGTTGTACTCAGAATTTAGAAATCTTCCAGTTTCACCTTTAAAGCGTCTGGAGAGGCGTTCAACGAGTCTCCACTCGGAGCCTTCTCTCCCGCTCTTTTTGTTCTCACAAAAAAAAAAAAAAAAGAAGATTATATGAATTGTCTGTGTGAGATTCAGGGAGCAATCTGCCCTTTAATTAAAATATTTGAGTTAATGAAACGTGATTGTTTTTAATTAACTTTTTGGGAAAAAATAAATAAAAAAAGGAATTCTGGGTTTGAGATGAGTTTTTGTTGTTGAAGGGATAGTTCGGGTTCTTTGACGTACTCATGAATAATCATTACATTAGCAGCAGTAGATTCTGTTCAGCGCGCTCCCAGTTAGGAAAGCTGACTGGGAGAGCGACGTGTTGCTGTGCACAGGGCCACACACACACACACACACACACACAAAAAACTACACACCTACAAAATTTTTCTCAAGGGCACCTACGGAGCGCAGTGTATCAGGTGAATCAGAAAGCAGCCTTATACAGTGCACTCCCTAGGTGCCCTTGTGCGTAGGAATACGGTAGTTTGGCGGTGAAAAATGTAGTGCCAGTGGAAAGCACTAACTGGTGGCGTCACATGTTGTTGAAATGATCCAAAATTTCACCAAAGAACCTAAAAGCTGAAAACAGGTTTGTGTATCAGAACTTTGTTTTTGTTTTTTCTTCTTTCCTCTCCCATTAATCATCTCACCACCCCTCAGATTTATCTGGCGTTCCTCTGTATATAAAGTAGGTCAAACCAGCTCCACCTCCAGCAGCAACAACTGTAACAAGCTGCTCACATACTGATGCTTCAGTAGTAATCATCTAATGATGTCATATATAATAACATATCAGTCAGAGGGAAAAAATAAATAATTTAACTTCATTTTGCTGCTAATACATAGTGCTTTTACTTCAGTAGGATTTCTTTTAATGCAGGGAATAATGGAACATTTTCACATTGATATACTGGTTCTTTTAATAAAAGGATAATAAATAAAGGATGTGAATGCTTCTTCCAGGCCTGGACACATTACTGTGCAACAGGGCCTCACTCACAGACCTATTTCAGGCACAATATGACACGATAACAATAATGCATATTCATAATCTCAGAGCATAACAAGGCTATGCAGAAATGGACTTGGATGCAAATGCACTGTTGCACATAGATAGATAGAAAGATAGCAGAACAAAAGGGAGTAAGGAGTAAACAGATGTATGCAGATGAAACACTCACAAGCCAGCCCTGATCAACACACAGCAAAATAAATATATTAAAGTCTTGTGCTTGCATGGTTTTTGATGATATTGCTTGTTGGTATTACCAGACCTCAGAGACTGCTGCAACCTGCTTTTTAATTAAAGGGCAAACAAATGTATTTCCTCCAATCACAAGAAGACAACAACAAATCAGCCCTGTTCCAAAAGGTCAAAGTTGTAGTTATTTGTCCAGGGCAATAATGTTGTGCATGAGAGACGGATTCGGCTTAATCAGTCCATCCGAGAATTTCCAATCACTGAAAGTCAATAAGGCATGCTTTTGTTAAATTGCTGCAATATGGACAAAAAACAAAAATAAAACAAAAACATGGCTGGATCGATAAAATATTTGCAAATTATTTGGTTGTTGTTGTGCTGCGTAATAATTCAGTTCAATGTTGAAAAAAAAAGTCTTTAGATTCAATTTCTTTTCTGTGTTGGATATTTTTAGCTGTAACTCGTGTGGTCTTCCCTCCTTTGTCCAACCTTGAGCTGGGTTGTAACAAATAGTTTTATGTAAAGATCCACCTTTGTATTCACTGTTTTACATTATTCAACAACTCATACCTTCTGTCTGTTGTTCAGATGTTTGTGTTCAGATCGTGTTATTCAAGCTTATAGACCCAAGAAGGACTAGCAACTGTGCTAACAGAAGCTAATGTGATGCTACAGATCCCTATAGCCAACCTTTCTGCTAAAAAGGTCTGTGGCCTCCGTCACCGACCTCAGTGACGGAGGCCACAGACTAATGAAAGCCTGAGCTCATTATACACAGTTACACAAAGAAAAAAAACTGGGATCATTCCAAGAAATAAAGGTTTTTATCTCTGTCTGAATGTCATCCCTCTTGCATTGAAATGGCAGCGGTGTCTGCTGGGTCCGGCAGGGTGAAGCCCTAAGAGAAGACCCATGACTCACACACACACACACACACACACACACACTTGTACATGTACATAAAGATTTGCCACTGCTGAGGTCCTGCACGGCTTCTGACAGGTTGCACAGGAGTCTCACACGTGATTTATGAAGGCAACAAAAAAAAAAAAAGCGACTGTGAGTGCTCCGCCCTGTAGTGTGGTCTGTCTCTGTGCCATTATGGAGCAAATCGTTCTCTATTGTTAGTGTGCTGAAAAAGATGTTTTCTCCCTGAATTAAAGAGGAGACTGTTTGTTTGTTTGTTTTCCATTTACCCAAGATAGCACTTTGTAACTTTTTTAGCTTTCCTCCTGTAGTCATCTTTTCAATGGGGAAAAAAAAAAATTAACTTGACAGTACAAAATTAGACAGAAGACACATTTTCCGGCACCAAACCAATGAGGCGTACCTTGTAAATAACGACTGCAACTGTAAACATTCACCGGTGGTATGACAGTTTTATAATTAGAAAAAACCAATGGGTTAAAACTCACTTCTTAGCTCTTTTTCCTCCTTCCTCCTTTATACCACTGGAGACAGCAGTTTCCTCAATAACCACTCCGGCGTCAGATGGAAATTTTCTGCTGAATCAATGCAAATGCAGCCCGGTGATTCTGTCTGAGCTCCCACCCTGGAGACCTAATGATAAGCCCCAGAGGGCATCCTATAAACATTAACTGAAAGATGGGAAGCGGTAGGGGTCAGAGGTCAGCGCATATCTCACTCAGCCATTAAGAGGTTTGTGTGTTTTGTGCTACATCTAAATTAAAGAAAATAATACAATCATGTATCTTAGGATACTTCTGAAATTTCAATCCACCCTTTACAAATTAACAACCACTAATTTAGAAATTCTGCATAGACTTCCACATTTCTTATATTGATAAGAACCCACTAATACTTATCACCAACTCTGCAATAAATGAAGTGTGTGGTTCAATCTGAGAACTCTCATTAATGTTGTTTTCGCAGCAGCTGGAATCTGTTTTGGCCACGCGACGTGGAGAGATGGAAACCGTGGAGATCAAACCAGAGCTGAAACACAAGGGACTTCATCAGGTGGACACAAAACACGACTTCAAATGAATTCAAATAGGTTTTATGTGTCTCTCAGCTTGTCCTGGATTTTCACCTTCGCAGCTCTTTGCCCAAAATTCATTTCCTTCGTAGAATTTGCTACCAAGCCGTCGGGGGCTCGTGGACGGCGTTAGGGGGGCTGCCAATCCAACAACAACAGAGAAAAAAGAAGTGGGATTTGAGAAGAGGGATTGCCTCCGAGTTTCAACAAACAAACAAACCAAGAAAAATCCCCCGGACCACCAACCTCCACCCACCCCCCAATGTTGAACCTCATTAGCAGGAAGAGGCAGCTGTCAGTGGTGACAGGCTTATTGGTGGTTCGGTCACAGTATTGTCAAAATCTATTCACAGGGGTCTGATGTCATGCGTGAATCAATGAGCAAACAAATGATGAGGTGCGTCCCTCGGCCTAATTACTGTGATTCTGAGCATGTATATGTTGTTAAATGTTAAGGATTTCTTGTCTATGGCGGGGGACACCATGATGTAGAGCTTTATTACACACATTTGGCTAGGTCCGGATTGCTAGCTGATAAAACGGCTGATTCCATTGACCCAGGGTTTCGGGATCTGGACATCAGCGGGGTCATGATTGTCTTGTCTTCCCTCTGTAGTGATAAGGTCAGCACACCCCGCTTTAATTGCCATCCAGTGCTCCCAGCCTCTGCTGTGAATTCCTGATCATTATCAAACATGTTCAATAGTTGCAGCAGCAGTCTTGTAGTGTTTAATTTAAAAGGGCAAATGTCTTAGGACACCTCACTCAATTGAAAATAAATTGTCCTCAGATGAGGCAAAATCTGTCCAAATTTAATCTGTATTTTACATTGTGCAATATGGATACTATGCTTTCAGGTTAAAAGGGTTTACCAAACTTCTTAAACACTAAGATCAACTCCAAAGACAAACACTTTAATTCTGTGCTCTGTCTCTTGTTCCACTGCACAAATAAAAAACAACAACTCCGTAATCCTCTTCCTCACTCGGCTTCTCGACCAATTTATAACAGCTTCCAGTTGGAACAGTCTGACAGCAGAAGTAAAGTGGAAAGGGGGAAACAAGGCCAGACATTTTCTAAAAACGTCTCCAGAAACTATCAGAGAAAACATTCTGTTAATCACCAGTAACTAAAAGAACCTTTACTATTACTGTTAGTGACAGAATCCCTGAGGGGCAGAGTATCGTTTGCAAGTAAAGATGGGATTTATTTACGAAAAGGTAAAGAGAGATCTGGAGCTTCTCTGGTTGTGGGTTCTAACCTGCAGGTGAGTAGGTGGCTTGATTGGAGAATGAGCTGCAGGTGTGTGCAATCAGTGAGATCAGGAGAACCAGATGTTCCGCCTCCAGATCCAGAGACACACAGACAGACAAGGAACAAACACACCCACAAGAGGGAGGGGAACACAAGAGGAAAACTACTAGGATCCTGACAGTGCCATCCCCCCAATGACCCAGGTTTTTACTTTGGAAGTCAAAGCTGTTGATAGTGACTGTGTCTTAATTGTTATCAGCACGGCATCAAGCTCAAGCTCAGCTCAGAGAAAATAGTGTTTAATAAAATAGAGGCTTCTAGCTGCTACACTGCTCAGCTCTGGTATCACCTTCCTCAAATCTCAAATCTCAACTGTCACATGCTTTTTCTTAACTGATTTAATGCACTACCTTTTTTTAATCTTATCTTTCTATGTTCTTTCAATGCACTCTCATTTTAATCCATGTGTTATTTGTTCTTTTGGTTGTTTTAATGCACTTTGCCTTGTTGGATTTAATGTTCATCTACTTCTACACAAGGCCTGCAATGAATCGTGAGATTGTGGGGTGTCACAGAGTTTCCTATGGAATCTGTGCATTAGGTTTGGGTTACTTTGATTGCCTTGTTGTAACAAGTCGTTCTTGAATACAAGTTCTGACATTACATAATGGCCTGGTTTGGTGAGGTCACAATGTAAGGCAAGGCAAGTTTATTTATACAGCACCATTCAGACACAAGGCAATTCAAAGTGCTTTACAGACGCATGGAAATACATTAAAAAGAGAACATTAAGATGCCATTAAAATTGCATTTAAAAACGAGAAGTTATATCAGTCTTTTACAGACGAAAAACTACCCTTTTTCACCTGAGTGTACACTCTTATACTGAATGGCACCTCGGCTCTGAAGGCGAACGGCACAACAGAACCTCTTTTCCTGACAGACACAAATGCACCACAGGTTTTGATTACACCGAGGTCAGCCTCTTTTCAGCTGCCCCGGGACATTTCCCCCTACGGGTGCAATCTCGCTGTGGGTTTTATCTGCGGCTGGCACAACCCGAAGTTGCCCCAGAAATAACCAACCTCTTCGATGGTGCTGTGGGGGGTGACACACACACACACACAGACACACTGTAGGTTTTAAAGCTGGAGTGTGGGACTTATACATACAAATGAACGTCTGTTATATTCAAGCCCTTGCCAAACAAGTTCACACAATGCTTTTTTGTTTTGTTTTGAGGTTTTGATACAGGTTACTCCATGAAAGAAGCCACTTATTTCTGTTTAATTTGAGGCCAATCTTTCATTTTTCATCCGTTTGAGGGGTCGCATGTGTTTCTTTGCAGAGTCTTTTGAAACAGAAAACAATAGAGTTGTGCAGTGCTGTTTTATTTGTGGGTTATGTCATGGAGATTAATGGTTGCACACAGAAATATAATAGTGTTTTACTCTGTGAGGGTATTGTCTTAACCTTATGTGGGCTGACCTAATGCTGCTAAATGAATCAGCAGGTTTAATTACATGTGCTGCAGGTAAACTCTGACACTACACATATGTTGCGTATGAGTTGACTACAGATTCTGACATTTTCATCCACCTCTACAGTTACGCACTGGGGCCTCTCGCTTCAGTGGTGGCTGATGACCAACCACCGGCGTCACTGACAATCAGACAAGTTCACCCCTGGGGAGAACAATCATTTCTGTGTTTCTTGTTTTTAAGGAATTTCAGATGGACCTGTTGATGAACTGAACATTGCTGGATTTCCGCTACCTACTGGTTGAGCGCCGAACCGGACCTTTTGCGGACTACAGCGTTCGTCTGGCGACTATGAAACGGAGCAACTTTTTGCGGTGGTTAAAGAAGGAGAATGGTCGGCTGTTAATGACTCGCACTCCTGTGATTCAGCTGGGTGCGTCTGTGGCGACAGTGCAAGTGTTGTGGTGTATCACACTGACCTTATGTCAGTACTTACACATTTACAAAACATTGCAAGAGCTCTTCTAAACACTTCGCTTGATGTGGCTGGTGTCCAAGTTGTGAAAAAAGGCTTGTCAGGTGTTTGCAGCCAGTAAAGCAAGTGTTCAGCCCCAGGGAAGCAGAGAGGTGTCTGCATGTCTTTCACCAAGTGAGGTTGTCAACCGAGATACTCTCAACGAAGTAAGTGATGACTGCGATGTCACTCTGGTCGACGAAATGCACAACATTTTCACATTCTGCCCTTTGACAGCACATCGGAGGAAAAGCCTGTGTTTAAAACTGAACTTTGTGCCGGTGAAGAAGTGAAGACGTTGATATGCTATGAGGGATTTTGACCAACCATGTCAAACGAAATGTATAGACGGGGATTGGTAACTGCCTTTTCCAAGCTTTATGGCATATGGCAGCACATACTTGCAGATTTCTGTCAAGTCTTGGACATGAATGTACCTTTGTGAAAGAAATATATCAGAACCTAGGCAACTGAACTTAAAATACAGAGCTGACCTGTTTGGTACACCTATATTTACCTACAGTGGCTGAAGTATTCACCTACCAACTGGAGTCAGCCCTGTGTGAACTGACCCAATGTGGCTACAGTTCACCTGTCGACTGGAGTCAAGTGACTGAGCAATTAACCTGCACAATGTGAAGAAAAATGTGTCACCTGTAGGTTGTAATGTGTGTCAGAATAAAAGGTTCTGAGGATTGTGTTGGCATTCGCAATAAATCAGGATCTGGAGAGAAAAAGAAGCACATTAAAATGAACAGTTTGGACAAGACAAAGTCCAAAGTGCAGTGAAGACAGTGAGGAGATGAACATCACAGAATCAAACTCAAACAGTTGAGTAAACAGAAATATGCCAGAGATAATGAATTTCAAATGAGTTTGAAATTGGTCAGTGAAGTGAAGTACGGCCGGCGGCACGGTCGACAAATTTTTTTTTTGTCTGTTGTACTGATCTACCCCTTGCGCTGTTTTGCCATATTCTCCGCATACAGCCCGTTCCTCCACTTGGTTTTTTGTGTGAGTCAAAACTGAGAAGGTCACTTCACACATATAAGCAGCTCCGAAAGGCAAAAGTTCATTCGGTGCGTGTTTTCCCAGCTAAGTATATTCATTTCTAACGTCAAGCCAAAACTGTCAGTGACTGTTCAGCATCTTTAGCTCACAGTCAGAGGACAAATCCACTAGATTTTGCCGCAGTCTTGCAGGTACGGCTGCTGCTGCTGCTGCTTTTATTCACACATTTAAGATGGAAGTACTGTTTGAAATAATCATTGTTTAACTTCCACTTCAAAAATCACAGAAGTTTGACACCCTGTAGTGGATACTGATTTGTCTTAAACCTTTTTTCATTAAGACAGATGAAAGAAATGCTGAATGAAGGGTTTGAAGAAGCTACGCCGGACATAATATCATGACTTCAACTCGACACTGATTGGTGCAGTTTTAACACAACTGCTACCAAAATCATCATCTGTTTTGTTTGTTTGTGGCAGCTGTTTGTATGAGGATACACTGTGGATTCATAAATCCTCTAATCCATTCTGAATCTAGCTGCTAATGAAAACATTTTGATATTAATATTTCGATTTTTTTCTTGATTCTGGGACCTGTTGATGAGAAATGGTCATTGTCATTATTCATGCATGCAGTGTTATACAAATGATGAGGACATTTAAGACGGCTGTGACTAATAAACCTATGGTCCTTCGATGTTTTTTTTTTCATTTTTGAAAATAAGCATTAGCGTTCAGTCTACTCATGGACTCATGTTCATGCGAGTACATTTAGTCTGGCGTCTATTTAGCATGTAAAGCACCTCACTCAAAAAATGTCTCTGAATTCTAAATTAAGTTAGAGGCAACACACCTCCTGAACCTGGCTTATTGTTGATTATGCAAACAAATCAACCTCAGAATGAATTTCCTTTGCCCTCATTTTATTTGTTTGTTTTCGTCGCCCATCTCCGTCATTTCCTCTGCTCCGAAAATTGCTGTTGTTTGTGCATAGATCCTCTGTTATCTCATTAAGCCCTCCAAACACTCAAGCTGCCTGAAGCCTCCATTATTCTTTTTATCTCTGATTAGGGATTCTATTAAAAAAGTAAATGAGGTCTGTGGGGCCCTTGTTTTTGCTGTCTTTTTTTTCCCCAACAAAACTTGTCCTAACCACATCTTTAGACTTTTTACATCATATTGATTTAGAGAGGTTCACTCATCTGAATGAAACCATTGGCAACTAAAGGCTATTCATATCATTTTTTGTCTTAAGGGTTGGGCTGGTGAGTCATTACATACAATCTTTTTATTTTCTCTCAATCAAACCATTGTGGACTGATCTTCGCAGCCCTCTGTCTCGCAGTGAGCAGCTACATCCAAAGCGACAGTAGAAATCTGGCATATGTATGTGAGCACGTTGTGTGTGTGAATCCAGTAATGTCAGCTTTAAATTAAGCCAATCACACCTATGTTTATTCACCAGTGTGTCTACGAAACAAAAGAGCATATGGTAGCACAGAGTCAAAGACAAAGGGCTGCAGTGCGAGAGTGATGCGGGGGCTAAAGTGAAAGGAAACGACATGGTGAGTTTACAACAGATGTAGCACTTACAAGCATAAACAGCTACAGAGCTACGGTATGGCTGATGAAATTTACAATAAGCTACAGAGAGCTTATGGAAAGTATTACCAACCACAATGCAGCCCACACTGTGGGTTGACTATGAATTGCTTTGGACTTGTACACTAATGGGAACACTTATTTACTGCCAGAAAGATCAGCAGTGCTGTAATTTCTGACTCAATATATTTGGCATTTAAATAAAATCCACTTTCATCAGGATGAAAGTGGATGTATGCAAAGCTGGTTAAGAAAATCAGGGCAGTGGTGCTTTCCCTATACATATCTGCATGTGGAAACTACAGCATGATTAACTTTTTTATTTTTATCTTTAGGCAACTCAAAACATCTGATTATGACCCGGGTAAGATTTATGGTCTTGTTTAAACAATGACGGTAAGTGTCAAATCTTAGCGTTTAGTGCTAGTTCACATTCCTTAAATGTTTGAAATGTTAACATAGGAGTGAAAGTACTGAACAAAAGTTATATTGATGGGTGAATAATCTGTTTACCCTCCTCCAGCCACATTGTTTACTCTAAAACTGCAATGACGCAGTATCGAAGCGTGGTATTCCCACACACTGTAGTGTATTATAATAATAATGTCTTACTATTACAGTAACCTATACTTGAACGTTGCTCATTGTTCTTGCATATTAATTTGTCAAGAGCAAGAAAAAAACCTAATGCAAAAATTCTGTGCATTACTCACCCGCCTGAACGTGAAGGTGCCCATTAAAAGTTGGTATTTCATTTACAATGTTATTATCAAACTATTCATACCATTTATACAAACTTAAAACACCTCATGAGTGAGCTACAAACATCCCGCCGATAACATCTGTCACATTTCCAGCTGTTCCTGGGAGTGATTTGCTGATAGCGGTGGCCGACAGCTGGCCAATTATTTCAAAAAGGTTTGTTGCGTCATTGATTAAGGTGGCTAATTACGCCGAGCTCGCAACAATGGAGGAGGTTCGCAAATTCAAGTCAGTTATCAAAGATTGCAGATAACAGCAACGAGTTAATAATCAGGGACAACATCCTCGCATGAATCATGACATCAAACTTCCACCGGGGACTGTGCAGCTGGAGACAAAGGTGAGGACTCTCCGCTGAGTGGATTACTTTCTCTGGAACAACAGGTACTTCAGCCCTTTGATGGTGTAAATGTGAGGGTTTTTGAGACAGACTCGAAAGCCGAGGAGGACTGTAATGTTTCCATATGAGCGTCCAACTCGGAAGAATGCCACTGCAGCCAGCAAGGCATGTATCTTATAAAAGCATTAGCGTTAAAAAGCAATGTTCAGTTTGAAGTGCTGATCCCGCCTAAAACCTACAATCATTAAATCTGAATTTAGTCTGACTCAAGGCTTGTTTTACCTTTTCTCATTTACATATACTCTTAGCTCTTATTAAAGTTCCTCTCCAGACGTGTTTTATACGTAGAAATCCTCTGCTATGATTAATATTTTGTTTAACATTGTTTTCCCACATATAAAAGTGAAGCTTACCAACACTTACTTCCTCATAGAGAAATCTGGATCAGGCCTTATGCCCCACCCACCACTGCAGCTTGAGCTGGATTAACAGGTTAGAGGAGGAGACGTCAGAGAGACTCGGCCACGTTTGAGCCTCAGTCAGATCCAGACTCCGGCTACGTCCACACTACTACATTATTGTTTTAAAAAGGCGTTTTAAACAGGAAGTAGACAGTCTACTCTGCAGCTGATTAGTTGCACAGAATACTATGAACGAGGAACAACAAAGGCAGTTGTGTTAAAATGCAAAGTTGACTGCACAACAGCTGCTAGCAAAAACCACATGGTCAGTAAACGCTCGTACTGACAAGGATGCAGGTTTATTTACCCCCCCCCTTCCCCGTCCTTGGATTGGTTCCTTTGAAACCCTGGCTGTCTGAATCTGTTTTTATGAGTCATCGGTTCACTGCAGTTCAAGGTGAAAAATGCACTGACTGATATTTCACTCATTATATGTCTTGCATTATATAAAAAACAACATCACATGGATATGTTAAAAAGCTTAAATAACTTTTCTGAATTTCACATTTCCATCCGTACTAAACACAATATTAACTTTCATAGAGTTTGAGACTTTAAAAACCAAAACCAGCCAATTACTCTTAAATTAGCAGCAAAAAAATACCCACAGTCTTTTCTCAGTTAAGTTCAGTAAACACCAGTGGCTGGAACATTTGTCCTTGTTTCTCAATTAACTCAAAATAAAGCAGTTATACTCCTGACTCCCTATTAACTGCCATCAAAGCTATTGATCAGTAAGACCAAAGAAGATGTGTGGGCTAATTAACTGGAGATAGCTGCCCCCTCACACACACACACACACACACACACACACACACACACACACACACACACATACAGATGTATACACACAGACAACGTCCTACACTGGGGATCCTTCTCTTTTCTTTCTCATGTGACACAGCCGCTGCCGCTGTTCTGTGGTGGTTGCCATGGTTTCTTCTCATGTCAAAGTTTTACTAATGAAGGGAAGAAACAGTTGGGGTTTGTTCACTGACATGGGTTGCCCGACCACTTAATTACCCTTAGGGATGACCGAAAGGACTTTCTTTACAGGTTACACAAGGAGATCCTGGTCAGTGGAGGAGGGAGGAGGGAGGTGGAGCTTCGTATCAGGCGCAAGGAAGAAAAAAAGAAGAGGAAGAAGGTGTTAGTGTGTTAGCGGGGGGGGGGGCAATTAAAGGGGAGAAGTGAAGGAGGCAACACATCAGAAAAAAAACTGACTTAAACAGAGGAAAGAAGCAAAAGCCACCCAATGGTGACATTTTATATTAACCCTGATTCCTATCACAGTCACAGCAGCTGAAGTAGAGCGTGTTGCCTCCTGATATTTGAAAAGAATAGGGTTTTCTTTTTTTCTTTTTTAAACGATGTAAAGCTTATCTTTACCACCTTTCAACTTGATTCTGAGCCCTGCTTTGTACTGAAAAGCTGATACCACAAATTATAATAGAAGGAAGTGAGGAGCAGCCTTAGCACACAAGCTCCAGTACACTCACACAGCTATCTGCTATCTTCTTCCCTTCCAATATCCACTCCTGTTTCGAAATGCACTCCAGCATCAAGTTCATTTCAATGAAAACTCTTTCAAGTCAAAGCCTGTCTATGTGGTAAATGAAGAAAGTGGAGTATTCCATCAAACACATTTACCCGCTTTGATCTTGCTGACAGCTTTTGGCAGCAGAGTAAGAGATAGCGGGACTGTGTGTCTGGCATGTGTGAGGGTGTGTGTGGGTATCTACGTGTCTGGAGTGTGTGTTTGGGTGTCTGCGTGTGAGACATCGAGATGGCGGTCAGTGTTCAGAGAAGAGTGACGATGCAGCACAACGACGTCTTTTTTTTTTTACGTCAATGAAACCCGGGACACGTCTTGTCCACATCTCGTGTACGTCATCTTCTCCCCTCCTGCTGGACTTCCTCCCTCCTCTTCTTTTATCCGTCTGTGTCCCTCCTTCATCTCCTCTTCCTCCCGCCTCGTGGTCCATAGAGAATGATAGGAACAACTGCTCTGAAGTGTTTACTTATGTATATGTACACACTGTCCGTCTGTCACATTAAACCAACTTAGCACAATTTCAAGTCAGTAACTGATTTTATCCCAGGAAAATGGCAAGCAAAGTTGAGTTCAGAGAGTAACATAAAAGCAGGCAGAAAATCAAATCATTATCTGTCACTTAGCAACCTTCAGGACACAAAACCAAGGGCCTTGAAAATTCAAGTTTCTAACAATTGTATTGTTAGCTGTTGAACTGAGCTGAAACCCAGTACTTACATGTTAAGAGTGTAATCCAAGTGGCTCTCCGTTGGTGTGGTTAGCTGCCATATTTTCATTTATGGCGCGCAATGAGTCTTGGGATAGGTTGGGTCATGAAGGATCCACCCGTCGGAGCCTTCGTTGCCCAGGAAGAGAAGGCCGCTGTGGCACAATCGGTCTTCAAATGCAGCCTCCAAAGGAAGCGGCCCCTGACTTAGGACACAGCTCTTGCGTCTAGAAGTTAAACCTTTGAAATGAAACAGATTTGCATATTCACAGATTCTGTATTTTTCAATGAGGGAATGGAATAGATATCATTTATCAAGTTATAACTAGGTACTTAAAGTCGTTTGTAAGAAAAACATCACACTCAAATTATTATTGTTGTTGTTATTAGTGCAGACTGACTTTGCACGCCTTGAAACATGCCTTGAGGAATTAAATTAAATTTTTAAAAAAAATTAAATAATAAATAAATGTAAAAGGATTGTGGCAGCCAAAGGGAAACCAGGGAGGTTGCCAGTCAACAAAGCACCTCTAACCTCAATACTGGGCTGGAATAGGAACAAATGTACAAGTAGCTCTCAGCAGAGAGACCCTGAGACCCTAAGTCACATAAAGAAATGATGAGACGTTGTCATACACAGGGTTGTATTATTAATGGGATACTATTTGTGGCATAGCACAGTGCAGAGACTGTGTGTTACCCTTAACAGGTCCTGACCTGAAGAACAAAACAGGCATGTTCGCTGTGACAAGTTTTGCTTTCAGAGTTGCATGAGAACACGGAGGTTTCTTGCCGTTTCTTAGCTAGCTGCATCACTAGCGGTCGTACTAGCTTCTGAATGGTGATGAATGCATGGTGGTCTCAGGGGGTTACTATTGTACTTCAAACATTTCAAACATTGGAGAGTTTAAAAGGTCTTTGTTGGGTATAGCCAACATCAATCAGCTGGTAATACATTTAAATTTAAGCATCAGATGTTGTGATAAAATGTAAGAGAGTAATTGAGAGTGAATGAATGAAATCTGCTGCAGCTACCACTGTGTCTGTAATCTTTTTTGGATAATGACTCATCACACGATAGTATTAAGGGATACTTAGTGGCGTCATCTGATCGAAATCAAGTGTATTCTTTCTGTATTTTATTTTTACTTGACGTGAGGAACTTAACGGGAAAAGAAAAAAACTTTGAGTGTAAAGGTCTTTGAGAAAATATGTGTTTGATTTATATGAGGAGTGATCAAGCACTTGACCTGGATTTAGATCAGGTACTTAAAGATTCCCAGTGATCCGAAGATAAAATATTCTACAAGTGGAAATTATACTTTTAAATGAAAGTAAAAATTTCCAAATCATGAACTGAATTTTCCACTTCAATAGTCGAGGTATTCATATCTATAAGTGTGAGGCCATGTGTGCATCCAATGACGAATCTCCCTAAAGTTAAAAACCAAAACTCTGCCCTTCGTTTTCTCCACTCGTCTATCATCGTCTATTATTGCGGTAAAAGCTGAAATAATCGAGGGAAGTTGGATTGAAGAACAAACAGACACAAGGCAACAGAGCGTGATCAATCCAAAGGTAGGACTATTCACAACAATAGCATGTCAGTGAGTATCCTCGACTTACTGTTCAGCTAGTTCTTTTCTCTGGGTCACATGAGAACTGCTTTCCCAGGTGTCAGGAGCCATGACGGCGCACTGTACAAACTAATGCTTCAATGCACATTAAATCTCTGTTTGATGGAGAACGGGTTCAACAGATAATTGGCTTTCAGACACAATTCAAAATGAAGTGATTCGACAATTTGACCAGTCTGTCCAGACAAGAGATTGTATCCCATGCTGTGAAGTGCTCATTTTATGGACAAGCTGATGATGGACTAACTCGTTTCTGGATAATGGAGCAATTTTCACTCAACCTGCAGACAAAAAAAAAAACACCCCTAAATTTTCTTGTATATCACAGTCTGACAGCAGTAGATTAAACCTTGGAATCCAATGTCATGTTACATAAACCAATGTTACTTTGATGGAGTGACGAGATGGCTAAAAGAAGATGATGTAACAGGCAGTGGCCCTGGGTTGTTTGGACTGTTAACCTGATTTTTCACAGTGTTTCATGTCACATCTGAAGACGCTGCTGACACGAAGTTACTCCAGCTGATTGGCCGCACTCTGCTCCAACTGTTAGACTCATCTTCTAATGGCCCTACTTTTCTCTGGCCTAAACATTTTTGTTCAGATGGAATAAAATTAAAGCAGCTCTTATGCAGATTGAAATCTGCATATTTGAGCTTTTCCTAATCAGACTTAAACAACTCAGCCTATGCATTGCAAATTTTTGTTGTACCTTCCTTTGCATTCAGATTTCTTCTAGTCTGTTTGTTCTACGACATAAGAACTGATAACATACAGTATAAAGCAATGGCCTTTTTAAATGCTGACAAATGTATACAACATAATATGTGTAGTTTACAACATACTATAATACATTTTTGTCCATAAGAAAATGGAAAACTGGTTTCATCCCTTTTCATTTTCTAAAGGGATTATACTGGCTTTTATAATACGATTATCACCTTAAAGTCAGTAGCTTTTCAGTAACAAATATTTACTGTAGTATGTCATCACTGGAGTTTCCAAAATAATAAGGCATGTGTCACTATGCTGCTCATTGACCTCAACTGGCTTCCCATGGCCGCCCCCGTCAAATTCAAGTCACCGATGCTGCCTTCAGAGTGACTTCTGGGTCTGCACCCGTCTACTTCAACTCAGTCCTACAGGCATCTCAGCCACTGAGATGACTTCCTCTAAAAGAAACGTCGTCTGGCATTGCCTTCCCTGCACACGGGGCAATCTCAGTACAGACTGTTCTCATTTGTGGTTCCCTGATGGTGGAACAAGCCAAATGCTATCCAATTAGGGGCGTCCCACTCTATCTTCCAGAATCTCTCCAAGACTTCACCTCTCTAACACCTCTAACACACTAACATGCCTAACTAGCACTTACTATGCACTTTCACTGCTCTTCTATACCTGATCTCCTTGCACTTTGCCTTATTGGATAGATTTAGTGCTTATTACTTACACTAAGGTCTTTAGAGTTGTCCCTCACTTGTAAGTCACTGGATAAAAGCGTCTGCCAAATAAGTCAATGTAAATGTAAGTATAAACCATGATATATTTTTGAGTCAAAAATAACCTGTTTATTACTCTGTTTGCTCATTCTTTCTAAATTTGTACAAACTTATACGACCATGCCTGCATGCACGTAGCAGTTAGTCCTGTAAAGTCCTATTGAAATGATTCCCTGACAAGCATTTGATTATCCTGCAGTAGCAGAAGTAAATCATACACCAACAAAATCTGTGACTCTGTTTAAACACAAAGGTAAAACACAAAGAGTCTAATGTACTGTCAGACTATAGGATGCAAATAAAACCAAAAAGCAAATGAAAAGGAACAACAGAGTTAATCAACCTAGAATAAGATGAAATTTGAGGGTTTAATCAGACGGAAAAAAAAAAAAAAAAAAGTTGAGAGGAGTGCAGTAAATAAAAAATGTGGAAGAGAAAATACAGTTGGTTGCATGTGCAGCGCAGAAGCTTAAGACACAGCTTCACTGTGTTCCTGTAAAGGCACAGCTAACGGACTGCTCCTGAAGATCTAAGGGACCTGCTGGGTTTATATTCTTCAAGCATATCAAAAATGTGTTTTGGCTCTCTGCCACTCAGTGATTTATAAACCAGCAGCAGCACCTTAACATCTCTTCTGTACCTGGAAGCCAATGAGAAGATTTAAAGTCCAGCTTTCAGTAAATTCCCTGTTTTTTTCTGCCACAGATTTGCTCTGTAAATGAGATGTCTTCTTTAAAACTTCTTTTAAATTACATCATAGTTTTGTGAGTCTGTACATGTACTAGATAGCATTTATTTCTCTGTGCACCTATACAGGACAGTAAAGACATTCTGTGCTGTTATGTTCCTTTAAAGTTTATATTTATTATTTATTTGACATGTATACACTAGCATACACTGCCTTGCTTTCTTGTTGTTTTCTCCTTTCTCTGAAGGTAAGGAGATGTGGGCTGGGCACCTTTTAGGTGTATGGCACTTGATTAGAAAATAATATTCATCAGCGCCCCCTTTTGGCTGAGCAGTCTGTCAAACCAGTCCTTACCATAACATTGGAAATTATTTTGACAAGATTTTTGACTGCAAAAAGATTGCTGCCGTCATGTCAGTTGTCCATTATTGAATCTGGCTTCAGCTGTCTGTTGACTGCCCCAGTTGTTCCCAATACTCTAAGGCATAAATGAGTTTCTCTAAATCCTGTGTGTGTTCAGCTACTCATGGTAAGAGTCATAATCTCCCATTGTTTTCAAAAGGAAATCTACCAGAAAACATTATGTCATTGGGTTTAAATGATTAGTCTAATCCATAATTTTAAACCCATTACTTCATAACATTATGATGGAGTTACATTTGTATCCAGAGTTGAGCCAGAAGTGAATCTGATGACACTGTTCAGCGTCTCCGACTGGTCTTTACAATACAAAAGTGTCAAAAAGTTGCATTAACCGTGTTAATTAGCTGCATAATACAAGAATACTGCCATAGCCACGCAGTTTGACAGGTTCTCTAAACAAGATTTTATACAATAATATAGCAGTAAACAACTATTTTTTGTGTATTATTCTATTTTCTATGCATCCTGAGCAGAGAACAAAGTCACAAGTGTTGTGATCTGAGCCGCTCTGTTCTTTGTTTTGGTCGCTGGTCTAGCAGTGCACGCGTGTTAGTGCATGTACGAGCACGTGTTAGTGCATGTGAGTCACTTCCTGTTAAACCATTGGTCCTCCCCAGACACAGGGACAGTCCACAGGTGAGATGGCACAGCGCAGTATGCAGCGTTCAGGTGAAAGCCACTTTCCACAATTTCCCCCACTGAAGAAACCACGTTTTCATCTTAAAAGGCCTCTGACAAAGAAAGAGATCGGACCAGCGTACAGGTCGACTGGCCGTGGGGACTACTGGCTCACAACCCGGTCTGATGGTGACTCATCAAAACATTCGAAAAGTTTTTAAAGTTTTCCCTGGCTCTTTCAGTGTCTTTACCGGCTCCGTTAGTGTCATTTGTGTGACCGGTCCTAGCAGGTAAATCCGAGGCTGAATTTCTTTCATTGTCGACCTTGGAGCCGATGCTACACCGGCTTTAGTGAAATGGAGAGACCTACAAGCTGCTAAAGAACTCCAGCTTTTCTTCTATAACTGGCTTTTCTTCTCCTTCATGGTTACATAATGTTACCCAGTATGTTGACCAGTGAGGCAACAACCACATGGTGCCATCCATATCCACGCCTCAAGTCCCCAGATCAGACACTGAATTCTTTATTTATCAGACATGATCAAAACACAGACAGCTGACACAGTGTTGACATTATTTTGTTTAATATATTGGATAATCTTATTTAGAAAAGCCATGTCAGAGGCTTAGGCAGTCAGTATGTCGATGTGTCTCAAGTCTTTACGAAATCACTGCTGTCAACTTGAGATGTCTGAGGTATAGACAGAAAGATCAGTGGCACCCGTCTCAGAGAGCATGCATTAAGACTCTGGAGCAACATGTATATTTGATCCTACAGTGCAGAGGACTACATCCACATTCAAAAGAGAAATATTCAAATCAAACCTGTTCTGTTCAGAAATAGGTTTTTATAAAATAATGCTACAGAACTGTGAGATAAACCAAAAATTGATATGGGTTTCACATTTATTCTGCTTGTGCTACCCAGCCTGAGAGCTTGTTGAGATTTATTCCCTTTGATAGACTTTAATTTAGTTTGAAACAAACATTTGTCATACCCCGCTCTGCACTTAAGGTTATATTTTCCTTGTCTCACATTTTCATTATTTTCTGTTTTATTTTGGTGTTTCTCACGTGTCCTCTCGTTTTCAGATCCCTCACTTCCTGCCCTTGTGTCTCCAGCTGCTGTGATTGTCTGCACCGCCCCTTATTGGTTTCACCTGCGTCTCTTTGTCCTCCCCTTCCTAGTGTATTTAGTGTGTTTTCCTCTCCCTTCTGTGCCAGTTCATTTTGTCCACAGACTTACACGTTCCAGCCTTAGGTTCCTATCGTTTGTATTAGTAGTTGCCGACTTCTCACTTGCCTCCTTGACAAAGATTTTGCCTTACCCTTCAGATTATTTTTCTGATCAGTAAACTGTTTGCTGTTTGAACACTGCCTGTGTCTGAGTCGTGTTGTTGAGTCCAATCACATGTGGTTCCCCAGTGTTACAACACTGTGCTGTTATTAAAGTGTCATGAGGAAACATGACTCTCCACCTGGTAGGATTACAGAAAGCAGCATACGTAAACAAATTATAACGTTTAATGCCATTATGTTACTTGTATTACGTGTTATGATCATATACATATACATTAGTCTTTCAAAAATCCGCTTTCAATAAGCCTGCATATTTTTAAACAACAAATTATGTTTATTATGTGCCTGATGATGAAGGCATATATTATTATTCTGCCGACTTCGCAAGACTTGACACGCAGTTTACGTTTAGTGTCATTTTTAGAGCGTTTCAGACTTTATAATGGGTGTGTATTGGACAGAATATTCAGAGCGAGAGTGGATGACATCATCGTGAGGGTGGGAGAAGCGTTTAAGTGTGCTGTACTTAGCTGAAGCACCTGGTAGTGAAAATTCATGCAAAGCTGTACAAAATAAAAAAGAATTTAAATGTGCATAATGATTATAGATTTTGCAAGTGTTGCAGGTCTGTTTTGCGCACAGGAACCCTTCCTTTTTATTTATTTGCATGCACTCTCTTCCACTTTTTCAGTTAGTACTACTCTGTCAGAAGCATTAGCGTCCTAACTCATTTCCACCATCAAAGAGAGTGAAATTAGGGAAGGTGATGTGACGGACGGTCTATGACATTGTTATTTAGGGCTTTTCAAAGATCTTGAGCAGGTTCTGTGCTTGTAATAATACATCTTTATACTGTTACAAACCGTGACAAAATATTATCAGAAGTGAAAATGTTATGTTAGCTTATTGCCTGTTCACCTGCTATATATATATATATATATATAGATATAATGAATAGAAAGACTGTGTCCAGCTCCACCTTAAGACGGAGGACCCGTGTAGATGTAGAAGATAAACGACTTCAACAAATTAGGGATGACTGCACAAAACTTCACTGACTTTCAAATGACAACAGAGAGGGACCTTGGAGATATCAACAGAGAGTTTTTTGAAGAAAGTCTAAATTGTACAGATAATCTGACATGTTCAGACATTGCAACTGGAGAAGTGTTTATTGAGGAGGTAGGTGGCGTGGACGTAGATGCAGACATATCTGAGGGCGGAGTCAGACATCTCACTCAGATCATTTTAATGATGAAGTCTATGAGACAGTTTCACTCTGACAGCATTTGCAACTGGGCCATACACTTTGGCATTTCTTTGGTTGCTTTGAAAGCACTATTGGCCGTACGTCACATTTGCCATCCTGATCTTCCAAAGGAAGCTGGGACCCTCCTCAGGACTAAGACAAAATAATCAATTCAGGAAAGGGCTGGGGGACAGTACCACTATTTTGGTATTCAAACATAGATGGACTTCCTTTGTTCAAGAGCTCTAGTCTGCAACTGTGGCCCATCCTTGGTTCTGCTACTGAGTGTTCCCGTGAAAGAACCTGTAGTGATCGGCTCGTTCTGTGGACCAAAGAAACCCAGCTCAGCAAAAGAGTTCCTTGGAGGTTTTGTCTCTGAGTTACAACAGCTTGAAAAGGGTTTTGAGTTTGAGGGGAAGAAATTGAAGATGAAGTTGGACACAGTCATTTGTGACACACCAGCCAGGTCCTTAGTTAAAAACACAAAGAACCACAATGCCTACCATGGTTGTGACAAATGTGCACAGCCTGGAATATACATTAACAGACGCATGAAATACCCATGTACAGACTATATGCTCTAAGGACAGACGACTCATTTGAAAACATGGTTGATGAGACCTCCAACAGAGCTGGACTCAGGGTGGGCGGACATTTGCCTCCGCCGGTTGGGTTTGAAATAAGAAAGAGGTGGTGAGGGAGGAGAGAGAGAGAGAGAGAGAGAACATGGACAGCAGTATACACCATTGATTGTTAATTGTAACAGTGAAAATAACAGTTACACCCACAGGTAATGGTTTCCTGTTTAAATGTCAGACAGCAGACTTTGTGTTTAAAGGCTTATGAGCTTGTGTGATTATAGACGCCGTGAGAAAGAGTCATGCCGCCACTGATGATGACCTTCTGAAGGATGCTATACGGTGGTTCAACCTGGCAGCAGATAGAGGAAGCTCAAGAAAGCGTCAGCATCCCCACCCAAGAAGATCAGCCTGCTGTTTCACGTTGAGAAGATGTTTTGGTACGCAGACTCCCTGCAGTTTTTCAAACAGGTTCTTACCTTTAAAATCCAAAAGATTTTCATTACATAAAACTTTTTGATACAAGTTATGGTTGCATTTCATTTTGCCAGTAACACCTATATTCCACATGTATTTACAGTCTGTAATGTAATTTTTTAATAGAGGATTTCACTGTTGATAGCAGACTCCATCTTTGGATAATAACTGTGTAAGGGACTTACAGGAAACTGCATTTATGTTCCTCAGCGCAACAGTTTGAAATGTTCTGATAACTCTTACACCCATAACGAAGCTGCATTAAGTTACTACAATACAAACCCAATTCTCCTACTTCTACTGCTTCACAGTGAAAGCATTTAACTGTAGAATTGCTGGGTGGCTTAAAGGCTTAGATTTTTTCGAGTCTTCAATGAGTAAATGTTTTATTAATATCGATAAAGGCAGACTGGTTAAGTATTCAAACTTTTATAGAACAATCTAGGTGTTGGTCAGCTAGATTTTAGATTCCTGCAGGTAGTTTTAGCCAGATGAGCCATTTTGAATAAGGGATCCAGAACGAGTCTGGACCGAACTAACCACTTCATGAACGGGTCCAAATCCGGGCCGAATGAGCTGCTTCATGAGCGGATACGCACAGGGTTTGGCCCCTGGTCTGGATCCGTCATCGTCAAACAGTCAACTCCGTTTCGGACCTGTTTTATCGATCCGTTCCGGAGCCACTGACACCTCCAGGACAGATCCAGTGCAGAGTCTGTTTGATACCAGGGAGGTAAGGTAGGAAATAAAAGCGATCGTCTACATGGGAACATAGTGGAATAGCTTTATTGCAGATTACCTTCCGTAAGGGCATGTACATGTGTGTGTACATGTCTTGCTGTGGTTGTGGGGACACATTTGTGTTTGAAACCATCAGTGTGAGGTTATTTTAGCCAGTCATGACAGCTTCAAAAGGCTGTTTGAGGGACACCTGCAGTGACTGAGGTCAGAGTCAGGATGAGTCTCTATGACATTGAATGAAACTGAATGTAACGTCCTTTGCGCAGATTGAAACGAGAGGAGTGAAGTTCACGCACCAAACAGCAGGAACATTCAAAAGTTCTCCAGGAATTTTCTAGTTTTTATTATTTTATTTTTTCGTTTTTTTCAACCTGAAGGACTGAGGACCCTGTTGTTGTGATCAGACAAAAACAAACCACAGGCAACCAGTGTAGAAGAATAAGAACTCATGACCTGCTTTTAATAACAGGAAGACGAGATTACAGTAATCAAGGCTGGGTGAGGTACAACTAATTTAATCCTTGGACTGTGTGTGTATATAATTTATGCAGGCCTATATTCTCATTCAGGTATTTCAGGGTTTTGGTGTTCAGTATAATAATAATTACATGATATGCACGACATGAGAGCCAGCTGGTGTTTTATGTGTTCAGTACATGACTGGTGCTGGTTCAGACGCACAGTGGACACTGAAACGAAAGAAGAAACAGGAGATGAATGTAGTTTTACAATAATATTGTAGGATTGAGTGGAAATGATACCTGGACAAAACCCCCCCCCTCTCAAAATCAACTTATTATGTTTCAAGAGTGGAAAAGCTTTTGACAGCCTCGTTACGCCTTCTCTTCAAATCTTTGGATTGGAGAACGTTTGTTTAAATATAATTTGTTCCATGTTTTTGCAGTCCAGTTTTTAGTGCTCCATGATGTGACCATGACCTGTCCTTCATGATGCTCCTTAGGTTTATGGGTCCAGAAGGGTGTACCATCCTTGTCATGAAGATTGTGACTAGTGGACTACGCAGACTGATACGCATCTCATTGAAAACAACACAGTACAGACAAGCTTTCACACTTTGTCTTCCAAACTCCACCCACTACAATCCTGACTCATACTAGATGTAGACTAACTATAGAAGTCTGTACATGCATGTAACACACACACACACCCCCACACATACTCATGCAATGTTTAACAACAGCAGTCGGTCCACTTGTGATTGGCAGATCATCCAGAGGCGACGTAAAGCCTTTCTTTCGCCCTCAAACTGAGCTGTCAGTCAAATTAGAAGAGGGCAGTGCTGCAATATGGGTCTGAAAATAGCTTGTCCTCACCTCAGGCCCTTCGCAGGGCCAGCGGGAACACAATGTTTCAAGGCAGCCACAGAACTGAGAGGCCACATTCACCTGCACAGTCTGTGGTAATGTGGGATAAAGCCAGTGGGCTTGTCGCTCCCAGGGTGCAAAGTTTGAAAGTGGATTTGATTTTTGTTCAGACCCTGTTAAGGACATTATAACAGTGTGAAAAAAGTAGTTATAGGATTTGTATTTGGACTTTGGACTGAAAGGAGTCAGTTCTTCTTGCAGTTTTGGATTATTTGAAGTTACTGCTTCAGAATCAATGACAGACACACAAGCTTATATGTAAAATTTGGCCAAAAAAAAAAGTGCCACTTCCCGTAGCTACCTGGGTAGCTATCGGAAGCTAGAATTGCATTGTGAAAATGAGGCTTATAGGGACCCAGTTTAAACGTTGATGGTGTCATCTTTGTATGCAATCATCATTTACCTCATGGTGATAAGTTAAAGCAAAAAAAATACCTATTTCCACCTTAAGACAGGCTGTATTGTGTTGGATATAAAAACACAGCAGCAACAAGTGACTTATTATTATTAAGTGTGGAAATACACAGTCAAATTGAATAATAGAAACAACAGTGTGTGTGTGTGTGCGTGTGTGTGTGTGTGTGCTTTATGTTTCACACTTAATGAAGAGCTGACTTTGGCTTTTTTAACTAGATAGGTTCAGCCTTTTTAATGTGAACATGTGACCACATTTCATCATGTCTTCATTAAAAAAAAAAACAAAACCTCAGTCTTTAATATGCTAATAATGAGAAGATCTAAAAAGGTGCTGTACATAGCATGATTAAACCAGGCCAAGATCAAATATGACTTAGACAAAGGGAAGCGAAATCAAAAGCAAGGTGGCGCAGGGACAAAAAAGCCTTTGTATTATTTACCAGTAAACTGCTGTTAAAGAAGCTGCCCCTGTGCTGAGGATCCTCGCCCTCTGTCAGAAACCTCCTCACACCAAGTGGCCATTCAGGTAGTGAAGTAGATATCTGAAGGTCATTAAGGTTCCTCACTTGTTAACTTTGCTGCCTCCTGTTCTCTCTGCCCGGCAGACACATTTATGTCACAGCTTTGTGTTTCTGAAGTAATGCTTTATTATGCCCCTTCTTTTTTTTTTTTCTGAATGGCTCTCATTCTGTCGCTCTGTTGTGTCGTCCCTTTTCAATCCCTCTCCTGCTCGCTCTCCCTCTTACCTGCCCTGATCTTATGTTTTGTTTACTTCCAGCTGTGGTGAAGCTACGTCTGAGTGCCGTTCAAGACAACCGTGCTGAAAATCTCTTTTGAAGCACAACAAAATTGAGAATGCACTCCGCTTACGGCTTTGTACAAAAAAGAAAAAATCCACTTCCATTTCAAATTAGCAGTGCTTTAAGAGCATGTGCCATTTCAGCTCGACACTGTCTGTGCTTTACTAGATGTCAAGTAAAGCCTGCGTGTGCCTGCCTGCTGTTTCTGGCTGTTTGTTATAAAATGACTGTGCTTGAGTTTAGCATTTTCTTTCATATATTAAAATTGTGGCTGCGTGCCCTCACCTTGCAGCTTGTTGCAGCACATTCTAGTACATGAAGATATGCCGACTCACAGACTGGATGTAGAGGGATTTCGGTAAACACATGCTGAATGGTGGGTCCAGGGGGGCGGGGCTTGGGGCATGGCTGAGGGCGGTGACTTTGGTGTCACAAAGTTACAGAAGCCTGACAGCTTGTTTTAAGGCTCCGTGTCTAAATACAGGCTTTGCTCATTTCTCTGTGGACTTTGATTATTTCACAGTATTAATATAGAACCTAGATCTGCTTTATAATCAAAACAGACTCACTTTATACAATATGGAAGCTTTAAAAAAAAGTTTGACAGCTGTGTCATAATCAAGACAAAGCATTTCCAGTTTTTGTCTTTGGTGAATGCAATGCGTCTCTGTCATAAGGAGACATTATTATTCTATCTGTAAATAGTTTCTCATTTTTAAGAGATGCACTTTATCACAATAAACGATCTATTATATAAAAGTGATTATACATGAACAAGTCAGAAAAAAAAAGTTTCTACACTGCTGTGTTCAGTGGAATGGTTCAAATGTTGTTGGATATCACGTTGTGATGAAAGACTATTTCTACAGGCAAATCTTTGAGTTATTGTTTTGTTTACCTTAATTACAACACGAAAACTGCCATTTAGGAGGAACATTTTCTAAAAATGCCCCACAGTACCATGAGATAGGACTATATCTTTGTTTGAGACTCTTGTAAATTGCAGTGCAGCAGCGTTTCTTGATGCACATCAGATGTTCATAGGAAGCTCATAAAAGCTTTGCGAAGCTGAATCAGTAATGATTATGGCCTTATAAATTCCACACAGATTTTCTCCACAGCAGCAATGCTGGGAACACTTACACTTCGCTGAGCATGGCTGCAAAAGTGATGATGCATTACAAAGGAAGTCAACACAACTCAATATTTTATTTAAAGTATGAAGGAAATTAGTTCTATCACGCCGACAATCTGGGCTGGAATTTGAACTTTTTTTTTATACTTTTCATACATTTTTCTCAGCTTTATTATTTATGATAAACAAGTCACAATAGAAAATAAGCCTTGAACAATGAATCACAGCTGTTGGTTGTTATTTAAATGCTATATGTCTGCAGTGTGGTTTCCTGTCATACCCTAATGTGCTCTCCAGAGGGCTGAAGCAGTTACACCCTATGTGTTTTAAAGCTCTATATGATTTGCTCCCTCGATGCATTTTGGGTTAGCAATTGTACGAATTATGCACATCTGTGTTGATTTGTGTTCCCATGTCTTACAAATGGCTTCGGTGTTTTCTGCAGCGCATCAAGTTGCATCAGTATCAGTGGATCCCTGGTTTTCTTTAAAAAAACATTTTGTTTGTTTTTTGCTAGATCTTATGTGGCTGTCTGTGCTGCGCTGGTGTGTGTGTGTGTGTGTGTGTGTGTGTGTGTGTGTGTATACATGTGTGTATGAGAGAGACAGTGAGAGCTAAGTTTGTCTTGAATTCTATCTTTGTGAAGACTAACTTCAGACCCTCAGACTGATCGCAGCCTTGGAACGTGAGGACACTTTTTAATGCTGAACATATATTAGCTTTAAATATAACATGACATACAAAAAAGTACAATAATGTCATGCTATGTGTCCTTATTTTAAGAGCATTTAAGGAATCACTGACTCAAAATACAGAGTTGCTGCTGCAAGGAAGTCCTGCAGAAATATTTCCATGGGCTCATAAATAGCATTTGTGATTAATTCTGGGTGGGAGCAAAGCATCTCTCCACAGCATCAGTTTGTCAGTATGAAATGCAACCAACAACCCCACTGTGTCTCCGCCCTTTTTCAACCATTTTTATGCTTGAATTACTGTTGTATCCCATGGCTGTTTACCGGAGGAAAAAAGGGTAAACTTTTTTCTAATGCAGATGCAAGTGTGCATGATGATTTCAACTGAAAACAGACACCACACTCCCAATAAAAATAATTGTCTGTAGCCATTTCATTTCATGGCCATAACACGTTATTTTTTACCCATACAGGCCTGCAAGTAGTAAAGCGGTTTTCAGATCAAGATAAAGATCACGCCGAGCCAGACTTCTCCCACAGTCATTCTGTCTTCATCTCCAATTCATTCTCTGTATTACACCATGTTTATTTTTTTCCAGGCATTATTTGACATTAATTTCCGCTGCAGCACATTTTACATTAGCATTACCGACCAGTGTGAGTGGACCAATTACCTGATCAGTGGCAGATGGCAGACAGATGGATCCATTCCCCAGGAATTGTTTGACAGTGTCACTGCTTCATGTTTCTGTTTGTACTTTATGATAACAAGAGAACGAGAGTTGTTTTTGACACCTAAATTGAAGTGATCCAATCTACAGCCTATTTAGTGGAAGCGTTCATATTAAGTGATGAATGGAAATGGTTTCCCCAGGGTAATTTTTTGAATGTCAGTTCAATATATGAATATGAATGTACAAGCTCTGACTTGGTGTTTGGAGCAAATGCAGTTTGCTGAAATTGTTTACATGAATCCGAAGAATCCCGATGACCTAATATCCTCCAAATTCACAATAAATTGAAAGAATGAAAATAAGTGTCCACAGCGAATGCCAGAGCTGCCTTTGACTTTGCACCATATTGTTAGTTGTGACCCCTTATATCAGAACTGATTACACCGTCATTGGACAGTGTAATTGGAAATTATACTGTTAAAGTCTTATTTACTGAGGGAACACTCATACTTAGTATTATATTCATAATGTGAAAAGCCAGGCTCAGCTGTGGAAAATGATACTTGAATGTTAGTTTTTGTAGTAAAGGTGTAGCTGTGTCGCGTTGTGCAGAAAAGACTCACTTCCTGCAACTGTCTCTGAGCTGTTTATTCACCGATTCTATCGGCAAGAAGTTTCTCTTGCCCTCAGCACCTTTTCTCCTCCCAAGAAAAAGTTCAGAAACAATAGCATACACAATAGAATCACAAAAAGAATAAATTGAATACAAAATATATAAACAACATACAAATGTAACAAAGAGCTGCATAAACCCAAATACCTGCAACTGGGAAAACGTAGGACATTCACAGGGTTGCTCTCAGTGCCTGTGTAACATCATGAGTAAAGTCACTAAATGTCCAATGCTAGCAAACACAGTCTCAACAGTGCACTGAGAGCATGACAAGCTACACTACACTACAGCCCCCCCACCCACCCACCACCGTCCCACCACTCCAAATTAGCACCTGGAAAAGAAAACACTTTCTACCTTTTAAAAGAAACATGGGGCGTTTTTTTTTTCCATTGCACCTTCATTAACTATGTCCAGTTCTAATGCGTCACACACATTTGGGGAAGAAGCCTGTGCGTGTGTGAGACAAGGTTCTGTCAAGGATTTTCTTTGTAGGAAGATGAATCACTTCACCGTCACCAAGTGGGAGGAAGCCCTTGCATACTCATTCTTCCCCGAGTGGATTTACTTCATGGATAGCTGTGTTCAAACTTCGACATATAGCGTGTCGAGTGGCGAGAGCAATAGGGAGACACACTTGACTAAACTGCCGCTCAGTGATCTAGTGACATGAACTTACCTGTGTGACCATCTTCAATCTAAATTCCTTTTTGATTTTTAAAGTGTCACATAATGACAGCAGTGCTCAGTAAAGGATGTCATTGGAGGTAGGCAGATCATTATTTTGGTCTCAGTTTCTGGTTTTATTTGAGACCATTTGAAATGTTGACCACAAGATATCTACATTGTTTTAACTCTAAAAATGTACAATAGATATGTACATGAACAGCTCCATCATTAACATATAACTTATTTGGACATGTTTAATGGTAACCGTTCTTAGTCTGTGTGGAATCTATATAGTTGAAGAAATTAAGTGTTCATCATTCATGTTCATCTTCATTTGAATTTCAACCGTAATTTCCATGATTACTTGCCATCAAACACAGGAGATGCTCTGTCTGTTTGTTCTCTTGCAGAAGAACTCTAAGGACAAACTCCTTCGTGTATTTGTGTATAAATAATGAAGCATATTTACTGTGCATTGCCGTTACCTTTGTTGATGTAAAAGGAGTCTCCAGTTGGCTGCACAGTCTTCACTGGAGGACAGAATCACAAATAAAACAACAGGTTTTCTCTTTAAAGGAGGGGGGTCAGGACCCCTGAAGAAAAGTCCCAAGAAAAATCTAAGGGGAGTCACAAGATGATAATGGGATGAGACAGAAACAAAGAATTTCTCTTTTCTCTTTATATTCTTTTTTTCCCTATCTATCCTGGAGTGTAAAAACTCTGCAAATCAAACAATCTGAGAAGGAAATGTCACTCTGTGGTTGACCTGCTCACAGCTCATGACCACGCAGACCTGTGAGGACGGCTTCAAATTGACTACTGCTTCATTTCAAAAGATCAGAGGACAATAAAAAGTTGGGAACCTCTTCCCCCTTGTTCATCCCTACTGACTCCATCAAGCCTCTTAGCTCTTTAGTCCACATAAAAGCTGGCCATCATGTCAGCTTTGTTCTTCCTTTCTTCCTTCGGTTACTTTGTTCCACTTGCCATAGTGTAATCTGGTCTGTAGCCATCTGACACAAATGGCACAGATGGGGAAGTGCAGGATTTTTTTCAGCAGTTCATACAGTGTCATGGGATTAAAGATGGTGGAGATTGCTCACTGGAGGAATGTGGCTTATCTAGTTGACATGCTCACAAGCCGTGAGAGTGTCAAAGCAGTTTCTGAGGTCAGTATTGGTGCTGTTCTTCTTTTTCTGCACCAGACTCAATGGGTAATAAAGTTTAGGTTGGCATGGAGCAGCCACACCTCACTGCTGCTGCACTATGTCTAACAGACACAGGCCTAGTGAGGCACCATACTGCAACCAACCAGGACACAAGTTGATCTTAGTGAAGATATCATAAAGAATCTGGCTCCGAAATTCAGAAATGGGATGTTTTACAAGTTAGGATTACTGATACATGATGTCTTCACGGTGGGAAGTGGGGGCCGCCGAGGGAAACTGGCACCGTGCCCTGAGTGAAACGGCAGCCAAACAGGGAAGAGGACAGACAGAGAGGGGTTAGGGTTATCAATAGGAAGGTTGGGGGTCAGAGATGGAGAGAGAGACGGTAAAAGAATATCTGCTGTGTAGCAAAGGCTGAGTCCAGCCTGGACCAACACTGGTGCAGGTGTATGAGACGCTTCTGTTTGAAGCACACACAGTTAAAAAAAGAAAAATTCACAAAGAGTTCTTCAACTCTACACATGGCCAGAAAACTGTGAGATTCCTCTTCCTATTGTACAGCAACAGTTTTCTGAAAGGCAGCGAGGCAAGTCAAGTAAAGGCACAGAGTGAAAGAATAAATCTGTCGGAGGCTGACTGAGAGAATCTCTCCCTGATGAAGTGCAAGTCTCAGCGACAGTGTTAACATGCAGTGAAATAATATCTGAACAAGAATAATTTACTCTTACTTAAGTAACCCCACATTAATATTTCACCCAGACAAGAATGACAACACTATACCCCCACTCTCACAGAAACTTCAAAGTGAGAGCTGTTTTCTTCCACATATTAATGCTTAATCCAATTCAACAGTCTTCACTACTTTCCACTCAGTCGGGGTGGGATAATACAAATTCAGCTTGCATGGAAATGTCATCACTATCTCAGAGGCTGTCGTGGAGTTGAGAGAGACTTGATTTAGTCATTTTGCATTTTAAAAAGTGATTTAAGGGTGGCATCATTAAAACTAAATAGTTCCAGAGACATCAGAAAAAAGGTTTTCCTTTTATGAGCCACTCCAAACAAAAGACAAGGAGGATCTGGGGACCCATTCTAATGAAACTAATGCAGCAGATTGGCAGAGGGAGTGGGAGGGCGCTGTGGTGGAAAGCCAGAATGTGTGACTGCCAGCATCAGTGCATTGTGCTCATAAGATGTTATTATTCTTCTTTGCCTATATAAAAAATGTTGGGTACTAAGCATGAAGAATTAAGATATCACAAGGATTTAACACCCGGCTGAAAGGCGGCGTTTCACTGTCCTCCATAGTTAAAGGTCCCATAGTGTATAAAGTGAGATTTCCATGTGTAGTTTGATTATAGATCAGGTCTAGGTTCTATATTTATACTGTGAAAGTATCAAAGCCTCAGTCCACAGAGAAATGCACACAGCCTGTATTCAGAAACTGAGCCTTAAAACCAGCCATCAGTACTTCTGTAACTTTGTGATGTCACAACAAAGCAATCACAGCTCTCAGCCACGCCCCAAGTCCCGCCCACCTGGACCCAACACCTGACCTTGCAGGACTTTTCTGTGAGTGTTTTACCTGAAATCTGCTATATTTTTATTTGATAACTCAGAAAATAGTCAGCCAATCAGAGGAAGAGGCTCAGAGCCTCTTCTCTTCTGATTGGCTCATCGAACTGTTGTTACTAGAGCTCCAAAGAGAAGCCTGAGAGAGGAGATGTAAAACTACATTGAGACGGTTATTTGGTTCTTAAAACCACAAACATATCTTCTTATATCAAAACTTTAAATAAAACGCCGGAGGAGTGTAAAATATGGCACCTTTAAAAGTTTTAAGTCTCCCCAGCACCTTTAACCATGCCCTTTAACCATGTACACCTGCTCATCTCTGCAGTTTGTGTGAAATGAAAATTGCAGATAACTTTAGCAACATGTAGTGAGCTAGCATTTGACTCACCTTTATTTTAAGTCTGCTCCTCTGTAGCTCTTCCTGAGTTTGACTCAGAGGTTCCGTCAGTTTTGAATCCCATTTGAATCAAACCCAGGAAGAGCTGCAGAGGAGTCGATTCAGGAGGTGACAGCTTAAAACATGAGTCAGAGGCCTGGTGTGCTGGTATGATGTAAACTGGTTGAGGAAGGAGGAAGCTTTGAGATCAAAAAACTGACACAACCACATCAACAAACAATACAATTAGAGATCCCCAGAGCGTCCTGTATCAGCAGGGGCTTATCACTTCCTGCATCCCTGCAGAGTCGATGTCCTGAAATACAGTATTTCAATAACGTGACATCATTATAGAGCTAACAGAATCATCCTTCTCTTCTGTGGTGCATGCAGTTATTAAAGAGCCAGTCAGAATCTGCAGATGAAGGTACTGTGGTGACAGCTCAGGAAAAAGAACAAATTGCATGCAGATGTTTAATATCCTTTGCCATTCAAAATGAATGAGGACGCTGTTGTTTTTGATGAAACACAATTAAATGTGTCCATTCTGAGTGCACATCAGTCCAAACAGCTGCAGTTGTGAAATGAAATGTTGTATTGTTGAAAAGACATGACGGTTGGTACCAAATTGGAGCTAGCCACAGAAAAAGTGAAAAAAAAACATGGAAAACTGGGGTTGGAAACAAATCTACATTTACTTCCTCATTGAAAAATTCTGGATCAGGCCTTGTGCCTCCGCCCACTACCACCACCTCCACCTGCTTGCTCCAGGTGGACAGGTGAAAGAGCAGAGAGTATCAAGATGGTGAGAGGAGGAAACATCAGAGAGACTCAGCCACATGTTTGAGCCTCAGTCAGACTCAGACTCACTCCAGAACGGTTAGCGTAGTTAGCATCTTTTACTTGTTTATGTTGTTTGTAAATTTCATGCTAATGCTAACACTAATGCTAACGCTAACGCTAACGCAAACTGGCTCTCTGTACTGACAAGGTTTTGGGTAGTAAGTAGGTTATAGTGTTGGGTTATTTTGAGAAGTTTCTATGGTCATTGAAACTGTTTGAAACTTCATTTTGAAAGACGACACTAAACATATTTTGTTGCTCTGGTTAAAAGGACTTGTTTACTAAAACCTGCCTGCTGTCTCTGTAAAATCACCGTAGGTACTCTCACCTGCAAAGGGTTCAGAAGGCTCGGTTTCACTCCTCCGGCAGTAATGAAACACATCAACAAAGGTGACTTAAAGGAGAAATGTGTGCAAGGTTAATACAAAGGAGATGGATTTGATGTAGTGGAAGAGGTTTCCATTTAATTTGCTGATAGTATGAGTGCATTCTAATCCTCCTCGTCTCTATTTGGTTCGTATGATAGGTGCAAAGGAACCAGGAAAAAAAATCACAATGCCGATATTGACTCGTGCATATCCACAATTTTATCTCTCTTTGTTTTTGTCCTCTGGGACACCTTACAGCAGGAATGAGAACGCTGGAGAGAAGAGAAGGAGGATAAGACTCAGTCAGTGAACACTGCCCGCTCTCCTCTGGGGGGGGGGCATTCAGTACCACAAACATTCAGGCAGATCAATTTGACGAGGAGACTGGAAAACAGTAGAGAAAGGCACGTAGTCCCAGGTAGAACACACACACACACACACACACACACACACACACACACACACACCTCCTTCTGCCCACTTATTCTCCCTTTGCAGATTAACAAGTACACAGAGACATAAACAAAACTGAACTTTAAGATAGAACAAGAATAGTTGTGTTCCTACCAATATAATGAGGGCAGAAATGCGCAAGCACACATGCACGTGATTCTGCAGTACGTGTGCACATGCAGGCATATATTTGATAAAGACATTCACAGGAAGATGGTCCCTTCCAATATATGAAAGGAAAAAGCAGTGCTGAGCCATGTTTTTGATAGACACAGAACCAGCAGATACAAGCTTGTCAGTGGGGATCCTTCAGATGTATTTCAGGTATTCTAGTAGAAATCTGCAGGTCTACATATTGGGCACTTTTTCTGTGTTGCCAATATGATGCCACCTTGCTTTTCTCCCATCACACACATTTCTTCAATACATTTCTAACCTCTTTACACTTGAGTTTCTTAGATTTATCAGTCAATAACCAAAACAGCTCGTGTGTGCTGAAGATTAAATTGCTGAATTTCGTGAAGACCCATTTTTTAAATAAAAAAAAAATATATTTCTCTCTTCTGCACCTCTTCTCTTGGCTCCTCCAATCTATCAATTAACGTCACGGTATCCTTCAAAGGCATAGGCAGTATGTAGCAGCCACAACCCGTCAGTCCTACCAAGCGTTCACTCAAACTGAATTCAGTTTTATTCAACTGTATCATATAAAGGTGTAGCACAGAATTAATTCCCAGAATTCTTTTCATTCAGACTTGCTTCTTTGGATGATCCTCTTGTTCTTTTTCCTTTCATCCAGCTCTTCACCTCTGCATTCAGTGTGCAGGTTATTTAAACAAAGTGATTTCTCCTTGGGTTTTTGAAAAAAAAAATCTGACCTCAAACTAGCACAGACAAACAGTGACGGATGAAATGATTTTCTCACGAATAAATGTTGCACTTGAACACACCACAAAGACAACATGCTCGATCATTTCTGCATCTGTGCGACATGAAATAATTAATAGTCACAGATAGATTGTTTATATGTGATTCTTTAATATGAAATGAAACTTTGATCATGAAGCGCAAAGTTTATTGTTGCAGTCCCATGACCTTTTTGCTCATGGAAAAAAGATAAAAGATAATAGGTGGTCCATGCATCAAATGGAGGATTTAATGATTAGATTTGTTTGGTTAAACAGCCAGCCACAAAAACTATAGACGATGATCAACTACAAGATACTAAATGCAGCCAATGAACAACTCCTGGCTTTGTATTTTAGCCTTTATTCTGGCTCCTGTTCCTGCCTCTGTTTCAATCCTGCAGGGTTCCCACACCTTTTTAAACGTCAGATTCAAGGACTTTTCAAGGACTGTCCAGGACCTTCAGTTTCAATTTTTTTGCACAAAATATATAAATTCAAGCACTTTCAATGAGCCTATTTATGTTTATTTTTAACAACTTTCAAGGCATCGATTTTTTTTCTCAATATCACAAACTTTAAAGGATTTCAAAGACCCATGGGAACTGTTTAACACCCTCCATTTCTCATCCTGTATTCCCAGCACCTGTCTTGTTCTGCGGCGTGTTGCTCTGCTCACTGAGTCAGGATTCACCTCGTGTTCTGCGTGAGACTGACAGCTGACTGACAGTCCACAGCTCGTCCCAGGGAGTTACAAATTTAGCAAACATGCTGTAACACGAAGAAATGCAAAACAAATCAAACCAAACCAAATGCACAGGCATACTCCGGACAGATTCAATGACACAGTTGCGCACATTAGGTTTGCAGAGAAAATATGCAGATGGAAATATACATAGAAATAAATGAAACAATGTGTCCAGATGGCAAACCGATATATTATCCAATATTGTCAGTGGAGGGGTGAGTATGCAGTAAGATAACTGTAATAACATAGAATTGTACCCAGCTGACATTAATCTACAACCGATAGCTGTGAGCCAGTTGACAAACAAAACACCACCTTTGAAAATCGCATAATTTTGGAGGAGATGTGTTTCTCCAGGCAAATCTTTTGCTTTGTAATATTTCTTGTAGGTAGCATCATAAGCCTTATGCACAGCAGTTTCAAAACATCAATGACAAAAGAGGCAATTTTGTAATTTTCGAGCATCATTGGTTAATATTTGCCCCACTGATCTAGTGTCAGAGCTGAAAACCACATTCCCAACAACTTGCTGTGAAAGCTGGTATACTGTCAGGTCCTTGTACGCCTGCTTCCATGTTTAGATGTTAATCCCACTTAATGAAAATTGAATCTCCCCATGTCTCTTGACTCGCTGCAGCCGTCAGCGAAGGGAAGTACAAATCGAAGGTCTGACAGAGCAGAGAAATGTTAGAAACAGGGCGTAACAATGACTTGGCCTTTTACAGTCAGTCATGGTGCCTCATGTCATTATCTGGCACCAGCTGCCAGTAGACTCGTGACCTTTGACCGCTCTGCTGTCCACCATGACAGAATTCTTCAGGGATGAGATTGACCTCTGGTCAACTGACATGTCAAGAAGCTCTATAAGTAATGAAGGCCTTGTGTGTGTGTGTGTGTGTGTGTGTGTGTGTGTGTGTGTGTGTGTGTGTGTGTGTGTGTGTGTGTGTGTGTGTTTTCATTTTTTTCTGTAGTTTCAGAGGGTATGGTCATGTAGTGCTTGTCTGTCATCACGTCCCCACTTGCTCAGCTAACCAACGTCATCTGTGAGTATACTTTCTCCTGCGGGTTCAAGTTTTGCTTCAAACGCAAATGTGCTTCAGCTGAGGTCTACCAGTCAGGGCTTTCCTGAGGACACAACTTTCAGAACAAATCAAACAATACACCACTGTGCAGACCTGAAACTCCAGCACATACAAAGGTTAAATGTCTCTTAGGTAAATGCCACAAGAACGGCTGCAGGGGAGTGCCTCTTCTTCTTCTCTGCCACATGGTCACCATCCACTACAGAATGATATTTGTGTGTGCACATCCCTTCCTATATTTGGACCAGATACAGATCCACAAAAAGACATGTCTGGACCATGCCGGGTCTTATCTCCTTTCCTTTGTTTAACTATTGCACAATTCATTGAGTATAAAACCTGTTGTTATGTCGGTTTGCAGTGCCCTCAAACAACAGGCTGCCTTCAACACTGTCTATGAAAGATTGATTAGAGAGTATTAGCTATGTTTGATGTGTCCTAATATTTAAACAGAAACCTGCCACCCTCCAAAAAAGCACTCATGTGCCATAGCATTAAGTCTCTTAAACAGTGGTGATTCTAGACTCTGCGGTCCCCAGGCAAAGAAGGCTCACATGCACACACATCAGTAGATGCTAAATTTTACAGGTGTTCCCTGAATGCCTCACAGGGAAGCAATAGGTAGACACTAGCTACAGCATGCATCATGAGGGGCCCCACTTGCATTGTATGCCTTTATGGGAGGTTTAAGGGGGTTTATAGTTGTCATTGCAAAATGTGCCAACCAGGGGGGCCTCTTTTCCGCTTGGGGGCCCGAAGCATTTGGTTTGCCTCTCCTGACGGCGCACCTCTGCTCTTAATTTTTCCATAGCTCTTTATGTTCTTAGATGTGCAACCCTG
Source organism: Seriola dumerili (assembly GCF_002260705.1). Classification (NCBI taxonomy): domain Eukaryota; kingdom Metazoa; phylum Chordata; class Actinopteri; order Carangiformes; family Carangidae; genus Seriola; species Seriola dumerili. Next base: position 1,492,890 of record NW_019174375.1, on the reverse strand, counting down.
ATGTCAAAAAGCATTAGGTTTATGTTCAGTGGTAATATTGTTTTATTATCCAACAAGAATATTTTTTAAATGACCTTATTCTAAAATGTCTGTGATTGTTGTAACCCACATTAAAAAAACTTATATAAATAAATATAAAAGCCATTAAAATGCATAAACAAGTCATTAAAATGCCTAAATACTTTATTATTAAAATGAACAAATAAGTGGTTAAAATCTATAAATATGTTTTAAATGGTTAAAATGTGTACATTTCCTTGACTGAGAGTCAATTTAAAAACATAGCCCTTTATAGCCCTTTAATGGGAACAATTAAAAGTCTGCCTACAAAAAAAAAGAAATAAATAATGGTGGTGACGCTTCCCCTTTAAGAGCCTCCATGCACCTTGGTACGGCAGCCTAAGCGGAGCCGACAGCAGAGGGCAAAGCAGGAGAGAAGCAGGAGAAAAGCAGGAGAAAAGCAGAGGAAATACTTTCTAAAAGTTGATTTAGAAGATGTGAAACAATACTTACCTGGTCGGTAATCCATGAGGACCTTATCTTTATGAACCACAACGAAATTGGTTAGTTTTGAGTCCTTTCATTAAAACTTTGCTTGTGATACACTTTGCCTATAATGTTTAAACTTGCCAGCTAATAGCTAAAATAAATATGTGTAGAAGGTCATAAACATTACAGACTCCTTAGCGCTTGATATTTTAGGTTTATTAAGGAGACCATGTGTCAATGTACACAATGTTGAGTGGGGAAGTGCTGAGTTTCTGTTATGTGAAACATAAGGAGTGAGGGTAATGTTGCAGCTTTGGCGCCATTTTCGGTCTGTGTAAACAACTTAGCAATAACGTTACGCCGCCATATTGGTCCTGGCTGAACAGCGTAGCAGTAATATTACGACTCCCAGCAAATGTAGAACTTTATTGAGTTGATTTATAATGACAGAGTAATTTATTTTCTTCTTCTTCTAATTTTTTTTCATGCACCTGTTTAAAGTTGGATTCAAAGTGAGGATCTTTCCATGCTGTGCGTGTGGGGCCACACACACACACACACACACACACAACTGGGAGACAAGATGGCGAGCCAAACCCATGAACTACGTTTCTAGAGACCCTGCTTCATCGTGCCAGTGAGAAGGATCCGCTGCACACGGATGGACTGTTGGTAAACTCACTGCCAGAACGGTAGGAGTATCTTAACTCTTTATTTATTTGAACAGAACTTGATTTTGAACTTGTTGAACTATAACTGGAACTGAACTTGAACTTGAGTTTGAAAATAAATTGATCAGAGTTTGAACTGATTTGAAGTTTTATATATTGTACTTTATCTGTCAAGGTTATGTTTTAAATTGTATAATGTGTATAATATTTCACTTTGCTTGAATTTTGATTTTTTTTTTATATTCATCTCTTACCTTCGAAAGAAAAAAATAAAAAAACAAAAACAAAATAGGGACAACCTATTAACCTAAACTAGGATAGTTAATTAAAGACCGGTCTATCCTAAACTAACTTAAAGTGACCACCCCGCCCGGACGGATAATCAAACTACACTATTCCAAACTTAGTTTTAAGTGTCTAAACGAGGAATAAGTGACTCTTACTTACCTTCTGTGAATTTTACTTACCTTTTGGGTACCTGCAGGGCTATTAATATCTGTTAATTGATTGTTAAATGGTTTTGTCTTGTGAATGTTCAGTAAAATTCTGGCTTTTGCATTTAAATCATCTGGTCTACGGTCTATTTTTATACTGCTACCCCTACTCCATTCAAGCTTAGAACTGGTCCAGTAGCTTTATTGTTGTATTGGTTGATAAAAGTGCTACACTGTGGTTACAGAAAGACCATGATTATGGCAAGTAATCTTTGGTGAGAGGGGGCAATTATGGACTTGGTTAGTGTTGGAGAAAGCTTTTAGTTAACTTTAAAAATAAAAATAAAAACGAACAGTAATTCCAGGTCTGCGATTCGGCACACAAAGATGTTTCATGCCCGTCCACCGCTCCAACCTCCACTACTTTCCAATTTGTTACATGAAGGGCACATTTCCTCTTAGATTGGCACTGACATTGGCACTGGACCTGGGGGATAATGGGCTCAGATGAGGTACACACATTTAGGATGTAGGGTACAATTCCATTATGTTTTTTGGTACTAGGATTTCAGTGGAACTACAGCTGTATTTCTAAAGCATGTCAGTGTGTCTTCTGGCATCCTGTCATAAGTGCGATTTCCTGTCTTTCCTTTAAGGGTTTTTTTTTCTTCTTTGTATATGACTCTGATCTGCTGTTGCTTCTCCCTGACCTTCTTCTTCTTTCCTCCGCTGTCAGATGAAAAGTGAAAACACAACGTTCAGACCAGAGTTTTTTTTTTTTTTTACAGTCAATCCGCATCATTTATTGTCTTGAATAGGTCACTCATCATCTGAAAGTACACACAACCTCAGGGGTGAGAGGAGCATGTCTTGAATTTAGAGTCATGTCACGAGCCTCAAACACTTTTTTCCTGCACAATCCATTAAAAGCAAATAATACACACAGATGAATAAGACAACTCCACCTTAGAACATGTTTAAATCTCATCAGGATTTTGCCTTTGCTTTGGCTTTCCTCCACTGAATATTCTTCTCATCCTTCTTTGTGGATGAATAAAAAAAAAAAATCCTGAAGTACATCCACTGCTAGCCCCTTTTTTAAAAGGAGGATGGGATATTATCAGGTATTAGAGGCTTATAAAGGACAGGTAGACTGTCATCTTCCTGAGCTGTAGGAGGATTTGTTGATAACCTTTACCCTGAGGACTTCCAAATGCGCTGATATCGCTGCCGAAGAAATAGGGACTTGCTTTATCTGGCCCACAGCTACACTCACTCTCCTCAGACATTTCAGTTTTTCAATCACAGCTTATGTGAGAATGGATTCAAAGCCTGCCCCTGACCCAAAAGAACAGGTTTCGGTGTTGACGTCAGTGTGAGCGTGAGGAGACAGAGAGAGGCCGAGCCTTTTGAAATACTCCTCTGGCTTCCTCCTATGATACATGTACCGGATATAGCTGGTGGGAATATACAGCAGAGACTGTTTATACATACAAGCACACATGTGCAGTGTACTGTCTGGAATCAAAATGATCAGTGAGCGCTGGGTCCACAAGGTGTTTGAAATCCCATGTGCAGCCAAATCACAGGTAGTTTGTAATTTTCCATTAACCCCGCATATATGACATGTTGTTCATGATGCCATGAGTGTGTAGTGAGGTTAAAATATATTTCTCTAAATAAAGATTCATGGGGGTTGGACTGTTTTGAATTGGATTCATGCCTCTGTTACCCAAATCTGATGTACAAAAACTAATAAAGATACGTTATGAAAGTGACCTGGGGGTAATTACACCCATTTCAACGTGAACCAGAGGACAATAGAGCAATTAGCTCTGACCCAATTACACCAAACTGTTGTGAATAAGAGAGATAAATGATGAAGCTGTAAGAAGAGATAAAGATGATATAAAGCTCAACCTGCTGCTGGGCAACCTCCACCACCTGTCATCAGTAAATTACTACGTACCGTACCATGATGAGGAGTGAATCACATTATCAATTACATCATTCATTTAATATCACATTAGGAAATTTAATCATGCAATCTTCAGTGTTAAAGCACGGTCTTAGGAAACACCACATCTCACATGTTTTACATGTGAATGCACAGTATGCTTCTTCTTATGCTACAAAAACAGAAGAGTCGTGAAGTAGTATGTGGGATCATGGGAGTTGTTGTCTTCACCACCTTTCGCATCGGCTTCTCTCAGTCCGGATTCCTTTAGTGTCAGTCGTTCAGGAAGTTGCCGAATTATCAGCAGAGGTCTCCGGCTCTCCCTAACAAACAGACCGGGTGATTATAACCAGTAAAAACACTGAATAAAGCAGTTTCACAGTAAGCCCCCTGAAAATCATGGAGGAAAATCATGGTCCATGAACTAAACGACGCTGTACGGCCGACGCGAGACGTTGGGGAAGGGTTAGGACTCATAACTTGCGAACCAGATGTTCAGGAGGTTTTTTTACCGTCAGCCGATAAATGCGCAGTGGCTTTGCTTTTGCTCAAGTCATCCTTGAACAAAGTCGATATGTTAATGGACAGAATATTTGTATTATGTGGAAAAGTGATGCCAATGCATACCCTTTATACAGTATTTACACTGTGACTGCATATTTCTAAACACCCTGTTCCAAGTATTTGTCTACTGTCTAGAGTAGACGTTTTAACTCGGGGCCTAATCACATCCTTACATAGGATCTAAGGGGTCACCCGTGAGCTCAGTGGACCTAATCACCCTGTAAAAGCCTCAGCTGCCCTGTTTATATGGTACATTTCATGGCCCTGGGATCTTAACTGTGGTTTGACATTGGTAATAAAGTGTTCTGAGCTGCTACATCTCACAGCAGCAGCAGTTCTCTGAAACTTTCACTCTGAAAACACCTCTCTTTTGACAGGTGTTGCAGTCAGCTTTTTGTTCCACACGGCAACCTTGTCTGATTTTGTTGTCAGTCTAAGTTTGCTAGACCACAGCTCCTCCCAGTATCTGCAGCAGATGCTTTCTGATGTGAGCCACAGCGCTCAAAGGTATATATTTTTTTTTTTTTTTAGGCAACATCTCTGTAACACAGTTTTCCAGTTCATCTTGAAAACAACTTATATGTGCTTATTTTGGAATAATTATTATACTTTCAGATTTAACCAAATTGCAAGGGAATAGATAGCGAGCCGATGATAGCATGGATGTAGCAGGTTGTAATTAGTGTGATAGGCGAATGAACACAAGTAGTTTGTTTTGAATGATTTCCATTAACTTACTTGTGAAGCCACATTAGAAACATCCTTTCTGAGGAAGAGTTGCGGCGTAGGTAGAGGTCAGGCTCATTTAACAGGCTACAGGCCAGAAGTAACTAAAAGGCTCATGGTCCAGATCTAGACCCAAACGCCATCCTGTCTGGACCCCGACATATAACTTATAATTGAGAATTATTACATTTTGATGAAGCGTCTCTATTTGAATCTTTTCTAGCCTTTGTGGCACTGGTCACGTGACGCTACTCAGCCAAAGGACATATTAAAGCTGTTCAGTTGTTAAGATGTGTTGAGATAGTTTATTTTTTATTTATTTTTTTTTTATTTTGTCTAACTCGACCTCCTTGAATTTTAATTGTATGAAAATGCTGCTAAGCTCTCATTTCCTGCCGGTACTGTGAATGCTGCTGTGCAGGTTTAAAAGAGTGGCTTTGTCATGTTTCCATGCAAATGCATCACAAAGAATTAAACCACACACAAGAGTGAATGATGAATGAAAGGATGTTTTCTGCCTTTATTATCTTTACAGGCCAATGATAGCTAGGTAGAAAAAACATTATTGAATTCACTGTGCTGCCCAGAGGCTGCTTGTTACTCAGTGCATGAGTGGATGCTGGGAACTAACTTTAAATGTCAATATGACAACCATACAATCCATCTCCTGCACAATATACTCTTTAGTGATGATCAGATCTTCAAGTGCTTAAAAGAAAGTGTATGAATTTCAACTGGATTATGTGAACTGTGAATACTCTATATCCTCACATGGAGAAACAAAACAACCCTTACACCTATGGTAGCGAGTTTTCAAAACTGTTGTGGTTTTGCAAAACCCCAGGATGAGGACTTCAGTTCCTCCTGATTGCACTTCATTTCCCAAATACAACACAGCTGTGGTTCGGTCTGGCTGAGAAATGACCAAACCTCAGTTACCCTCGCCGCGTGCAATGGACTCACACGGACAGAGCTGAACAACATGTCCACAAAGACCGGTTCAGTATCGTTAGGACTTTCATAAACTGCATTTTCAAAAAGTGAATAATATATCATACATAAAGGCATGTACGCATATATTAATGACAATGTACATACACAATCAAATACATATTGTGAATATAAATTGTATGTATGCTTCCCCTTTTCCTTCCATCAATCAATCAATCAATCAATCAATCAATCAATCAATCAATCAATCAATCAATCAATTAATCAATCAAGTAATCTTCTGATTCTGTATCTATATCCAGATTTTGGTATCACAGCAATTTGTTTTTCTCTGATCTTATTTAAAAAGTACCATAAAACAGTTTATTATCAATGTCCATCCATTCTCTCTCACACGTCTCACACACACACACACACACACACACACACACACACACACACACACACACACACACACACACACACACACACACACAGACAGAACGGTGCAGCAGTGGGCCAGCGGGAGTCAGGCAGTTGAATGGAAATGACTTCACTGGGCCCTGCTGTTACCCAGGGTCCTTTGGGTCGCACCAGCATACCCTGCAGCAGCAGAGTTAATGGGATAGCAGCAGGACTGCTGATCAAGCACACTGGTGGCACACACACTACACACCGTCACACACACATACAGCAGCAGCAGCAGCAGCAGCATATTCAACTACACATTCACACAGACACACCTACACAGAAAAACCCATACAACCATCATCATTAAAGGGAGACAGACACACAAAAAGATGCACACACACACTCACTCTCACACACACACACACACACCTCCCACAGGACCTTTCAGGACAGGTCTGCCTGACAAGCCTCTGCCGACTTTACTACCTACAGTAGTAACAGATTGACACTATTGAGGCGAAAATGAACACCCACAGCATCTTTCCGGAGTGCAGGGTCGTGAGGACAGATGAGTATATCACCGGGTTTTCCACGTGTGAATCTGTGATGACCTCAAACCAGACCTTACCTCCCCTCTGACAAACAAAATGAAGTTACTAAACTTGTGTCACGGAAAAACTCTTCAGCAGTTTGGCAGTAAGAACCGTGAAACTGAACCGCGAAACGTTCCTATCACAACTAAAAATGAAAAAAGTAAAAGCCGCCCGTACTTGGAGGAAAACTTGTGTTCTTTTTTTTTTCTTTTTTTTTGTGACTGTTTTTTGTGTTTTATCTGTTTTTGCTGCATGACTGAGCAATTATGAGTGAGCGAATCCTGCTTTATGTTAATGAAAAGTAAGTTCTAAAGCTTTTGAAATGTAAATGTCTATATGGTAGAGAGGATAACAAGGTTACAGCTTTGTGAAGCACACATAGGATCAACACAAAGTATACACTTAACAACACGGACACATCGATTTCCTAGTGAAAGTTTGTCGATGGAAACAAGATATATATATATTCTTTTGCCATAAATGAAAGAACTAATCTTTGTCTGATGATGCAAATGTCTTTCTGCTGGAAGCTAGAAACGAGTGTTTTGAAACTCTCTGCGGAAAATAGATCTGTATTCCTGGTTAAAGAGGAAGTCAATGACTTTCAGTCTGAAAGTCGTGCTTTCAAAATCTTGCAACGACAAAGGCAACCCACGGTTTTGCAGAATCATTCAGTGTTGACATTGTCGTACAGTGATCGGATTTGGAATGAAATACTGTCGACAGCAACGCCACATCATTTCTTCCGTCTTCTTTACTTTTTTTTTTGTTCATCTTAAACACTATATGTACTTAGAATTATTGCAATTTCTACTTTTCTACTTCACTGTTCATTGTCTCAGCTTTCACAGTTCTTACTCACAACCTGCTGAAGACGCAAATTTAGTAACTTTGTAACGTATGTCGACAATATAAGCATACATACTTACACATACAGATTTGTATGGGCTGGACATATTTGTCAATATATGAAAATTTCTAATTACTAGGTATTATATATCATATTTGCATATATATTTTATATACTGTATATAATATTTGTAGCATATACTGTATATTTCATATATGGAAATTCAGCACGTACATATATTTGCGTATGGGAACTGATCATGAAATTATATAAGAGACTGAGTGAAGTCATAAGAATTAATAATATAATAAACTCATAAAATTGCACCACTTAACAAATAACACAAATGTATATGGTAAATTTAAAATGTGTACATTTAGTTTGGTTAGACTCTCAACCGGCATCAGAAACGTGTAGGAGAAAAGACAACCTGGCCATTCTGGTCGATCGCAGCTCCTGCTGCTCCCACACGTTGCTCCCACATGTAGTTTTGTGAAGAGGCGGACGTCAACTATAGTGAAGCTACATCTGAATAGTCTCTGCAGCTATACATCACAGCCACAGTGTCACTGTTAGGTTTGACGCACCGTGATGCAAGGTAGAGATGACATTCAATAACTGCACATTGTCCTTAAAGTTTCCATAATGCGAGAAGTCATCAGGTGCAGTCTGGTGTGTCGACGTTCAGACCGTGCGGCACATCTGAAGCCAGGTGCTACAGTGGAAATGAGCTGCTGTTTTTACTGTGGAATCTCTTCTTCTCCTCATACTTCAAAAGGTTGGGTGCACTTCCTGACAGAAGTGCTTCATTATTGTGCAGTGGCATGTGTACATGTTGGTGCTTATATATTTCTGGAACATTTGTACAGCTGCTTGAGTGTACTGTATCAGTTCTCTGTCACCAGGGGCTTTCGTATTGATTGTTTTTGTGTAGTGGAATAAAACAGAAGCTTATGTGAAATAGAAGCTTCTGCGCTTTCTGTTTTTCATTTTTCTCTCTAGAGCTGGAGAAGCTCTGTGTTAATATTCTCCAACAAAGTCTGTCTGTCACTCACATACTCTTTATCTCACTGCCTTTCTCTAGTGTTTTGTGTCCGCAGACATATTATAGAGTATGTGAATATACTCTTTGCTGAGAGTAGATGTGTGATGATAGAATATCTTATGTTTTGATTATTTTTATTTTCATTTTTCAGTTTTTTCTCTCTACTTTTGTCCTTTATCGCAGACGGTGTGTCCGATGTAACAAGGCCTTTTTTCTTTTTCTTTTTTCAAATCTCTGAGTTGCTCCTTAAGTGTATTTTGAAATTCCAATTTTCTCTCTTTCTGTTTTAGCCCAGAGTTTTTTTCAATTCCCTGCCTGAAAAGCTTAGTACGGTAAAATCAGTTTAATCTTTTGAATCACATCTTAAAGCTATTTTTACAGCGACTCTGAAAATGTGACTTTATTCATTCCACTTTCATAATTTTCCCCGCCTTTATTAGTATTCATATACCCTCTTTCGCTTTCATGTCTGGGACTTGTGTTACTCATTGATCCGCACTTATAAAGATGTCTTCAAAATGACAGTATAGTGCAAGGTAGGTGTGGTAATTGTAAAAAAGTATGTACTGTAGGTCTTTTGTGAATAGTTATGGTGCTGCAGTAAGAACTAAAAACCCTATCAGACCTTTTCATTTCTCACCTGTCCACAAGTTGCCATATGTATATATATATATATATATATATATATACACACCAGCCCCTTTCCTACTCTGGCAAGCCATGTTGTCAGCATTGTGTTTTTTGCCATAGCTTGCCATCCATTCCTGTCTTTACCTGCACCAACAACACCTGTTCATTGATCACAGTTTCTAGTTAAGTACCTTTTTGTTCAGACAGCTTTGTCTGAGTGTCTGTGTTTGAATCCTCTTTTCTGTTGCCAGGCACTTGGACTGTTACAGTTCTCAGAGCTGCCACTTCTATGATTAAGGTTAAGGTATATTTAAGGCAGCCTAACCCTAACCTGAACCAAGTATTCAAAAGAAGGACACCAACACTGGTTCTAGCAGGTGAGAGGAGAATAGTGGTTTCAAGTTAAATACACCCCAAGAGTTTAAGAGTTTATGCTACTTCTAAAAGAGAAAAGTCAATAAATAAAATACTTCTTATCTTTTAATTATAATAATTTGTTTCATCATCATTAATCTATTTAAGCTTTTATGTTCTGAAAGTGGAAAGTAAGATGTTGCAAACCCAATTCCATCAAGATGGAATAAGGTTTTTTCTTAATCAATTAAAGGTCCTATTTTGTATAAAGTGAGATTTCCATGTATTTTTTGATTATAAAGCAGGTCTAGGTTCTACATGATGTCACCACTCTGTGCGCCAAGCCCCGCCCACCTACCTGCCCAATGACATTCTGATTGGCTGACTGACCTGTTGTTGACCACAAATATATCTTCTTATGGATCAACACTTAAAATAAAACACAGGAGAAGAATAAAATACAGGACCTTAATCATTTAGCCTATTAAAAAAATACCAATCACGATTTGAACCTGACTTCAAAACTCCCAAGATATTCATCCATAGTGTTATAATTGATCAAATGTTGAGTCATTTTCTGTTTGTCTTGATAAGTATCCTTCCTGTCTGCACCACATTACCTAAGAAGCTTTATGGCATTTTGGGGACCTGGACACCACTGGTTTTGTTAGAAAGATTAGAGCTGAATCTATGTGGAAAAATGGGAGAGTAAAGCATTTTTTGTGGTAATTGTCTACTTCCCTGGGATCCCCACAGCTTTCACTGTTTTTTTATTTTTATTATTGAGATACCAACCTAAAGAGGACCACATATATTGCATTTTTTTTTTTTTTTTTTTAATTGTTAATTCCTCCTTTTTAGTCAGCTGAACCTCTTCTTACTGCAGCGTCTGGTTTCTGGAGGTGGTAAATAAAAGCACACTGCCTGCCAAGGTCAGTGCAGATTACCTTGGAACCGCAGCACAGTGGAAATGTGTTCAATGTGCTGTTGAAGACAATGATGTCAGACTCAGCTGCCTCCAGCACATCACCATCTTCTAATGAAAACCCAAAGGAGGTTACCTGAGTTCTTTTAATGTTTCTATATGGGAAGTATTTCACCTCTAAACTTGTGTTGCGTAAGCCCAGTGTTGTTTCTCTCTCTAACTGCTTGGATTTCTGTCCTTTTTCATTCCTAAAAACTCTCTAAAGTACAGTATAATGTTATATTTGAGGCATAACAATGACAGGCTCATGGCCACTGTCAAACCTGCCACATTACAGCAGTTTACATAATTGGTTTGGTGGAGAAGTGTTCTCTCTCTCTCTCTCTCTTTCAGTGCTGCAAACATTCAAACTCAGCTGCAGATTTTAACTCATCCTGACATTTGGAACCATGCTGAACCGGGTGAAATACGAAATCAATTTAACAAAAAACAGCAGATGTGCAAAGCAAAACGAGAGAAATATAACAGTTGGCAGCTTCTATGGATATAACATGGTGGGTTTTCTGAATAGATACATCCACCTACAGTATCTCTGTGTGCACTGACAACCCAGTGCCATGGCAATTTGTGAAATATATTTAACTAAAAAAAACACTTTCCCTAACCCTCAACCGAAGTGCTTTTGTTGCCTAAACCACAGATGTGACGCTGGACCACGTACATGAATCAATAGATAAATTTTTGTGACTTTCACAAACTGCTGTGAGAGCGGTTTGGCGCTGAACAACCCAACCCCCAGTCTCCGCCGTCATTAACCACAGATAGAGACAAACAGTACGAAAGCGGTTATCGTGCGTGGGTGAAGAGACGAAACTATTACTCCCTCTCTGCTCCCTCTCTTCTCACCTGCTGTCATTACTGCCCATATCACTTCACACATCCATGTCTGTCTGATTGTCCAGCCCTGCGTCAAGTCCCCGAGTCCCATTGGAAGAGATAGGGGATCGTATAATGGATTTACAAATGAACTGAGAAATAGAGGCCAGAACAGGCAAGTGTTGATGAAGCTGCTTCATGAAAGAAAGAAAAACAGGCTTTGGTTTTTGCTTCATAGCTCAAAAGGGCACGCCACTGATTTTTAATTAATTGATTTATATTTTCTTTTTTTTTTAATTAGAGATCTTGGCCTCTGCTGTTTTTACCATTTCTATCAGTTTTGCTGAAAAATGAAGCCAACACAGAAGTGACCAAACTGCAGTTCCTCTAATGACCACTAGAGTCTGGCTCTAAAAGTGGCTCAGTCCTCTTAGACATACACTCATACATGTGTGTTGTTTAAAGAACAACCTACAACTTCAGTCCAAAGTCAAATTATACCAAAATCATTTCATGTTCTGTACAAAATAACACCTGATATTGATAGAACACAAATGTGAGTTGTTGATCACGACAAAAAATATCTGAAAAGTGTTTTTATTCGTCCCAGCTCTCCCTCCAATAAAATACCATACTACTATAATACCACATAACAGAACATTTTAAGCTTTTGTTGTGTTTAAATTTCAGGGGAACTTTGTATCTTTGCATTACTGTATTTACGTAAAGGCTATGAACAAGTGGTTGCTAGAATGATGATATATGGCCTATATGTTAGGACAGTTTGGCTGCGCAACAACTTTTTGCATTAAAGACAAAAAGTGAAATTCACTTGACTGACTTTTGAGGACACACTCTGCACCAGAGAAGGTATATACTGTATACATTGCTTGAGTATGTATATAGAGCGTCAGTTAATGTTACAAATCAAGCATGAATTCAGGAACACTCATCAAAGCGACACCTAATTAAGGTTTGCAAAACTCCACTTTAACTTGTAAAAACACAACGTGCATGGAGAAAAAGGCAAATCAAGCCAGCTGCAGTTGCAGTTGCACTCTAGTGAGTGTTTTGGTTTGTGGAGACACAGCGGCTACGCAGAGCTGTCTCCCAGCTACGCTCCCACAGCAAAGAGCTTCGTGACAAATTGGGGAAACAGCTGGTGAATCACTAATTGCCACTTGATCAGCGGGAATTTTTGAATTAGTGTCTTAATCTGCCTTCGCACGTGTCCCATGTTCAATTGAGTCTGCCAGATCCCATGTACCCCCGCCTCTCTGACAGCGTGATACACAGGATATAATGTGACCCTGAGCAGTATGTAATGACATTAGTGGATGTGCAGAGGATATAGCACAGGTGGGGCCGACAGGTATGATTGAGGGGAGCGTGATGTGTTTTTCAGACCATGGCTGGATGTTGGAGGTTTAACGGTTGGATTGCTTTGTGGTAAACCTTCACAAGCCTCCGGTGTTCAGCCCGACAGTATTTTAATATTTGGACAGGCCGTCTTCTTTGTATTTGACTTTCTGACTTTTTCCGTATCTCACATGAATCTGTCATCGTTAACAAACGCATCACCAACAATAATGCTTACTTAACTTTTAATTAGCTGTACGGTCACATCGAATTACTACAAACAAAGGAAGTTTTTATTATAAAGCTACTTACCCAAAGTCTGATAGACAATGGTAAAAAAAAAAACTATCAAGTAATATGTTTCAAGACCATTTCAATCCCCACTACAATTTACAGATGTCCCCTAAACGCCTCACATGAAGACAATCATTTGATGCTACAATGTAGAAATGTTTAAGGGGGTTTATTGTTGTCATTGCAAAATGTGCCAATATGAGGGGCCATCAGGGGCCCCTGTTCCCCTTTGGCAGCCCCGAGCAATTGCCTGGTTTGCCTCTCCTGCCGGTCCAGGAAGAATCTTTGGATTTACTCAGCAAGAAAATGAATAGATCTAATTTTATCAGATACATTAAAAGCCTATTTATGTATTGATCAGTGTGACTATAAAGCATTAAGAAGAGGTAGCAGGAAAGCAAAGAGGCTATAACAATGAAAGATTAGGCTCATAGGTTCCTCTTTTACCTTATCTTCCTCCAAAATATGTTTCTGGCTGTGGGCTGAGAGGGCAGTCGTGGAGGACTTGGAGTCGTGTGTGTGTGTGTGTGTGTGTGTGTGTGTGTGTGTGTGTGTGCGTGCGCTCTTGTGTTTCTATTTTTGTAAAGATCAGTGAAAGCATCAGGACAGTATTAGCCAGTGAGGATTTTTCTGTTTCCCATTCATTCATTTTATTCTTTCATTCAAAACAAAAACACATAATGCATCTTGCTGATTGAATTTCCTCTAAAATATACATTTACAGTTGCGTTTTAGTTGTGTATAAACGTACCGCCTAGGAAACGGCGTTGGTTTAATACTTGATGTTACCGTTAAGTAAGGGTTATGTTTCATGACAGTCAAGATTAGGGTTAGGGAAGTGAGTGAGAGTGTGTACATATAGTAGATATAAGCAGACCTAATCTTTTGACACTGCAGCTGAGAGGTTATTAAACTGGTAAATGTACTTACTCCATATTATACCACAGTGTCAGCAGTGAAATAACATTTTTCCATCTCAAAAATCTTCCACAATAATCATGTAAGCCATCTCCACCGGGATAAGTTATGTGTGTCTATCAGTTCTACTCATGCCTACTCTCAGGCTGTTCTATAGACTGTAACTAATTAGTCTGATTACAAGCTAATTTGAAATAACCCGCTGTAAAAATCCTGTTTCTTTTGTAGAGAAGACGTTAAGGTTATAAGCTCTTTTGAAGCCAGTTACACTAAATCAAATCTTTTCACTACATGGAAAATATCAGTATTCGGTGTTGTTGAATTACAGTATTGACACATCAGAGACGGAGAGAAAATAGTGTTTGCTGAAAGAGAATGAAAAGCCCTCAAACTGTAATTATTACAGAGATTACATGTGCACACATCTGCTGATACACGTCAGGTAGAAGTCTGAAATGGGACCATGGAGAGAGACTGAAATAAATATATATGCAGTAATACATTTATTTAATTACTTCAGACAGAACGGAATCATTCTAATGTAAACCTTGTACGAAAAACTATAATACAGTCTTGTCAATGAAGCAGTTTGGAATTTGAGTCAAGGATTGAGCGATAAAGACGTTTTAGCACCGTGTGTGTGTTCATGTGTGTGTGTGTGTGTGTGTGTGTATCTGTTTGCATTCATGTTGGCTCATTTATACAGACACCTACCAGCACTTGACTTGCTCATGCAAAAACCCAGCTGAACTGCCATATCATCAATTAAGTCTACGCTGAGTCTCCGTCCCTGAACACACAGGCGGTAATAATATACATTAAGGATGGCCTGTCTGGAATGAGAGCATTAGCGTTCCCACCCCGCTTCGGTGGCATTAGCATTAGCATAGTTGGGAGGGCTCGGTTCCACGGAGCAGGCCCTGCACCAGGCAGATAAGGATTGTACAGACGGCACACAGCAAAGGTCTGCTCAGTCGTCCCTCCACACATGCTAATATATCCGCCTCCTCACATCCCGCTGACTCTGAAACATCCAGCCGGCCCAGGGAGAGGGGTATTAAAAATATCTCTACTATTACAAGCAATATAAAACATGCACATGGGGGTACTTGCACATGCACAAACACATTTTTTTAAAATGTGTGGCTGGATATACACACACACACCTCACACACACATACTCATACGCACACACAGACGCGCACACACACACTCTCCCAGACACCATTACTCTGCATAATGAGTATGAATCGATTGGAGGAAAAAGGGGCAGCAGGAATCTGTCGTGATAGGGCTTATTACTGCGTTCGATAGCCTGTCGGGGGCTCATACTTGTTACAGTTGTGACATCACGTCTCCATCACGTTGTCTGCTATCACGAGAAAGAAGTATGTTAATTGTTTGGCTTATCACCGGTCTTTTTGTGGTTTGCTCTCTATTTACTCATTTGTAATTGCAGACTTTATTTTTACATGCAAGTGTCTGCAGTAGATGTAGCATTCAATCTGAGAGAAAAAACCACAATGCAAAAGGTATGAAAAGAAGTACACATTCTTCAAGAGCCATTACTAACTGGTGGACACATTTTGGCACCTGCCATTCACACCACCACATGCAAACGTGGGTGTTGTATAGATGATTCTATGTCACCGTCGACTCTCTAAAGGAACATTAGCAATAGATGTTTTTTTTGACAGCAGACATTTTGACTTATCGTGGGAGGAAAAGCAAAGGTGTAACTGATGATATTAACGATGGATTTGTTCTATTTGTGCCACTGCAAGTGAAAAGCAGCATACAACATCTACGTATGGCGAATATGGCCATAATTAATGCTACTTATTACACCTGTTGTTGCAAGTCAAAATCTCTGCTGTGTTAAAGGTTTATTTTAAAAATCAACCCCATCACTGCAAGATTTCCACGTTACGTGTTTTTTAAATCTATTCTCCCCACAATACCTATTCATGGAAATTGAAGCTAAGCTAACAATGAGCTAGCAGAGTCAGCGAGTGTGCAAGAGAGGTGTGCTGATCATGTATATTGTGATCTACATTTTGCGTTTAAAAATAAATTATGCCGTCCTTTGAGCAAAGAAAAGGTCCTAAATTTTGTGTAGATACATTTTGCTGGTAAGGTTTTACTGATCCTGCAGCCATGTGCCTTCCGCCTAATCCCAGGCCGCCTTGTAAATTCATCTGAGCTTAGCCAATCAGAACAATTGCTGATGAGTAGTGGGTGGTTACTTCCAAGCAACAAAATCTGACGTGTGTTGACTGGTATGAAAAATGGTTCTCATGGTGTGATGGTGACAGTGTCACAGTGACGTGGATGCAAACGTGTATGTGCACGAGAACAGGTGGTTTTACATCTGCAGTACAACAACAAAACAAACATTAAAAACAAATTATCTGCCCACAAGCCCAATTATTATTTTTCAAGAGTTTATTATTAATAAGAGATTGCCATAAATAAAAATAAAAAACTCTTAATTAGTTTGTAATTGCTGCAGCTGCCACATTCAAACATCTACAGGGTGTGAAAGTTTCAAGGAATGGTTAACTTGAATTGGATTTTTTTTTTTTTTTTAGGTGGTCTGTGGTGATGATTTCCTAATTTGAAATTTACAGATTCTAACAGAGAGTGAAACTTTCCCCCATCAGGTATTGCTTAGAATCTAATTAGACAGCAGCAGGGGTAGAGCCAGTTAAACGAGCTCATTTAACTGTGCAAATGCAAATGCAGGCCCCTGTTTTGTCTCATGTGAATTTTAAAAACGTCGGCAGTAAAATTGAATTATTATTCAAAATGAGAACAGTATTGAATGTTTTTTTTGTTTGTTTTTTTTTATCTCAGCGGTCCAAGTGTAAGCAAAACACCTCCACTCATCCCACAAAGAATAACCTTATTTCAATTTAGCTTGAATTATGCAACTTCAAGCCTCAAGATCTCTTTTAGTGGTATGATATTTGTATACATCTTTCATATCTGGGAATAGAATTGGCTCCATCTAGATTTGTTATTTAATGTATGCATATGTAATTTATGCAAAAGAAAGTGTGAATGCACTTGTATGTTTAACTGTGGATATTGGAGTGACAGAAGAAAAACCTCCAGTGCAGTCAAACTAAACAAAAAGTTAAGGGTCCCATATTTCATGCTTTTTACGCACTTTTCCGACATTTAATTTGACCTGTTGATCCATAAGAAGATATATTTGTGGTTGTAAGAAACAAAAACCATCTCAATATAATTTTACATCCCCCTCTCTCAGGCTTCTCTCTGGAGCTCTAGCAACAACAGGTTGGGCGTGGCTGAGAGCAATGACTGCTTTGTTGTGACATCACAAAGTTACAGAAGTCCTGACAGCTGGTTTTAAGGCTCAGTTTCTGAATACAGGCTGTGTGCATTTCTCTGTGGACTGAGGCTTTGATACTTTCACAGTATTAATATAGAACCTAGACCTGATCTATAATCAAAGAAGACATGAACATCTACCTCCATACAATATGGGACCTTTAAAACAGTTTAGTAAGCTACATTAAGTTCTTGCAGAGAGAGCAAGTCTTATCAGGACAGTAACTTTAAACTCGGTAGTCTAAAGCTAGTGTTAATATACTAAAGTGAAGCCATACATATAGTTCACCTTGACAGCTTTCAAGCCATTTGTTCATTGATCATTTTCCACAAGCCCATTTCTCATTCTCTCTCACCTTCTGCTTTGCTTTTTAATGTGACATTTTTGATATGTGCAGCTTGTTTGGCTTGGATCCAGTGTTTGTGTTTGGTCTGACTAGAGACAGATCCTGCTGTGGTCAGATAGGGGTGTTAAGGGATTGTCCGTGCCCTGAAGTGTGCTTAATCTGTGTCTGTTACATTGTAATTTGTGCTCCTGTCAAATGTGCAAATGTGATCCCTCGGAACGTAAATCTCCCAGATGAGTCCCATCTTGCCGTACCGCCTGCCACATCCGGTGCCACCACATGCTGTGTTGAAACAAGTTGGTGCAAATTAAATACTTTGAAGTCAAGGTACGACAATGGCGGGCATCCTGCCAGGATCGAGTTCAGACCCTGTGAGAACACAAATTCTCACGTGTGCCTGTAACAAAAACAGAGACTTTCATCCGTAAAAAAACACACTGCTTATTTCTGCACCAGTTCGCATGAAAGTGGCAAATAACAGCAGATAAATACCTATAAACTCTGCAGGAAGCTGGAAAAGTTTGTTAAGAGTGAGGTTGAATTCATCTGAACTGTTCATGTGCAGTAAAATATAAACATCCTGGATTATAAAAAGAATATAATATTTCCAGTCATTTTGTCTTGACACCTGTCTCGATTCTGAACATTAAAAAAAAAAAAATCATCTTTATGAAAAGGCTGCCAAATACTGGATCAGATTGGAAACAAATACAATTCTTAAACGCATAATGAAGCTGCACTTCAACACTTCACTGGCCTCCTATAATGACACATGCAACCATTTCTGATCTGGTGCCACTGTTGGCAGGACAATATCATTTGTCAGTGTCTGTTGTGCTCCACTAAAGAAATATAAATGACACGATAAGGGCCTGAGGGTGTGCTTCATTACATAATCTTGAAATTACATGCTTGCATGTTGCATATAATCAACATAAATGTGTTAAACCAAATTACCACTCACCAGATCTGGGGCCAGACAGTATTCTGCCACAGAAAATGTGTACACACTGCAGAGAGAACAGGAGGAATGGTGGGTTAATAAGAACTCAGCAGCTCGTTTTCCCCCCGGACACCTCAGCAGGTTAATCAAAGCATGGCTTAAATCATAACTACTATAACTGACTCATAAACATGTGTCAAGCTCTTACGATGTTACCTCCCCAGAGGCGTTATTCCCTCCTTCTTCCATGATGCTCCAGGAGTCTAGGTTTTGAATAGTCAGTATTGCGTCTCCACGGTGCTGTGTCAGCGCTGGAGAACGATCTGGCTGCACCCATTTTCATTCTGCTAAAGGGGAAAAAAAAAAAAAAACACTCCTGTTTGTTTGCTTGCATTTCTTTAAATCAATTATAATCATCTTGGGCGGTGCTGAACCCAGGATGCAGCGACAGTGCCCCTGCAGAATAGTGCTGGAGGGGAACTTGTTTTGGGGGAACATTTTACGTGCGGAGGTGCTACAGATGCTACAAAAAAACAACAAAGACATATGTTGAATGTGTTATTGCGCAGCCATCAAGGAGAGGGGTGCTAGCTTGCAGATTGTTGTTGTTGTTGTTGTTGTTTCCTGTAGCAAAGGGGATACAGACTGGGTTCCATGTAGTCGGTGAGCACTCACGGTGAGGCAGAGAAAGCTCGTGACAGTCTGAACAGTCCGCTCCCTCTATAATCAGTCCGATGTGGAGAATGAAAGACTCCCGCTGGCTGGGACGAGAGAGGCTCTGCTTTGCCAGTTGGTGGTGAACTCTTAACTGCTGAGTCACCTGTGCAATAATGCACAGTGAGGAGCACATGCTCACTTTTCGGACAGAGTAGCTTAATTTCGTTCACAAAAAGAGTTAAACACGACACACAGTGACCATTTGCCTGAGAAGCAGACTGATAACTTCATTTACTTGCAGAATTCTCCCTGTGAGATGAAATACAAGAGACTCCATTGAATGCACATGAATATACTTCCTCCATATGGAAGGATGAGGTCAGTGTGTAGTTATTTATTTACACAACACACGGTCACCATCTGATGTTTCGGATTATTGGAACCCAATTTTGGTCAAACAGCCCAGAAATGCTACAATAACAAGCAGGTTTAATGTTTGACAAATGGCAGAAATGATCTTTCAATGGAGCCACAACACATTTTTCAGGAGCATTAATGTGAATATTTAACACATGCTAATGTGTTTCCTAAATGGCTGACTGATATCCCATTAAGCCTTTACACCTCTCAGCCTGATTGCCTGTTAAATGAATCCTACCACATAAGATGCAGTTCCACGAGAAGTAACAAGTTTAAGAGCCATTTATGAACTCCAGTAAAGAGAAGGTGTGAGAGTGACCATCCTGTCCAACCTGCAGCGCTCACATCCTCCTACAGAATGAATCAGCTGCTTAATTTAGATCAAATCTCAGCAGTGTGTGGCCCCCACATGTGCTCACAAACACACACACACACACACACATACACACAGTGACACATGGACACATGTGTACACACAGATCAATGGACCTGAAACCCCTGCTTGCTTCAGATGAGAGAGTCTTGGTGACTGATCTTATGGGAAGCAGGGGGTCAGTTAATCGCCTTCGTACGGGTTGGTGTGTGTGTGTGTGTGTGTGTGTGTGTGTGTGTGTGTGTGTGTGTGTGTGTGTGTGTGTGGATCAATTGCATCACATGAATAAATAAATAGTATCGCACAGAGTGACCAGAATGTGTCAGCTCGCTACTTACGTCGATCACATGACCCTTCATTTTATAGGTTGTGACTGTTGAGAGCGAACGAGTCACAGGCCTGATGTTACGTAACTCCCCTAACACTGAAAAGTGAGTGTTTGTCTTATTATTATCTACAGCAACTGTTTTACCGGCTTTAACCTGCTGTTTGGTGCAGAACTTCTTAATACGGTGTTTGGGCAATTATCTACCATTTATTATAAACTACTATTAGCAATAGCAAAAAGGCAATTACTTTCAGCTACTGGTCTTCTTGACTGTGTGTGTGTGTGTGTGTGTGTGTGTGTGTGTGTGTGTGTGTGTGTGTCAAGAGACAGTCCTAATGCAGTGGAAGAGATAGAAAAACGACTCTAAAGACTCCACGTCCTTGTTGTGGGACCAGTTCTAGAGAAGACTCGTTACTGAAAACAACATGGAATATGTTCAATCTCTTTTGCACTCAGAGCAGTCTCTTAGGGAAGCTGCTGGTGCATAACCACAAAACTGAAGTCATATTTTTTACGGTTGTTAGATAGAATACAGTCATGAATTTGAACTGCACAACACGGCTCCTTATGTTTATGGCTCCGTGTGACTGATAACAGTGAAAAGTTTCATTTCATTTCCCAGAAAACGTGGCTCGTAGACTTGTGAGGATGTCGAAGAAATGAGAGAAATATCTCAACACCTGGTGATTCCAACTTTCTTTGGAAGAAGCTGCTGCTTAGGTGACAATTTGAGCTTTAATCCATCAGTCTCTTGTGCGCAAAGAAATCTATTCGCCTGGAGTTAGAATATCTTTTTGTTAAAAGGGCAATTCTACTGAGGAACTGTTGCCCAACTTTGATAAGACTGATAAGACATTTAATGTGTACATAAAGATTTAGAGTTCAGCCTAAAGAGAGCGTGCCAGTGTGCTTGTTGGTCCAACATCACTTAAGTATTTTTGAAGATAACACTTTTCTCTCTCTCTCTCTCTGTCTCTCGATGTATATTTTCTATGTCCTTCAGTGTATTAAGGCTGAGGTGGGAGGAGCCAAAAGCTTGTGTCAGTTTTAAACTTTAGACTATAAAGTGTTAGCATGTGGCTATTTCCTGGAGGCAGTAAGCACCAGTGTAAACTTTGCTAAAATACCAGTAGAAACTATTTGTTCAGTCATTTTAGGTGAAGATGAGGAAGTCCAGTTTGATGCAGGTTCAAAACACTGTAGTGGTTTCTAATACTAATAGGCGAGACTGGACAGCTGTTGATGCTAACGTTGGCTGGGTAGCAATAGCAAAACTTACAAATAGCTCCTTTTAACAAGGAGTGAGAGAAGTGTGGATGCCGGGGCTGGGCCAGTCGAGTGCTGTTGGGCATTGTTTCCTATGTACACACACACAAACACACTCCAGCAGTCCAGAGATTTACGATGGCAACTGAAGGGATTCTGTCCTACATCTGATGTAAAGCGATAGTGGTGTACTGTTGTTAATGCGCCCCAGCAGGACCGCTGGATAAAAAGCAAAAACTGTTGAAGGCTTATGAGGAAAAGACGAATGCATCCCAAATGACTGTTTAAACTTCAAACAGAAGCACGGGGATGAGCCTGAGTGCTGACAGCCACAGGAAGAGAACAGCGGATATCTAGTAAACATCAAAGGCATAAAAATCTCCTGGTGTGTGTGTGTGTGTCTGTGTGTGTCTGTGTGTGTCTGTGTGTCTGTGTGTGTGTGTGTTAGAGAGAGAGAGAGAGAGTGTAGCTACATGTGTGGGCGAGTGTGGTGCGACGAGTGTGGGCACTGGCTGGTATGAATGAAGCCATCACCGTGCATCATTTGTTAATTAGCAGAACACACACACACACACACACACACACACACACACACACACACACACACACACACACACCTCTTATTTATCCCACCTGCCTGTGGCACTACATACAATCTCACATGCTCAGGAACAAAGACACTGTTGTGACACTGTGTGATTTGCTTTCTCTTGAAGATAAGGATAATTAATCAACCTTCATGTGCAGTTCATATCTGTCCCGACGGATGCAAAAACAGGAAGGGTTTGGAGTGGTTCCTGTCCCTCCTCATGTTTGACCTTTCGGTTACATGGAAACGACGTGTACAGCCTTGATGTCCCGTTATCAGTGGCGTGCTCTCTTGTAGCTCAGTGCAGTTCCTGTCAGTATATGTGTGTGAATCTGTGTTTATCTAAGGGCTGTATAGTTCAGGCTTACAGAGAATGAATATTGGACTTATATCATCAGCTGGACACAAACACGACTTAAAACAAATGATATATTGACTCTCATTCTGGATGTGTAAATAGCCAACTGCTTGCTAACAAGCGAGCCTCCTCTGCCCCCTATTGGCATGTAAAACTATTATTGCCGCTTTCAAGGTGCGTTCAGATGGAAACAGAGCAGATTTTCACCCTGAGTCATTTGTATATTTGTTGCAAAGACCAACCAGAAATCCAGCTTCTTCCTTTTATTTCCCTCCAGTCTCTTTCTGTTTTCCTCTTGGCTCCGTACGTTTATAAAATATGCTCGTATAGCCCCTAAATAAGTAAAAAGAAAAAGGTTTAACTCAAGTTGGAATATTTTCTACTCTACAATACGTGTTTCTCCCTCCTCTATTCTTTGGTTTACTTCAGCAAGCTCTGATTTAATGTCGTTTAGTTGTTGTTTCGTGTCTCCTCCAAAACTTTTGTCAGACTTGCTGTTTCGTTTGGATGAGGATTAGCATTAGCTCCGCCATCTTGTGTCTGCGTCAGAGAGCTGTTTTCTGCTTGTTCTTCACGTGCAGTTGGTTCAGTGGTGCTCTTCTTGTTTCCATCGTTTCCCCCATTCTTGCGCCACTTTGTAGTTAAATGTTCCTCCAATAAGAGGTTATAATACGCCCTCTGCTTAGCGCCACGTCTTTACGGCAGGTGGCCGGTGCTAGCAGTTTAGCATGCGAGCTTCAGTAGAAGAAAATAAATGGTACAGACAACAGTTAACATTAGCATTGCTTTTCACTACTAAAGTTTGATGCTAAACTTACAACATTTCTCTTAGACTGGTATGTAAACAGCTGTTAATGATAACATTAGCTATGTAGCAATAGCAAAACTTACAAATAGCTCCTTTAACTACTGATTACATTCAGTAGCAAGTCAAAAAAAACAAACAGTTGTGTTGCAGAATGTTTGACTGTTGAGCGAATTACACAAATGGGAAATAACACAGAAAACCAAACAAATATAACATATTAAAATGTTAAAAATGTTTATCATGTCAGTTGAGTGTTGAGGTGCAGTGAACGTCCCACTGATGCATCCTCGTACGTGGTGTTAACACCCAGTTATTATGCACAGAAAGAAACAAGGGGGGGGGGGGGCACAAAATGAGCAAGGGGTTTCCAGCAGACAGAGGCTAAAGGGATTTTATAAGAGGTGCTAACAATAGAGACCATTGATATTCAAATTTATAATACAGATGACCTATGCGGTCCACAAAAGGGGACCTGAAAAGGCCTGTACTTGAGACAGAGAAGACAGGAAAACCTTTTCAAAACTGCTATAACTCCACCACGATTGAATGGTCATTTTTCATCATTTGCAGGCGTTACTATGACCAGACATTTATCACCCTATACTGTAGGGTGTAAGATGTTATTCTGATTGGCTAATAATAGGACATTGGGCAATAAAGGCCTATTTGCCTCCAGAACAATATGAGATTATTACAAATTATGAGGATGCATTGTTGCTCAAGCATTCACGTAATAGTGGTGTCTGTGCTCAGATCCTCAGCTGTGAGAACAGTGAATTTGACGGGCTACTTTCAAGGTTTTGCTCTGATTCATTCATACATGCCTGTTTTTCCCGGATACACTAACTCTCCCGTCATTCCAGAGCCTGCCCTTCCCGCCCTTCCCGTCACCTGATTCCCAGCACCCACCTACACACCTGTTCCTCATTTCCTTATTAGCTCCATAGTATAAAAGCCAGTTCTGTTCATTCCCCTTTTCCCCTTCGCTTCCATTCGACTGCAAACTTTAAGTAAAGCTGAGCTTCGACGAGTCCTGAGCCGTGACAGGCAAAGAGAATTTGTCATAATTGTTTTGTTTTTATTGACATACGCTGCTTTTTTAAAGAGACACTAGAAGACAACTACACAATACTCTCATGAGTCAAGTGTTTTGATTCATGAAGATACAGCTGACTGATAATAAAAATGCCCTCTTTCCTTTGTCCCCATCTCAGAAATGGTGAAAGATAAACCTCTCAAACTCAGGGTTCAGGAATGAGAACAAATCCAACAAATTTAGAGGGTTATTGAGGCGATAGTTAGCATCAGACATGAGTCGGACTTGACAGCCAAAATGGTATCTGTGACACCACGTTCCCAGTTCATCTTCCAGCTATCTCAGCGTGGCTGCTTTTTATGCAGTTTTTATGTGGGACTAAAGAAAAAATTGATGGCATGAAATGAAACGTCCACAGCATCTTCCCCCGATCTATCACGTACACACACGATCCGCCACGATCCTTAAAGAACAATCCCGACATGTTTGCATTTTTGTTTTGAAGAAGTTAGACTGTTCTGGAGGCGGAAAGGGGTTTGACCAATTTCAGTCATGCGCCTGATGTGGAGAAAACTTAATGTACGGAAGAGAGTACAACCAACTGAAAAAAGAGCTTCAGCCAAATGTGTAATTGCAAACAAGACTGTGCCAGCAGCACAGCGTAGCTGAAACGTCTGCTAATATTCATGTGTGCGGAATGGCAGAGGTCATCTTCTGTAGTTTGTTAAATTATGCATGTCATGATGCCTGTGTTCTGATTCAACCACCGACTTGGACAAAGCAGTGTGATTATTTCCCAGACAGAATAAATGTTCTGATGTATGATAATAAGGCAAAAAATGAAAAGGCTTGTTAGCGTCACGCCACTGCACCAGGCAGCCCTTCCGGGTGGTTACACTCTGTTATTTTGTCTCATCACTGCTAATAAACACGCGACGTCGCGCATCTGTCTTGGCGTTGCTCTTCAAAAAAATCTGTGAGGTCAGAACTGCCCCGTCGTCGTGACAACCCACCCACTGATGCACCTCTAGCGGTTGTTGCCCCTCCTCTCTCAGCCTTCCTCCACATCTCTGTGCCGCTCACCTATTCACCAGCCTGCCTGGGTGAAGAGCCGCATCGGCTGCTGAGTGAAATGATAATGAAGACAGACTAAGAGACCCCCCCCCGCTCTCCCTCTCCCATATATATATGATGCTCTCACTCTTACATTCATGTTCGCTCTCGAGGACCCCCCCCCCGGACTCCCCCAAGCCTCCCCACATTTTCTCAGTAAATCTGTCCAAACACTCCAGCTGTAACCTTCGGACACTCAAGAACACTGACTCAATCTGTATACATGAATCCCTTATTGTTACCAAGAAATCAAATCATTCTGCTGGCTGCTGACAGGAAAATTGCCACCTTGAATGCCACACACACACACACACACAGACACACACACACACACACAGGCATGCATACACACTGTGCATTCTCATCTGCACCAGCCTCCTCCACACTTCTTTCACTCCCTCGATTCGTCTTCGTTGCTCTCTCACCAGCTATTCAGGTAATAATTTATAATAAAGGCTTATCAAGGGACAGACAGTGCTACTGTAATGTAGCCCACTCACCTGCTTTTGTTTCACATTAATATGTTTGAATTTGCCAAGGTCAAATGACTAAGCCAGCTGACAAACTGACATAAACACCCCAGCATACTGAAAGGCAACCATGACAACCAAATACCCATCATTATGTCTCATAATCTTTAAATAGAATACGATTTATTTTCCACAGAAAATTCTTTCAATCCAGCTAACACATGTAGACCATTCTGCTTTTCCAAGGTCATCTTCCTACCTGTACTTGCTTTTATAATCTGACACATAACTTTGTCAAGTGTATTTTGGGAGAAAGCTCTTTTATAATGAGGATAAATACAAAGGAAGTGATGTGTAAAACAACCCATTCAGACACGCTCTTTACATACAGGAAACAATGCTGCCAGTTTTACATGTCTGCCCTTATATCAAATAAGCTGCAGATTCACTCTTTCCCCCGGTTGTTTTCATTGAAGTGTTCATCCATAAGAAGATATATTTGTGGGTTTTTAAGAACCAAAAAACATTTAAAAGTAGTTTTACATCTCCTCTCTCAGGCTTCTCTATGGAGCTCTAGTAACAACAGGTCTGTGAGGATGTATTCTGACTGTTTTCTGAGTGAGCCAATAAAAATAAAGCAGATTTCAGGTAAAAACACTCAGAGAAACCAAATCCTGCAAGGTTTGGATGGTGGGTCCAGGTGGGCGGGGCTTGGTGACTGCTTTGTTGTGACATCACAAAGTTCCAGAAGTCCTGACGGCTGGTTTTAAGGCTCAGTTTCTGAATACAGGCTGTGTGCATTTCTCTGTGGACTGAGGCTTTGATACTTTCACAGTATTAATATAGAAGCTAGACCTACTCAAAAACTACATGGAAATCTCCCTTTATACTATATGGGACCTTATTTTTTTTAAGACAGTTCACATTCAAAAACCAAGCAGGGAGCATTTTTTGTGAGAAATATCCACTCACAGAGCTTAAAATTGTGTTGTGTGCCTCGCTGAAGGCAAAATTAAGCTCAATAATTCTGTAAAGCTGATGCAACATTCAGAAGTTTACACCAGTTCAACTTTCTGACATGAATTCAGCTTCTGTGGTGCAGAGTGTTCTTCCCAAATGCAGCAGCGAAGCCACAGCTGTCACACCTCTGGCTGGGATCTTCACTGTATCAGTGGCCCCTGAGGATGATGGGTATTGTAGTATTACTTACAGATCCTAACCTTAACCCCTGACCCTTTTCCAGTTCAAATTATTTCATTCACTTGAGTTTAAAGATTGGTTTTCAGTGGCTGGTCCGTATACCTGAGGTTTGAGGCAGGAGTCCTCGCATCAGTCCACTGCAGTCGACATTTGGTGAAAGTCATTCTCCGTCATTCTCTCTCCCGTAATTTCCTGTCATTTTCTTACTGTTGCTCCAGTAAAAAAAGGACCAAAAATAACTGAACAACTAATAAGAAAAAAAAAAAAGATTAACCGTCATAAACTATGTGGTTTTATTCATTTTAAGCTAAGAGATTTAGGATGAGAATATGTCACAGCACGACTGATAACAGTTTCATTTTGAGTCTCATAATAGAGTGCTGCAGGAATGAGTCCTCAAACCAGGAAATTAGTTAACATCTTAGCACTTCCAGTTCCCTCATCCTGAAGTCTGGGTAATTTGAATGAACATTTTTGCTTGTAATAAGGGCTCTGGTTAACACACACTCAAGATATTTTCACATTTTATTCTACGACATAAAATACGTCAGTAAATACCCCCGTCATGATTTCTTTAAGCTTTTACGTCTCTTAAAAAAGGCCTGTTTGCTAACAAGCGTCTAAATGAGACTACGGAGGTTGTCGGGGGACGTTAAACGTGGTCACACCGAACATGAAAACCGATCTACTCACCAGTCTGGGTGGAAATCAAATGATAAGTTCAAGTTTAGCAATGGTGATGTTGAAGTCGTGTGACAGTGGTGTCGTGCTGACGTTTATACCCTTACATTAGCATTTTACCTCTCGCGATTGTGTTTAGGCTCCAAACATGATAAAAGTGAGATTATCCTGCTGAACTAAAGGTATCAGTATCATAAACTTTTGTTTGTCACAGAGTTTATTTTCTGCAGTAATCCAAAAGCCTATGCAAAATTCCCGGTGGCTGTTTATGGAGGGAACCAGGGTGATGCTAACTTCATCCCTGCAGCACTCTATTGAAGCAAGATAATTCTTCTGGCGGTTAAATCTGTTTTTATGTAAACTAGTTTTACATAAGCTGTGTTTATTATTTGTTAATTTTCAGCAACCACCTATCTGCAGGGGGGTTATTGCATCTGGACTGTGTTTGTGAATTTTTCTGTCCCTTCAGTAAACTTTTACCAGGAAGTAACATGAGCGGGGAGGACAGAGGGGAGATCCAACATTAAAACTTACATAAAGCCTGTGGTTCATTCACACACTGAGCACCTTTTATTGTCCTTGAGATTACCGTGTTTCTATGTTGTCTAACACTGAGGGTGTCATTAAAGAATGAAATGCTAAATTACAGTAAGGAGGCCACTCCTCCCACTTCATTTTCTATTCAGTATGCAAATATGAGCTGAAATTCAACTTTTCATTAAAGGTTTAGAGTAGCAGAGTAGCTAGCTCCTGAGACATCACCTTTGCGAAGTGGTCACAGCTGAGCCGTCGTTCTCCTCACAGTGGCTCAGCGTGTCGCGGCCTGTACGACACACTGTACAGAGGAGCAGATGTCATATAAGTCCCAGCAAATCCTAGAGCCACTGAATGTTTCTCTTTGCTCTCTTTGACAAAAACCCAGACCGGGAGCAGGTGCGGCGCCGCCCCCGGGGGCTAAGCCGGGGGTCAGGCGCAGACGGCTCCGGGTCATGTGATCTGTGACAGACGGTCACTGTCCGTGGTCCTGAAGGGGTGTGTGTGCTGTCATCTCACTAAAGTTCAGGAGCAGCACACAGAGGTCAGCTTTAATTACACGCTTAATATTACAGCTCATTGATAGAATGTATTGGTTATATATTTGTGACATGCATTCTGCAGTAAAACATGACATAATACGTTTTTTGTTCGGTACTAATGAGTGCAAAATTAAGCTGACTCACTTAATGCTAAGTTTGTTTTGTTTTTTAAATAAAAGACTTAATAACCTGAATGTATTTACAAAGCAAGTGTCAAAGTCCGTGTGCTGACGGCAAAAGCTGAATTTTTGTCTTTTGCCTACACTTCCAGCTCTTTTAAATGATTTGTGTTTTAAGCATTAAGTTTTAATGATCAGGGTTCCAAAAATAAGCAAGTGGTGAGTCCTTTGTCTATAATAAAGTTATAAATTTGACTTTGAAATCTTGTACAGAGCTACCTGGGAGCCACACAGATTATCAACTCATGAATACTGCAATAAAAAAAGATATTTTGGGGAAGAAAATAAAGTAATAAAAGATCATTAATGGTAGAAACTGTATTTTAGGAGCTAGATTTAACAACTGAATCACGCCTAAACAGGAGAATGTTTTCAGGCTAATTTTTAACGCCTGATTAGCTTCACTTCAAGTAATATACAGTATATTTACAGGCATCTGACTGAAAGATGTAGAAGACAAAAAATTAAATGGGTCAAGAGATGAGTGAGATCAGTAAGTGGACAAGATTATGTAGTAAAGGAAAGAAGACCCAGTGGATAGTTTGGGAAGTTGCGAAGTGACTTGCAGTGTACAGACTGTGCATCTGTGCATCTAACAGCTGGAACTGTGACTCTGTACAAATGGCTCGAGGTGTCTGACAGCTGATTTAGAGGCTGGGCCGTAGTAAATGAAGCGCAGCACTAATGGTCCTTCCCGCCACAGCTTTAATGGACATACCCGCAGAGCACCGGGCGCTGAGCGCAAGCCTGCCAACATGCTGGGGGACGCAGGGGAAGTGGACTGGGGGGGGGGGGGGGGGGTGAGGAGGGGTAGTGATGGAAGAAAAAAATAAAAAGGTGGTAGGAGTAAAAGGTGAATTGAGAGCTGGACAACAGAGCAGCGAAGTGAGTCCTGCAGGTTTTCTGGCCATCATGCTCGCTGCAGCAGATGCCAACACGTGGAGAGAAGTCCATCTCCACTGACAAACAGAAGAATAATGTCAAACATTAGTTTTACTCAACTCAGCACTTATCTAATTATCTCACTCTCATTTGCTCTCCCCCTTCTCCTCCTCCTCCCTCTCTTTCTCCCTGATCACCACTGACCTCTAGGAAAACATTTTCAGGACCCAGGAGGATTTCCTTTGGACAGAAACCATTAATCCTCACTCAGAATTTAATTCGAGTCACCTCTTCGAGTCTTACCTTTAACATTAGGTGCCTTTCCCAAATGCATTTAATTAATGATTACTAATTAAGGTTTGATTACTCCTGATTGCATGGGGTGGTCTCGTTTTCTCACAGAGTGAGAGCTTCCCCTTTTTACGTGTTTTTGTTTGGTAATAATCTTCTTAAAAATGACTTTACAAGCAGAATCTTCTGGTTTTGGTGAGCCAAGTAATATATGTAGTAGCTGTTAGAAGAATTTTTGTCAAGCTGTATCTGTGATGTTTAATGATTATTTTTATTGCTATTTATTGTCTTTGATCTCCCCTTTAAACCAGTTTCATGAGGCTTTTTTGGGCTAAATCTCTGAGGTGCTATAGAGCTCAAGCTCAAATATATTACTATTGCATATTATATTAAGTTTCAATAGTCTGGCTTGGATGAGATAACTGTCTAATTGCAGTCTGAGAGGGTAAAAAAAGAAAGGAAAAAAATGATTCACTTGGAAAGCAATAATTCTCCACATATAGGTCTAGGCTGCAGGCTGGCTGGTTGCAGCTCCATCCTTGTTAACACGTGTGTAGCAGCTGCTAATGATGCCCAGTGTTTGTTTGTCTGTAGCTTTGTTTTGTAGCCCAAAGTACCACATTCAAAGGATTCTGTGACGTCCTGCTTCCGCTTTAATGCCTCTGAGGCTGTCAGACTGGGTGGCTTGTGCTAATTACAATTCAAATGCTTTCTTCCCCCTCCCCTTCCTGTCTGCTTGTGTTGTGCTCATCTGCCTTCATGTACAAGTCGTGTGTGTGTGTGTGTGTGTGTGTGTGCGCACGCCGCTGTGTCCTTAGAAGACCCTGACCCGTCTCGCACGCTCCCATCATTCATGTTCATTCTGCAGGCAGCAGAAAGTGACTTTCCTGATAGGAGTTTGTGAATTTACGAGACATGTGACATGGATTGCCATCACCACACTGAATAACTTTTGATGAAGCCCCCCCCCCACCACCACCACCACCACCAAATGTAATTTATGTCATGTCAAGCTCAAAGTTATTAAAATGAACATGAAAATGTAACAGCAACCCCACATCCAATCCCTCTGTGCTTCTCTACTGGAAAAATACAACAGAGAGGAGATAACATGAACGACTGTCGTAGCAATTCAGTCATACAGAGAGTCGAGCAACAAAAGCTCCTTTTACACTGGGGGGAAAATAAACAGCTAACTAACACCTGGCTAACA
Source organism: Seriola dumerili (assembly GCF_002260705.1). Taxonomy (NCBI): domain Eukaryota; kingdom Metazoa; phylum Chordata; class Actinopteri; order Carangiformes; family Carangidae; genus Seriola; species Seriola dumerili. Next base: position 1,461,277 of record NW_019174375.1, on the reverse strand, counting down.
TCTGGCTTTTGCATTCAGTGTGAAAGGGTTAGGGTTCATCTTCCAATCTTGACTTATATTGTGTGCTCTGTAACTAACTGCAGTAATTGTCCTCTCACTTCGAATAGACGGGCAGAGCGACCGGAGTCAGTCGTCTCTTTTTAGCAGATTTACCCACATTTAAACAAATACCTTTCATACGTGATCATTTTGAACTCAACAACTATTAGATAATTTTTTCATTAAATGTGGCACTGACACATATTGGTGCCTGTGCAATAAATCCTAACGACAGAAGATCTCCATTCATCATTTAGCGCCACCAGCAGGTCAAAGTTTTCACTTCAAATCAAATGAAATATCTCAATATCTCTGGAATAGGTCACTATGAAACTTGGTGCACACACTGATGGTCCCCTCTGGATGAATTGTTATGTTTGTGTGCAGGTTGGTTCATGTATATATTACACACTTTTCACAAGAGCATTCGAAGAGTGGTGCAGAATTATCATACATTAACATTTATAGTAAGTCCGGGCTGTATGAGGTCATTAGTGACAGCTGTGCTGATAGGTGCTCAATGCAGTATTGAGTAGAGCTCAGAACTGTATTGAGCAGCAGCTTTGGACCAGCAGATGTAGTAATGAACTACTTGCACCATCTAGAAACAAGAGTAAGGACTGTTTACACGTTTCAATCAGGAGAAACTTCATTCTGAGTCACGGAAAAAAAATTTTATTGCCATGTGCAAAACAAGAGAGGAAAAGTCTTCAGCGCTTAGACCCCACTGGGAGGCCTCGGGGTCTAGACACTGGTGGTAACAATACGCACTGAAATGACAGCTGAGGAGAGCAGACTTTAACGTTTGACAACACAACAACGTGATTGGCTGGTGGTGGGATCTGGTGACGTCACCTGAAGTCCCTCCGTCACCCCACTAGAGAATGAATGAGGCGTAAAGACAGACTTCCTGATTGAACTGCTCAACAGCATCACATATGGATGGACATTCATATTGTAAAATAAAAACAGAAATTCAGACTCATTTTATATTTCTATTAGCCACAGCTCTTTTAAATTACTTCTTTCTTTTTTTTTTTTACATCTTTTATAGATTGAAATAAAGGAACAAGAACAAGGTGTTATTTAATCTTGAAAATATTCATTTCGAATTTGGATTAATGAGCAAAGAGAATCTAAAGCTTCAGTAGTATTTAAAAATCCATTTAGTCTTGTTGAGACAAATTGAAGTCTTTGAAAAGGTTTGCTACCTCCATATTTCCCATGCGGTGTCAGAGTGCCTGCTCATGTGTGAACACACGGATGTCAGTAGTGTGTATTTGGTTGTTTTTTTGTTTTTTTCTGTCGGTGTGGTTGTAGTGTTCTGACAAGTTTAGCGTCCATAAATTATGCATTCAAGCCAACCTGATTAATTAATGTTTTGCAACGTGCTCTGCTTCTTTTGAACTGCTGTATGTTAGCATAGTACAAAAGTTGCTATGGTCTCATCTATAAGAGCCTTCTTAACAAAAGCTCAAGGTAAATAAACAGTCAACATCTGTCAGTGAAAGCTGCAGGCAGATCTGCAGGCAGGCACATGGAAATAATCATGGCCTTGTTATTTTCAGATAAGACAATATGTCTCTTGCATTCTACTGTCCACAATCGATGTCCTGCACTCGCTGAATATATTTATCCGGTTACTCTTTGTTCATCACCCAACACTTCATCCCTTCATTCAGCCAGACTCTGGTCTCAGTGTGGGGAGTGACGGGGACAGAGGAAGGGAGGTGGGCGGTGGGGTGAAGTGGAACTGTTGTTAGCGGCAACACTGAAAATGAAAAGTACAGCAGACTAGAAGACCTTAAAAATCCCAGCATTGCTGCTCAGTCTAAGATGTTGATCTGGGGGTGCACGAATGACATAATTACACGACATTAGGTTGGAGGGAGTGAAAACGGACGGGAAGCCCCAGTGTGTGTCATGTGACTGCGTCATGGATGTATTATACTCTAAGTGGGTAGTGCGACAGGAAAAAAAATTCCCCTGCAGCTCAAAAGCTTTTTACCCATACAGCACCATGATAAAACACGCTGTAAAACTCATAGGTCACCAACAATAGCACACAAGGACAATAGCTTTTTGTTTTATGAGTATTAAAGCCATGAACATTTTCCAGAGCTTCCCTAAAGCCTCGAGAAGCAATTTTATGCACAGTGGGGTCCAAAAGTCTGTGAATAGGAAAGTGATCTCAGACTTTTGACAGGAGCAAAGGGGGAAAGTGCGTTGATGTCGTGTAAAGAGAGACAAAGTCCACGTCGGGAGGAGCTTGTGGTGGATGGATGGCTCAACAAAAACATGACACAGAAAAACAGTGTTTGATTCCCATGTGAAACCAGCAGTTTATGTTGTAACCGTGACAACAAAGGTCGTCTAATGTTGAGGAGGTACTTATTTTAACCCGAATCACAATCTTTTGCTAAAGCTGACCAAGACCGTTATTATGGCAACCATGGCGACGAAGGTAGGTACGCTGCTGTCGGTACAGTCCGCGTGTTTATTATTGCAACCATGACAACCAAGGTTTCTACTTCAGCAGACACGCATACGACCCGTATCATAGGGGTGTACGAGTGTTCAGGTTGGAGGACTGGTTGTTTTATTGGAAAGCATGTGAACAATCGTGGAATCCAGAATTCAGTAAAATACATCTATAGTCCGTTGCCTCCCTCCCCGGTCAACCCCAAGTGTCCTGTTGCGCTCTGATTGATTCTGCAGACCTTCTGTCTCCAGCTCCAGATTGCACTGAGCTCCAACTACAAATGCATTGTGATGGAAATGCAGTGTCTGGGGCAGCTCACAATGCAGTTAAGTCAAGTCTCTGAAAACCACTTGAACTAGACAAATTACACAGATTCTGTACTGAGTCTATGGTTTATGTCTCATATTTGTCACGGCAAGTTTTCTATTCTGCACTCGGCTCTTGTTGCTGTGTTGTCAAGGCAGCCTGAATGCAGTTTATATGAACTGTGTTTGAATGAATGTGTGAAATAATCCAAGGTTAAATAATGAATTATAATAAATAAACGTTTATAGATCAGAAATTATGAAAAATGGGAGGAAAAAAAGGGAAGCACAGAGAAGAGAGAGGCAGCAGCTTCAGTGTGGGAAGTGTGATATTGGAGGAGCAGATCTGTCTGTCATCTGAGGTTTTCAGGCCCCAGATGAATTCATGGTGATAGATTACATGCTTGACCACATGTTTAGTAAAAATAAATAAATAAATACAATGCTGAAAAATAGAACCATGACAGAAAAATACACCTTTCTGGAAGACGGTAGATTTGCGTGAGGAAATGTTTCAATCATTTGTCCTATCTTGAAATGTTACACCTAAACACCAAGTCCTATTATGTTATGATCCACCGCTGAGGTGCATGAGGTGAAAATTGAAGTGATATTTGAAAAGGAGAACGTGAGTCACTGCTGGAAGTCAAGAGGGGGAAAAAAAGTAGGAAATGGACGGTTTAAAAGCTGCTTAAGAGACAGATGTTGGTAGAGCGATGGCAGCATTGGATGCTTTCTGCTGTTTTTCATGATTGAACCAACAGCATCTGCCAAGAGAGGTAATCATCAGGTGATTGATGAAAAGTAGAGGCCTTTGCCACTGATAACAGTCTTTAAGACTCTTCCACTCTTCTTGACCATTTTAACAGTTTACAAGCCTCCATCCTTTCCGTCCCCATCACATTGTCATTCTAGTTGTACAGTGGACTCATAGATGTGTAACGTAGAGATGTTCTCTACACCAAACCTGAGACAGAAGACTAAATCAGATCGTAAAACTGTAGCTCATGTGGAATAAATTATGTAAATGTTAACCAGCGTTGATGTCTGGCATGGAGGCACTGACCTCATCACTCCCCACGGGGAAACGCCGAGCTCAGACCAGCAGGGAGTATAGGAAAGGATGATAATCACTCCCCCACACAGCTCAGGCCTAAACCTCACCCAGCAGTTATGGGATGAACTGGAACGCCGACTGCGAGCCAAACCTTATTGCCCGACATCAGTGTCCAGCCTCTGTAATGCCCCTTTGGCTGGTTGGGAGCAAAATCCCTGCAGCCAAGGTTCCAATATAATTTGGAAACCCCTTCCCCCAGAAGTGTGGAGGCTGTGAAAATCTAATGGTCAAGTGTCCACAAAAACACCTGCCACATGATGTACATTTTCTGAATCTGAATTAATCTGAAATTCACTTATTTGAAAGGCCTTTAAAAAATATTCAGTGTTAATGTATTTCTGTCGTCAACTAGAATCACCGCCTCGTGGTCGTCTGCCTCCGCCGCTCAGACTAGTTTCTGGTTACATCCCCGTTTTTCCAGAGTCACAGAAAATATGAACCATTTGTGTGAAATTGTATCATAATTCCTGTGTGTGTGTGTGTGTGTGTCATGAGTAATGGATAAAAAATGTTTTGTTTGGTCACACTGACCTTTACCTTTGACATTTGACCACCAAAATCATTCTTGCATAATAATAATAATGATAATAAAGAGAGTTATCTTTCCCACTTCCCACCTTTCTGTGTGTTGTCGCTGTCGTCCACGACTGCCGGGGAACACACACACACACACACACACACACACACTCACGCACGCACGCTTGACAGCTATCACTAAGTGTTTGTTTAAAAACCCGTGAGGAAAATCAATTCCTCAAAAGCTGCGGTTCACGAAGAAATGAAGGGAAAGAAACGTGGATGTCCTGAAATAACTGTGATAGAGAAGAGACTCACAACGCCGAGAGCACTTAGAGCAGTTTATCCCGGCCAAACAGATCGTTAGTCCACCCAGGGGATGCCAAAAAATCAGAGCAGGGGTGGACCGTGTTTATTGATGCCAGTTGGTGCAACCCATTAAAATGTGAAGCTAGGGGACTTGGAACTCTCAACAGTTGTCTTTAATATAAATCTGGAAACCGTAATGTGTTCCATTTTTATTACATCCATCTGTATGTTGGAATCGTAAAAAAAAATAATAAATTATGATAATAATAATAATAAAGAGAAGAAGATTTATAGGTAAATAAGACATTAAAATGATCTAAGAAATGCTAATCTAAAATATAACTTCAATAAAATGGAATAAAATACGTAAAAATTCGCATTACTTGACAGTTTCAATCAGAAAGGTGAAAGAACTTTGTTTCGGTCTGAACAAGTGGAACGTTACATCTTTATTTTGAGCCGCCGTTCATGTAAAAACATTAGCAATGACTTGAAAACGCTTCACTCTGAGAATTTGTCATCATTATGTCCCCATACGTACTAACAGCTAAATAAATAACACAGCTAATTTGCTGTTATTGATCTTCTTTCAATATCTGGCTCTTGGAAAAATAGAATAAGCATGACTGTAAAAAACACTCGCTAATTAAACTGCTAATATTATTTCACATTTGATGATGTCTGCAGCTTTATTGTGTCTCTGTTTCGCTCTCTTTCTTTTTTCATCTCCTATCAGAGACACAATGTCCTGAGTGCAAACAGACTGCTTTATGACTGTTCAAAGTGGAGCCAGACCACATAACTCTTCCCTCCCCCTACATTTTGCAGTGGAATTAATGAAATTATTTCACTTTGTCAATGTAGCGATAAGATTTGTATTGACAGGAGCCCTCGGTCCAGGGTAGTGCTTGGCCCGCTATTCAAAAATCAATACCTGGCAGCAGGATAATCACCAAGCTACAGGCTTCAGCCAAAAAAACTGAGAGCTGGTGGCTTTTCTCCAAACAACCCACCGTCTGTGGATACAAGTGTTTTTCCATGTGTACATTTGTGCTACTGTTTGTGCACATCACAGCACCATGCATCAGTGCATATTTATACTCTCAAACATAAATAACACCTTGACAACAACAGACTTCTTCCTTTTTTCTTTCTTTTCTTTTAACCCTCTGATACGACCCATAGGCGTGTCTCCTGAAATAGCGCCCCGACGGCGGTACATCTACCGGACCTTGGTTGTCATGGCAGCAATAATAAACAAAGCGGACTGTGCAGAGAGTGGCATACCTACCTTTCGTCGCCATGGTTAGTGTATTAACGGTCATGGCTTGGTTAGGTTTAGGCCCAAAAACTACTTGGTTATGTTTAGGAAAAGACCTTCCTCAGCATTAGACGATCTTTGTTGTCATGGTTACAATGATAACAACATGGTTAAAGGTCATGGATGATAGAAAAAGCGTAAACTGCTGCTTTCACATGGGAATCGAACATGGCTCTCCTGTGTCATGTTCATTCATCCACCAAGACGTCCTCCTGACGTGGACTCTGTCTCTCTTTATAACACCTCATCAAACTTCTCCCTTTGCTCCTGTCATAATTACTACGACCACTAGATGTCGCCTAACAACAAAATGTAACTGGGATGTAAAGTTGGGCACTGCCAAGATGGCGACAGCAAAGCAGCCCACTCTGAGCTTCAAAACCACTCTTCAGAAACCTATTTTCACCATCACGGAGGCCAGGTCCATCTTCATTTACAGTCTCTGCACAGAACATTAAGTTGGTTTTTTTAAGAATTTCTTGAGAAAGTCCTGCTGCAACATCTTGTTTTTCGTCTCCAGACAAATAACAGCATTGGATATTTGTTCGAACGGCAAAAAAAGTGTCAAAGTAGCACAATATCCTTCCAGTGTGGTGAAAAGTCATATGCAGGACTTTGGGGTTGATTGATGCGCAAGGAGTTTGACCTTAACACCGAAGACAACGGGAGTCATGTACATCTCCTACCTTCAGTCACATTGAATACTTTCTTTACCGAGCCTTAATTAATCATTTACGTTTTAATTTAATCACGGGGGTTAGGTGAGAAACTGCTCCCACGAGTAAATATTTGGATTGCACTGGCAAATAGCCCATAAAAACTCCACAGGGTACCTTGAAATATTATAAAATGTGCACACACTCATGCAGTGCAAGACCTTTTGATTCAGTGTCAAAAACACAAAGGTAATATGTATTGAAAGCCTTTTGTATCCTGTATGTTTTTCTGGTCCCTCGGTGCAACCCCTTTTATCTTTTTTAAAACAACCACTCAGACACTAGATCTATAAGTAACACTTCTACAAATACAACTGACAAATACAGCTGTTGTGCTGCGAAATAACTCAAGGCAAGCCACCGCAACAGTCTGTCCAGCCTTTCAAACCCAGCTCCCACAAACATTTCATTAGATGAACGATTCCATTGCAGCGCTTTAGAGGAGCAGTTTGTAGCACCTGGCCAAGGTGAGAGCAGCCTGGGGATTTATAGCGGAATACGCATAACCTCAAGGTGAACTAGCTAGTAATGACACTATCTCTGCACTCAGAGTTCCTCTCCCTCATCTTCACACCGCCTATAAAACCGGAATGTGTCCAGAATCAAGGATCCCGCCGGCTCCCGCCACTATTTCCTGGCGACATATTCCATCCGAATGAGGCGTCGTTGTCCCCAAGCATCCACCTGCCCACCCCCTCCCCTTCCTGCCCCTCCATTCGCATTGAAGGGGGGGCGGGGAGGGAGGGGGGGGGCCTGGAGTGGTCGGGACGTAATGAGGGTGAGTTATTGATAAGACAGCGTCACATAAAGTGGACAGATGACTGGTCATCAAAAGTGCGCTGAAAGATAAAGGGGCACATAAAATAGATTTTGTGGATTATAGGACACAAGCTTTAAAGTTGTTTGTAAAGTTGTGTGTGTGTGTGTGTGTGTGTGTGTGTGTGTGTGTGTGTGTGTGTGTGTGTGTGTGTGTGTGTGTGTGTGGGGATGCATGTGGCTGTGTCTGATGATGCATATTTATGCCCGTTTTGTGGGATCGTATAGCTGACTGGCGATATACTGTACATTTTAAAAGTGAAGAGGACATTATCTAACAGTCATAAGATGTTGATCATTTCGTCCTTTCTTCTTTTTACTATTAGACCTTGGACGCAAGAGCACATAATAAACATCTTAAAGTTTCACAGCACTCACTGTCTGTATAATGAAGCTTCTCTCTCTCAGGACTTTTTCTTGGACTGTCGATGTTCTCAGAACAGCTGCAGCGTTAATGTCTGCTTTCATCTTTGTATGTATGCATACAACACACACCGGTCTGGGAACAAAACAAAACCAAAAGACTTTAAATGAGTTCTCCATCAAAACCCAATGTTTTGAGTGTCAAAGAGTCACCTGCTGTTCACCTGATCAGCATAATCCACCTCTCTGTGATGCGTACATATGTTCAGCAAACTACAAAAACCTTTTTGTGATATAATGCCAAACTGTTATCATCACGATGAGCTTTTTATTTATTTTTATTTAAGTCAGTGGTTCTATGTGTGTGTGTGAATAAT